>NC_077223.1:39410393-39772367 GCF_024763615.1 Phlebotomus papatasi
TTCATGTCGTCCGATCGCGCTCAAACTTGGCCAAAATGTGTTTCGCCACTTCCTGATCACGAATATATGGGGGGCTAAGTTACGTTCCCGGCCGTCCGGCCGGCCGGCCGGCCGTCCGGCCGCTCTTTGGAGCTTAATAGCTCCTAAACTAAAAAAGATATCGACTTGCGGTTTTCGGCAAAGGTTAAATATCGTATGAAAATTGCAACTTGGTGCATTGACCCCCCACCCCCCACCCCTCCTTCCGCCATTTTGAAGACCACCCTTTTTTTGTTTTCTCAATAGCTCCGCCCCTATGGCATCGAGCGGGCTCAACTTTTAGTATGTTATAGCTGGGCCTTAGAGCCTTCCATCAGTACCAAACTTAAGGTCCCCCGACCCCCCTGACCCGAGCTATAAGGGTCCAAAAAAATTTTCTTAAAATGGCCATAACTCCGGTTCTAATTGTCAGAATTTAAAAAATGAGGGCTTTTTGGAAAGCTCTCGTGAAATGCCACTTCCCCTTCTAACATCGCAAGTTCATAAAACCACCGCTAGGGGCGCTTTTTTTAAAAAGAAAATTTTTAAATCTTAAAAGTTAAATAACTCAAAAATTCCTTATGCAATCGGGCTGAAATTTTAGTACGTAATAGCCGTTGATTATACCTATCAAACAAAAAAAACCTTAAGTCGATCCATAACCCCTGACCCGAGCTATAAGGGGTCAAAGTTCGAACATTGACCGGCCTCTATCTCCGGTTCTAATTAACATAGCGACCTAAATTTTACCTTTTTGGTTTCGTCTCGATGAGCACTTTCAGATGGAAGTTCAAAAAGTCACCACAGGTGGCGCTGTGATAGCGTCAAAATTCATCGAAATTCAAAGTCACTTTTCTCAAAAAACGGCATTGTGCAAGTTAATGAAATTTTAGTATGTTGTAGTCCAGTCTAGGACGTTTCCAAAATGGTGCGTATGTGCGCTGTGGTTTCAATAGAACCGGAGATATGAGGGGTCAAAGTTCACGAAATTCAAAAAATCATATCTCCGGTTCTATGTGACCGATTTTGATGAATGAGGGCTTAAACGAAAGATCTCACCAAATGCTACAACTTTCTAGAATATTTGAACTTCGTGGGACCAACACCAGGGGCGCCACAGTCGAAAAACCAATTTCAATATCACATAACCTCAATTATCTCGACTGTCTCTGAACCGATTTTGATGATTACTTCGACATAATTGTAGAGGACATTTGTCTCTACATTTCGTCCATACATCATTTTCCACTCAGACTACGCTATCACTCCGATTTTGCCGTTTAAGTGTGAAAAAATTGATTTTTCCCATAATAACGCTTTGAAATCACTCAGATGCCAATTTGACTGCCTCTACTCCACCAAGACACTTAAAATAGGGGTTTAAATGGAAAGTCCCGCAAAATACAACAATTCTTTGATATAGTTGAAGTTCAACAAATGACTACTTGGGGAACTCTGGATGAAAAAACGAGTTAAGAAACAAAAAACCTCGCTTATCTTGGCTTCTGAGTAATCGATGAGATCATGTTCTATGAGAAAATTATAGAGAACATTCTGGTCTACATTTCACCCATATATCACTTTTCTGTCAGTTCATCCAAATCCTTGATATTTTGGTTTAAATACAAAATTTGTATAATTTCACGAATTTGATTCACAATAACTGAATGGCGTCTCCCAACTTCAGCTCTAAATCGAATTTGCATGCACTCCGAGTTAGCTCACGTTAAGAATCTCACCTACATAAGCCGGTTAGGATTATCTGTCCCTTTCCAGATATATTTTGGAGGTAGTCCATGTGAACATTTGTCCATAGAATATCTATCTCATCATTTTCAGTATTTCGCAAATCTGGGACGCTTATGCTTTTGGACGTTACGAAAATATTGTTTAATCATTCCCAATAATGGTTTTTCAAGATTGAAAATAAAAGAGCCTTTAGAGGGTGTACTTCTCAACTAATTTGAAAAATTTTGAGGCTATTGGAAAGGTCTTGGAATCTCTAAAAAGTGCTAATAGATACCAACCTGATTACCATGTAAACTTTGACTCTGTTTTTCGAACTCCATTTGTACCATCGCTTTCTTTATTTTCAAGCCAAAGTTTCGGAACGATTATGGCTCCTTTTTCAAGACTGTGTCACATATAAAATTAATATTAAGATTAATACCTTCTGAATTGCGCGAATTCGAAAAAAGAAAGTAATTGTTTTATCTTGCCTCTCTCTCGCGTTTCGCTCGAAAACTGACCGAATCACAGTTCTCGCATGGAAAATTGCTCGAATTGCCTGTAATATGATTCAGAAAGCAATTAATACGAACAGTAATATCTTGCTCATCGTATTACTCCAGTAGAGTGTACTCTTTCTTACACACGTGATTTTCCATTTGAAATTTTGCATACTATATACCACTCTTTCGGCTTTTCTTAATATTAATTAATCTTATATGTGACACTACGGTTAGGTACCCTAATATACGGATGACTTTACACTCCTGCTTTTTGTAAGCTTTTCGTTAATTCTAGCACTTATGGTTGTTCTTTAGACCACACTTAAGGGCCCTTATGAACACTGAACCATCCTTAAGTAATACGGGCTGTAGACCTAGGGCTTAGCCATAAGCCCTAACTTCTCCAAATTTTTGTCAGTCAACATTTTTCGAAGAAAGTTCACATAAGATTGAGTATTATTGGTAAATGATCTGTTAAATTCTTAAAGCCTTAAAAATTTCTTGTTCTTTAAAATCTTTGCAAACTGGGCTAAACCTCTCTGAAGACCGCCTAAAGCTTGAGAAAAGCAAGTGTGCAAAGTCATCCCCGGTGTTCAAAATCACTCGCATCTACGGTATTAAAACGAACACAAAAGTTAAGATTGTAAAGCATTTCAGCTAATTGGTATAAGGATGTTCTGAAAATTCTCTTTAAAGGGTTAAGTATAATAAATATTAACTCGTATTTTCCCATCTTAAATATTTTATTGATCTTGAAATTTTCTGTCCTCCTCTTTTAGCATGATTCATTTGTTTTTGAGATAAGAAAATGATAATAAAGAGGCTGATAATGCATAGTGTTGAAGTACCTCTACTTTCAACAATTGGCCACATTTGTGATGATCTTTTGGTAGATTTCGATACCCTTGAGGTAATTCTCAGCGTAAATGAATTCATTGTGGCCATGTATTAGGATTGGAGTATTGTTAATGGGTGAGAACCCAATGGAAGGCACACCGACATCCCTCATAAAGCTACTGTCTGTAGCTGCTGGGCAGACAATAGGTTGTACTTTGATCCCAAGTTCTTCAGTAGCTTTCTCAAAAGCCACCCAGAAAATGTTACTGTTATCAAGTTTAGTAGCTGGAGTCTTTTTGTCTTTTCTCTCAAACACCATTTCTATGCTACCACCGGCCTCTTCACACCAATCTTGGAATTGTTTCAGAAGAGCTTCATGATCCTCATTAATATCCAGGCGCAAGTCAAAAGTGACGCTCAACAGTGATGGTATTACATTATTCTGAAGACCACCAGAAAGTTTAGTCACATTTATACTCGTTCCCATACCTTCATATTTTTTAGTTTCATCTATTTTAGCAATTTCTTTTCGTCGGAGATCCATCATTTTGCTTAGAATAAAGCTTACTTTCTCACCGGCTGTATTTTCAAGTAGTGCTGATCCGTGTCCTGGAGGTCCTGAACATTTAAATTCAATTTGCCAAGCACTTTTTTCTGCATAAAACAATTTGAACGTGTCAGAAATACCGGACATTCCTTCATCTAATGCAAATCCAACGTTTAATCTTTTGAAATCTTCGGTATGGACAAACTTTCTCATCCCATAATAACTTCCTAATTCTTCATCAGGAACAAACACTACATGAATGGTCCTCTTAAAGGAAGTTCCTGATTTCTTGAGAGCTCTCAGGGCACCAAGATACTGTGTTCCGACAGATTTCATATCTTGTGATCCTCTTGCAAAAATTCTCCCTTGATCATCCATATGAGCGTCAAACGCAGGATAGGTCCATTGGTCAGGGACAACAGGAACCACGTCCATGTGACTATTTAGAAGAATCGTAGGCAATGAAGGATCTTTTCCAATCAAAGATAGCACAACAATTGGATTTTTATCATTGACTGGATGATACACTTTAACCTCTAGTTCCAAATCTTGTGCTTGCCGCTTCAAGAATTCCACACAGGGCTCATAGTTTGGGTTTGGGTGTACACTAGGTATTCTAAGATATTCTCTAAAGATCTGAATTTCTTTATTACCTTCCCAATTTTTTGACATTTTAAAAGACACGATGTTACCACTGAGAGATACAAATACTAACTGATACGTTTCAGCTATTGTCTTCTTTAAATAGAGAAAAGCATTTTCTGTGTATTATCGGTATTATCTTATCTTCTGAGATATTGTCTGTGGATTGTACTTAATGTGCACACATTAGGTGAAATTGGGATGAAATTACAGTACGTTATCACCGCACTTTATTTATGTAAAACAGAAAAACTTAATTGCTTCGGACATCTCTACCCCAAGCTGTAATGGGTCAACGTTGAAAAATTGTCCGGCCTACATGTCCGGTTTTAATTAACATTTTAACCTAGACTTTGGTATGTGTAGTCATATTGATAACCACTTTCAGATAGAAGTTCATAACTTCACCACTGGTGGCACTGCGATAGCGTAAATATTTAAATTAATTTTTATCGAAAATGTCATTCTGGATTTTGATCAAATTTTTAGATTGTGAAAGTACACACTAGGGCGTTTCAACTAGGGAAAAAAATTTTTGGCACTATTCTCACGGTGCTGTATTTGATGAGACAAGAAAGTATTTCTTCAACGACCATATGATCAGACGCTGTTTAGAGGTGGATGAACGACCCTCTCTGTAGTGTAAAATCCGGTAAAATCAGAAATTTGTTCTACAGAGAGGGTCGTTCAGCCACCTCTAAACAGCGTCTGATCATATGGTCGTTGAAGAAAAACTTTCTTGTCTCATCAAATACAGCACCGTGAGAATAGTGCCAAAAAAAATTTTTCCTAGTTGAAACGCCCTAGTACACACAGGTACTGATATGATCGCTTTTACTCGACCACGATATTTAAAATAAGGTTTAAAAAAAAGTTTTTATAAATTTCAATTATTCTTTGACATTGTTGTAATTCGTCACATGAATACAAGAGGCGTTGTGGACAGAAAAGCAGTTTAAAAACAGTTCTTAGTTTGCTTTTATTTTCTCTTTTTTTGCCTCAGTCAGAAAGCCTATTTACAAATAATGCAGATGGCTTATACAACTTGTGAAGGAGTTTTCCACCGTTTTCACTCTGGAAGTTGGTCACCTACGCTAAGACGCCGGTGGACGCAAAGTATCGGTTTCTGACTTTATGATTGTACGTGTTTATTAGGTGAGGTTCTTAACAATCTCACCTACTATAATCCTAACAAAATTTCATGTCGTCCGATCGACCTCAAACTTGGCCAGAATGTGTTTCGCCACTTCCTGATCACGAATATATATGTGGCTATTTTACGTTCCCGGCCGGCCGCTCTTTGGAGCTTAATAGCTCCTAAACTAAAAAAGATATCGACTTGCGGTTTTCGGCAAAGGTTAAATATCGTATGAAAATTGCAACTTGGTGCATTGACCCCCCACCCCCCACCCCTCCTTCCGCCATTTTGAAGACCACCCTTTTTTTGTTTTCTCAATAGCTCCGCCCCTATGGCATCGAGCGGGCTCAACTTTTAGTATGTTATAGCTGGGCCTTAGAGCCTTCCATCAGTACCAAACTTAAGGTCCCCCGACCCCCCTGACCCGAACTATAGGGGTCCAAAAAAAATTCTTAAAATGGCCATAACTCCGGTTCTAATTGTCAGAATTTAAAAAATGAGGGCTTTTTGGAAAGCTCTCGTGAAATGCCACTTCCCCTTCTAACATTGCAAGTTCATAAAACCACCGCTAGGGGCGCTATTATAAAAAAGAAAATTTTTAAATCTTAAAAGTTAAATAACTCAAAAATTCCTTATGCAATCGGGCTGAAATTTTAGTATGTTGTAGCCGTTGATTATACCTATCAAACAAAAAAAACTTTAAGTCGATCCATAACCCCTGACCCGAGCTATAAGGGGTCAAATTTCGAACATTGACCGGCCTCTATCTCCGGTTCTAATTAACATATCGACATAAATTTTACCTTTTTGGTTTCGTCTCGATGAGCACTTTCAGATGGAAGTTCAAAAAGCCACCACAGGTGGCGCTATGATAGCGTCAAAATTCATCGAAATTCAAAGACACTTTTCTCAAAAACGGCATTTTGCAAGTTAATGAAATTTTAGTATGTTGTAGTCCAGTCTAGGACGTTTCCAAAATGGTGCAAATGTGCGCTGTGGTTAAAACAGAACCGGAGATATGAGGAGTCAAAGTTCACGAAATTCAAAAAATCATATCTCCGGTTCTATGTGACCGATTTTGATGAATGAGGGCTTAAACAAAAGGTCTCACCAAATGCTACAACTTTCTAGAATATTTGAACTTCGTGGGACCAACACCAGGGGCGCCACAGTCGAAAAACCAATTTCAATATCACACCTCAATATATCACCTCAATTATATCGACTGTCGCTGAACCGATTTTGATGATTACTTCGACATAATTATAGAGGACATTTGTCTCTACATTTCGTCCATACATCATTTTCCGGTCAGACTACGCTATCACTCCGATTTTGCCGTTTAAGTGTGAAAAAATTGATTTTTCCCATAATAACGCTTTGAAATCACTCAGATGCCAATTTGACTGCCTCTACTCCACCGAGACACTTAAAATAGGGTTTTAAATGGAAAGTCCCGCAAAATACAACAATTCTTTGATATAGTTGAAGTTCAACAAATGACTACTTGGGGCACTCTGGATGAAAAAACGAGTTAAGAAACAAAAAACCTCGATTATCTTGGCTTCTGAGTAATCGATGAGATCATGTTCTATAGGAAAATTATAGAGAACATTCTGGTCTACATTTCACCCATATATTACTCTTGTGCCAGTTCATCTAAATCCTTGATATTTTGGTTTAAATACAAAATTTGTATAATTTCACGAATTTTATTCAAGATAACTGAATGGCGTCTCCCAACTTCAGCTCTAAATCGAATTTGCATGCACTCCGAGTTAGCTCACGTTAAGAATCTCACCTACATAAGCCGGTTAGGATTATCTGTCCCTTTAAGGTCTGTTTCAAGAGCCTATGTTCAAAAGCAGTTGTTTTTAATAAATTTAAATTGAAATTGAAAAAAAAAATTAAAAAAACAAAAGAAATGAATTACTTCTGCCCCAGGACAACCAATAAGATCGAGTTTGGTTACATTTTTGATTTATATATCGTCTTTCTGTCACTTACAAATCCTAAAAATTTGCATTTATATCAGAAATTTGATCAAAAATTACTGCATAATATCTCCCGACTTAGGCTCCAAATTGAATTTGCACGCAATTTGAGTTTGCTCACATTAAGAATCTGACTTACAATAAGCTGATCTAGGTTTATAACTAGTTTTTATTTTCACACAAATTACATACTTACAATATATAAAGTAATAAAACTGGAAGTGTGGTTTTTTACCTAAAATTTCTTCTTCTGTAGGTGGACATGATGAGCTCGTGCATTTTTACGCCAGTATATATCATTTTCCGCCGTTTTCATTAATATTAATCAATTATTAAAGGGTTAAGACTTTATTTGCTTTTTAAATATCTAGACTTGACGTAAACATCTACATTGCAAAAATGGCTATGACGTAAATTAAATTAAGGAAACAAACAAAAAATTAAATAGTATTATTGCTGTTTTTGATCAGAATAATGATCAGCGCACAATAACTTTTGTTTGTAAACATGTTTTCAAAATTTCCTATGAGAATGAGCGAGATAACTAGATCTAGATCTCACTCACTCTTATTGAAATGTCAAAAACATGTTTATTAAACAAAAGTTATTGTGCGTTGGGCATAAATAAGAATTTATATCGTGGCTTATGAAAATATGGTATATGTCTATCATCTCAACACACATATTCAGGTAGCGGAAAATTTATGACAAATGATGTCACGCTGTTTATCCGTATGTTCGTTCTTCCACCCGTCTCTTGCTATTTCTATAAATTAAACGTTTAGAGTTGCCAGTATAATAATTATTAAATCTCCCGATGAAATTTGTTGAATACTTACTGTAATAGTTCTCTTTCAGTTTCTCTTAAGGTTCAATGGTTAATTCAGGGAAGAAAAGTACTCGAGGAATCTCCAACCACCCCATTACCAACAGATTATTAGGCTCATTCATAGAAGAATCCGCGTTTCACCCACTTTCCCTTTCCTCTCTCAGAATCTCCTCCCCCCCTTTTCAGTCATATTTACCCTCTAGATTGATAGTTCTTATTTGGCCCATATAATACGATATTTAATACTTAAGAATGGACACAGAAATACATAAATGGGTACTTAATGTTTTCCGGGAGGTGAGGGAAAAACGGTGAAGATCTCAATAGCTCGGGATTCTGCCTGAAGAGCCCTGAGTTGAGCAAATGAAACCCAACATATCCCCAAATCCAGTTTAATGAGACACCGAGGTCATCCATAACCTCATATACGATCGGTGGAAAGGCACTGGAGGCGACCGGTGGGGGTCATGCCATGTCATGATCATCCTTCCATCATCATGCTTGTCCCGTGTCTCCTTAGTCTCTAAAGATCCTTTGAATACCGGGAAAAGTGGACACGTTGCAGGTGGAAAAACGAAGTGTTGCCGCCGGAGACTCATTGTTCCCCTTCCAACCATTCCCTCCGTGGGAACTATTGGCCCGGTCCGGAAGAAAGATCCTCCTTCCCCAAAGTGGGGAAAATTCAGGACACTGATACTCACTACTGTAGGCTTCTCTCGGAATTGCCTTTAATTGTCTCCTTACCCTTCCCATACCCCTCCAAAACCATTTTATTTTTTGGGTATGTCTTAGAGAGTTCCTAGGCGGATATTTCGTCCATATACGATAATTCTGTTAAATAATTTCTAATACCGATTTTTCAAGGTCAAAAGTTTAAGTGGCCCTAAGGAGCGTATTTCTCAATCGAATGGGATCATGTTTTGGCTTGTAAGAAAGATACTAGAATTTCTGATAAGTCTGAAATGATTTTAACCGGCTATATACCGGGCTATATACCGATATCTGATAAGTTTGAAACGATTTCAAACGGCTATGAACTGATAAGTAATTTTGTCCGAAAATCAATTCTATTACCACTAAGCTATTTCGGAGTGCCTTTTATGTTATTTATGAATCGGTTCACATCGTAAACTGCTACCAGTAAGCGGCAAATGATGCGAAAGAAGTTTTGAGATACAGTAAATTACGAGTTCGAGCATTCTGCAAAGCATGCAACGCCTTGCCATCCTTAATATATTTATTTAAACAAGTAGAAAAATAAGTCTTAAAAATTTGGTGACGCAAATGAAATTTACGAATATATCTCATGTAGGCCTCTGACCCGAACCTCAAGTCAGATCAATATTAAAACGCTTTAGCTGGGGACTTAGGAGGGGGACGGGCAGGAACTTTTGTTCTGACAAAAGTTGAGATTTAGTGGTTAAGTAGTAATGACGTTCAATTATGCTGTATGTTAATTTACTTTCATATGGAAAACACAATAAAAGGGCGTTTTCCAAAGCTTATATAGGGGGCTGTTAGGAACCTTTGAATTGTGGCACTTTTGAAATAGGGCCTTTTCTTCCGTTTTAAATAGAACTCGACTTTACCACACACTAAAAATAATTTACAAGAATAATCGTTGGTTTGTTTTTTGTACCACGATTATTCTTGTAAATTTACACAAATTATGTATTTCAACAAAACGTGTAATCTGAAAATGTGTAATTTAAATTTTATGCAATTGTAAACCGTGTAATCAACTGGGAATGATTACACAGTTTTGTATATTTACTTACACATTTCGTGCAAAATTACACAGTTTTCAAATAAAAGGTATATGAATTACACAGTTTTCAGATAAAATGTGTACAAATTACACAAATGTGTATTAGTACACACGATTACATGTTTAATGTATAATTTACAATGAAAATCATGGTAAAGCAGCCAATTTTTTTTACTGTGCATAATATAATATAATTTAGCTTAACAAACCAATTGTGAAACTTAATAATTTTATTGATTCACAAGGGTCAATTATGAAAGTAGGAGAAAGAAAGCCTTCTTTCAAAAGTACACCAATTCAAAGGTCCTCTACTTTCCCCTGCAACTTTTTTTTTGAGACAGAAAAACTTCTTTTTGTTCTGTTATAATTATGATTTATCGTTCTGACCAATTGTGATGATCATCTCGTTCAATTGTGGATGGATACAGAGTAGTGAAAATTTGTATTGACCCCCTTTTCCCATTACTTGCATACCTGAAGAAGGAGCTATAAAGCTCTGAAACGTCATTATGAAGGGAGGATAAGATCAGGTCAAAATCCTGAAAATCCTGTCAAAATTAATATAGTCTTATATGTGACACCACGGTCAATATCTTACTTAACAGAAGCTGCGTTACATTTAGACATTTTCCCTGTAATTTTACATATATCTTCAGAGGCGTTTATAATATTTTTAAGGGCCGACAATCGTACCGTATTAGCTTACTAGAAGACTTATTCAGAAGTTAATATATATATTTTTCTCTAGTTTATAAAACAGTTTATGATTTCTTTTTTTGCCTGGAGATACAGTAGCCGTGTTCAGGTGCATTGGGTGTAAAAAATGGACAAACATTAATATTTTTCTTTATGAAATATTAATAAAAAAACTACTCTTGTTTTCTATTATTATTTTTCCCAATTTTCCAATATTTAATAGTCATCAACCACAATTTCAATCTCCGTTCTGTCGAATGAAATAAAAGTCACAAGATAACCGCATTTATTAAATTTTTGCAGTTTGAATTTTTGAGTTATTCACCCTCACTCCCATTTAGTTGGGTTTCGTATTACATTTGAAATGCGAATTTTTAACTATATCATAATGGTGTTTTAACCTACTGAGAGCTTGGGTATGTAGCCCCATTGGCAAAAAAAACAGCCCCTATCAATATATACATATACTGATGGCTGTACAATATATAGTTTTGCTGTGATTTTTTTGTCTCGATATAACAGCCAAAAATTTATTTTGTTGTGAATAAATAAATAGAAAATATGAAAAAGTGGTGAATATTTTAGAATAAATCATTGTTTTGTTATTTTGTGGTTGTCAACAATTTTCGTGTGAATGATGATGATGAGGAAGTATTTAATAATTTACACATACCCATCCCACTCTTGATTATCACTTCCATTTATTTTTTTTTCAACCCTAGTCCCATTTTTTCAACAAAATAAACAAATGGAATAATTTCCGATGGCCGTTAAATATTTGAATCTACACTGGAATTGGCAATCTTTACGCCTGAAGATAGAGAAATTGCCACCAAGGTATTGCGCCAAATTCATACGATATTTAGGGCTAAATCTCCCAAACTCAAAGTTCTTTGGAATAATGATGAAAATTGACTGTAGAAAACAGTTAAAAGTAAATATTGTTTGAAATATTGTTGAAAGAAAAACCACAACATTCGATTGTGGTTAGTTCTGCGGACTCAGACTCAGATTCTGATCTCTCTCAGTTGTTTTAACTCCAATTTTCACTGCAATTTCATTTTATATAGTTTTTTCATTCACCCACTGTTCCATTATGTTCCAACCCGATTGAGTTCACTACTGGTGAAAATGAGACTTCTTATTTATTTTGTTTTATATTTCTTTATTAATTTTATTTCAGTGTGATGTTGGTTCGTGCAATTTTAAAAATAAATCAAGGGGAATGTTGGCATGGTTCGCACAGAGTGAACTTTCAAACAACGAAAATTTTCTCTTTGTCTACTCCCGACAAAGCGACAGTGACAGATCAACACGGAGAGTACCAAAAATTTTCAAAAATCAAATAAAATAGTTTAAAATTAATAAAACAGTGAGAATCCCCGGGAAAGAGTTAGAGTGAATGTGGCGATGCATAAAATTAGTCAGACGTTAGACGTTTTTCAAATACTTAAAAGTTTCTAACTTGACCCACTGAAGAAGACCCATACTAAGGGTTGAAAGCTTTGGAGAAAAACCAGATTCTTCTAATTTGAAAGAGGAATACCCTTCTGACGAACACCGGAAGAATTGAGAGCACAAACCAGTATAAAACTGCAAAAGAAAAACTTACAATAGATATGAACTGAAAGAATAAAAAATAATAAAAAATCTACGATAATAAAAAAAACTCAATGTAGGGGAAAGCGCGCTACCTTCGGACGACTGAAGCTTTGGACAAATCAATTTTTTCCTATGTTCTTAATGGATTTGACCTATGGCTCTTTTCTGGAAATTTATGGCGTTAGACTATCTATTAAAATAATGAATATTATAATTGGTGAAATTAATTAAAAACATATTGAAAAAAAATAAGTTTTTGCTTCAATCGTCCGAGGGTAGTGCGCCTTCCCTTACTTAAAATCTTTATTTTTTTATATTTATTTTGTTATACTGGGTTATTTTTGCCATTTTTACGTACATTGTTAATTTATCTGATTTACAAATGTATTATATTCGGTTTACAATGTTTCGTGAAAAATGTCCATTCAGATGCAATCGTTTACACCGGGCAGAACACGAACTCAAAATTGTGGCAGTAGAGCCGGGGGTCACACTGCCCAAGAACCGAATGATCTACTTAAAATCTTTATAATTGTGTTGATTTTGCTAAAGTTTTTTTATGGCTAAAATTTTCGTTTCTTTTATATGTCATAAAAATCTAGAAAAGTGGGAATATGTTCTTTATACGTGAAAAGGTATTCTAGTAAACTCACCTATGTAGTGGAAGACTTTCAGGCTTCGTACACACTCTGGCTTCGAATACTTCATATTTTTCTCATATTCCTTTAATGAATCTGTCCTAACTATTGCAATGCATTTTTATAGCCAGGGAATAAAGGCTTGTTGTCATCAAAATTTAATTTTCTTTTAGTTTAAACTTATATGGTCTGTAAAAAAATCCCAAAATAAGCATTCTGATTTTTCTTGGTTGAACTATATGAAATATACTTAAAAATATTTTTAAAAAATTGTTTACAAATTTAGATTATGTGGCAGTGACATTATCTTTAGAAAAAATATTATTTGAGAATCCTTGAGACTCCACGCGAGATCCTGTTGTGCAATGGATTAAAGCTTCAGGTTTTTGACTAAGAGATCTCTGGCTCGACTTTCACATTGGCTGATACGAATTCCGTCTTGTGCAAAGAATTGAATTTATGGAGGGGACATTTTAATTTGATAATTTGGTCAACTGAACTTGGTTGGCTCAGACGGCTTATACAATCTGCGAAAGAGCTTTTCCACCGTTTTGCTCTGGAGGTTGGTTAGCAATGCTAAGACGGCGGGGGACGCTAACTGTTTCCTCAATTGCTTAAACCATCTCTGTGCTTTCAAGGGATTTAATTTCAATAGCACGCATTGTCATTGTAAATAAAAAAAAATAAATAAAATAAAATAAAATAAAAAAAATGAAATAAAAATAGATTGCCTTTTCCCAAGAAAAAAAAAACAATTCGAGAGCATGGAAAAATCATCCACATTGCGGGGAGGCGCTCAGCAGAGGAATTCTGTAATTTTTCTGGCATTATCACACATGAATTCGAATTCTGACAATGTTAATCGAGCTTTTATTTCATTTCATATGAGTTCAAAAATACAATTCATTGATTTTTAATCACATCCCTTTACTTAATGATATTACTCAAATAATAGATTCCGTCTTGGTCGATTTGTTTAATAAAACTCATTGTTATTTGAATTGCCAGGAATTTCAAATATTTGACTACTCTACTCACATTACCACATGAGCTGAAATGGTAATGTAACGGCTACAGAATCACATTTTCGAAAAAGCTCTCCTGAGATTCGAACGCAATTTGTCATATAGCATTGCCAGAGAGTTACAGAATATCTCTACTGGGTAGCCTACACGACGGACTTAAGAAATTCTTTCAATACGAGAATAAAAAGATTACGTTAATAATAATTGCAAAGCTGTGTCTTAGAATGGAATTCACAATGGTAATTTTTATTCATTACCCAAACTCTTTTCGAACTTCGAATTTTTCACGTACATTTCGGAGCCAAAAATGCAGTGTAGTTCGACATTCTACTAGTTTTATCAAATTTAATGGTTTACGATTAATTTCATTGGAAAAATCTATTTTGCTTTCGAGGAAGATTCACAGCATAAATCTCTTTCATTTGCAGATCCAACAAGCTCATTCAATTATTTCCCCGCGTAGAAATATTCGCAAACATCATTTGCACAAGCAAAATTTCTTCTTTCACCACCAAACATTGAATGTTCGTAAAACCAAGAAGTATCAAAAATAGATGAGTCACTTCATGTCCATCGATAAGAATCTTCCAACGTCGAAGCATCACTTTCATGTCTATTGATGCATTTGTAATTTTCAGCGTCATTCTCCTTGCTTATTCCCTTCATTCCACTCCATTTAATCATCAGCAAAATATTAAAATCATCAGGTTCTCAAAATGAGCCTGAAAACACTATCACGCACCCTGCACATTCCATTGCATTCTCATTAAATGAAAATCATAAATAGTTTTGCATTTGAATGCCTATCAATCGCCATCTTGGACACCAATTAATGCCACGGATTTTGCTTAATACTAACATGAATTTTAAGTACTTAGCCGTGGGAATGACTTATAGTCATGAAAGAACGAATTAGATTTATAATTTTGATGGAATATTGATATGTGAAATATAATCAATTTAATATTGATATAGTATTTACAGTTCGTAACTCATTTACAAAAAGGTTATGTTGCTTTTACTACAAAAGTGGGATTTGCTTTCAAAAAAGAAGAGACATTCAAAGATCGGTTTCGAAATCCTAAGACAAAAGAATTTTACTTCTCGTTTTATCCACGTGGTGACTAATGTATTTCTTCTATATATAATAAGCACTTTCAATAACGTCGAACCAGATAAAAAAAGTCAGATAGCGAGAATTTCAATGCCATAATGAGTTTTTTTTTGTTTTTTCGATTACTATTAATTACACAGTGCACTTTTTGTGCTTTCCAAATCTTATATTACGCAATAATATTAGGTACTTTTTAGTAGTGTAAGATTGTGGATACACTTACGACTAAAGTCCAGAGATGACTAAGCTCGTTCTGTTCTGTTTAGTTTCTGACACACTTCAAACGAGGTTTAACATTTACTCGCACTCACAAAACATAATTTTCGTGGGTTTTTATGCAGATATTTCTACTGAAATACGCTAATACTCCTTTAAAAATGAGACTACTTATAAATTTACTTCTCAATTCACGTATAACAACAGGAATTAATCACTAAAATCGCCTAAATTGACTTAAGTCGCTAGTTAGCATCCACCTCACAAATAATTGTAATTGACAATAATTATTGGACGTAAACTGAGATATAAATGCAAGTAGGGGAAAGTGGTCTGCCTTTGAATGCGGCAGTCTTTAAATATTGTAATTTTTTCACTTTTCTTTAAAGTATAAATTCTTTTCTATTAACTATTAGATAGCTATTCATATTCCTCACAAGTCATCAAAAAATGCAGACCCTTGCTCTTATTTTCTAGGTGCTAGGGCAAAAAAACGAATCTGAGCTCTAAACTGTAATTTTGATGTTCCACAATTCATGTGTTTTTTCATAATTAAAATAATTTTTCGAACAAATCTTCTATTGTGAGTCATAGAAGGTTATTCTTGGATGGTATTTCTCCAAATACATTTTGATTCAGATGAGACAAATTTTGTGAGTGATAAAAGTTTGCAAATATTGCTCTGCGGCAGCCTTTGAATCTTAATGTTGTGTGCCTTTGAATCCTCTCTTTCCATGCATTGAAACATCTGACAGCTTCCTGTCCGGGAGCAGAATAGAACTCCCACTTTGGTCTAACGAATGTCATACAAATACTTATAAAATGCTATCTTGCTCCGGCCAGGATGTTTCAAACTGACAATTGGCAACTTCAATGGCGTTTTATTATAAATTTTCAAGTGAAAAACAGTGCTTCAGAAAAATGTAAAAAATGTTGTTGTATAATGACTTTTGACTACAGTGGTGGTTTTATTGAGTGCATTAGGGTTCATGCTAATCAATTATGGGCCGTTTAATTTTACAGCTCTAATATTCTCAGTGAAAAATTAAGATTCAAAGGCTGCCCAAACACATTCAAAGGCAGACCATGCAGGCTGCCTTTGAATATATCGACATAACATTTTTAAGTTCCTCACAGGAAAAACTGAGGACTTGCGAGTCCTGAATGGGGTAAGCATAGAAGCTTAATGAACAAGAGAATATTTTGGTGTAGTTAAAAGTAAAACTCATGTTGTAGTTTACTCTGAAAAAAATCTCAAATTTTCAACATCATTTTTCGTTCAAAGGCAGACCACTTTCCCCTAGTTTTATTTTAAATGGAGTACATGTACATCGCAATAACAATATTTAGATGGAACCTCACAAAAGCTATATTTTGTCTATACCAGTGAATGCTAAGTCTCGTCAGGAACTGAGTTGGCTATGAACGAGCTTAGTCGTCACTGAAATTTAGTCGTAAGTGTGTCTAGGGCATAATACGAATCGGTTTACGCGAATTAAGTCTCTGCTGTTATTATAATTTCCCAAAGGCTGATTGGGTACAAAAAGGGCTTTGTCCATATAGGGTTATGTTCTTGAGACATTTACGACTTAAGCTGAGAGACGGTTTAACATAATTATAATCAAAATAATGATCAGATTACATTTCTCTCAGTTTGTGACTAATCCTTCTCTCGGCTTAAGCCTAGAAACATCTTTGGGAAACTGATGGAAATTTAGTCAAATCATTATTTTGATTGTAATTATGTTAAGCCTTAAGCCGTCTCTCGGCTTAAATCGTAAGTTAATCCTGTGAGGTGAACAGTGCGCATGGTGTGCATATTCAAAACAGAAAGAAAACGATCATGCTTTCCGATGGTAAATTGCTCTGAGCCGACAATCAGTTGATCCTGAGCTAACACACCATTAACAAGAGAAATCTTGTCTGGCAACCATTAATCTTTTAATGCCCGCTTTCCAAGATCTGAATGGGAGATCGAGGGTACAATAGAAAAAAATTAAAAGAATTTGGAATATTTGTAGGCAAAATTAAATTCCCGGATTCCAAGTTGATGGGACCATAGGGGAAGTGTGCCAAATTTCGCCAGCTTCTAATTTCGGCCACTTTGAGTGTAATTTCGGCCATGCAAATAAATTAATTAAAATTATGTATGTAACCTTTATTTATTCATTTATTAATGTATGCATTTATTTATTCATTTTAGGATGTATTAACACAAAGACCGTTAAATTTTAGGTATAATTTGAATTTAAATTGCATTGTAAAAACTCAGTGTGGACAGAGTCTTACAAAAAATGTGACAGATCGCTTGTGTTTCTAGCATTCTTGTGATTTGTGGTGAAGTGTAGAAGGTTTTCCTTCGGTGTTTTTCATGAAAATTGATTAGTTTTCATTAAAGATTGTTTCTGTTTATGTTAATACTGAATCAATCTTAAAATTTCGGGTAAAATTTCCCAGCTGGATCCTGTATTTCGCGTAAAAATGTATATACATTGTGAGCGCCTCTCTGCTGAGGTAGTGTTGCCTATTCTGGCAACATCATTTGATTTCCTAAAGTTTTTATTCATTTTGTGTTTTTTTTTTTCAATTTCTGAGTTCTAAAATGTCCAGAAAAAAAATCATTGCTTCTATGAAAAAGATGATGTGGAAAAGGCATTGGAAGATTTCAGGAAGGGCAAATTGCTGCGGGAATCTGCGCGTAAATTTGAGATGCTACTCTTCAGGTCTTCAGGACAAATTACACGGAAGATCTCTGGGCTTGTGGGTCACATAAACGTATTAAACAAAATATTAAACTCATTTCGTTTGACGTTTTGAAATTTTCTTTCCATTGCTTCACAAAAGGTGGTCAGAAAGAAGGTGGCCGGTATTTCACTCAGAGTGGTCGGAATACTACCCAAAGCAATGTCCATATTTTTATTAATTTTTCAATATTTTAGGAAGTGATTTAAAGAAAACAAAGATGACAAACTAGTCTTCAAGGCTCCACACAACCCTCCCGAAAAGGAAGCAACAAAAATATCAATATGAATTAAAAATATCGCATTTCGAACTTAGGACTTCGGTGCTTATATGCAACTATGCCGAAATTTGGCACACTTACCCTAAATGGATGGCTCTCCGTTAAACTTACGGTATCAAAATAAAGGTCTTGGACTCCAGAGACTTCAATTAATTAGTGAAAAAAACTTGTAAATGAGAATACACATTTGATAACATTTGCAGGCTATGATTTCTGACATGTCATATTGATTTATTTCTTTTTATCCAATATAATTTCCAATTTTATCCAATCGGGACTTATCCTTCGATTTGTGGCTACCGCAGGCTCCTCGGGCCCCACATGATCTTTTCTTTTTTTTGTCTTTCTTTCTCTCTCCTTAATCTTTATGTATTTATAAGCATTGTATAGAGGACAGATTGTCATATTTCCATCAATAAATTGAATTGAATTGAATAATTAACAGATTAACATTTTGTCCATAACATTCTCTATTTGAATTTCTAAGTTTTGCTGCCAGATGTCACTTTTCACCGAAATATGCCCTTATTAAGGTCTTTATAAGTAGTTATTGAGGACATATTTTAAGAAATTTTTTAATGCTATTATTTAATATCATTAACAATAGTAATATAATAGTAATTTAAATATAGTATTACGTTTAGCAATACATTGCTTAGTGTTAGTCGTGTAATTGTTGAAGATAATATTACATGAAATCTATGTAAAATAGATTTAAAAATGTTGTTATAGGAAACGTTTTGGTAAATCTAATATGTTCAATTTTCTTAATAGCATATTATTTAAGCACCTAATTTAGATTCTGAGTGCCACTTTCTTGCTTTTAGGTTTCATCAGAGAATTAACATAGAAGTAAAGAACACGTAAATTTATTATTCATATAAACAATATGCAGCTACAATAGACAGAGACAATAAATCGGTCATGGAGTGTAAAATAAAACCAACGATATCATTAAATTTATAAATGCCCCAGCAGAATGTCCTTCCATATCTTGGTGACCTCAACTAAATTTTACATTTTTTTCTTAAATACAGAAGAAGACATTTGAAAATCACCGAGATGAACTTTAATTGGAAAAATTGAGGCATTTTCTTATTGTTGTGTTCTTTGTTTTATGCATGCATAAGCAATGAGTTGGGGGCAGAATCTTGGCGGATCGCATAAATTGTCACTTGGAGAGGTATTCACCTAATTGCACTCGTCAAATTCATGGGGACAATGTTATTATGCGACCGTCCGATGGTATATTAAATGCGAGTGGACGCATAATTTATTCGGTTGTAATAAAATTAACAGTTTTCATGTATTAAACAGCATCAGGATGGGTGTTTTGCAGTGGGAAAAATGCCGAATCGTCCCTCAATTTGCCAACTGAATTTTCATTCATTACTCTGGCGACTGGAATACTTTTTTTTTTAATACCTCAAACCATGTCCCCAAATAGGTTCATGGTGAGTTTGGGAGACAATGCGAAAAAATAGTCACCCAAAATCGCATCCAATTAAATGAGAAGCGCTTCAATTCTCAATTTTGGGGCAATAAATTCGTCAAAATTGCAATTTGTCCTACAACATTTATGGCGTGTCATTATTTGTGGCGGATAGTGGGGGATGAGACCCTTGGGGGTGAGGGGCCACGATAATCGTTTTAAGCAACACATATGATATCCCAGTGAGTAGAGTGAGATAAAAACTCAATTAAATATCAGTGTTCATTTAATTAGTCACCCAAACCCTTAACTTGCTAGTTCTGACAAAGATAGCTTGGAAAAAAAATCCGGAAGCAATTTAATGTTGTGCAAAACATAAATAAACATGAGTGTTGATCCCCCGTTTTGGTCACCACTAAGGGATATGTTCATTAGCGATTGACATTTTAGTGGTGATAAATTTTGGTGAAAATGCTTTGTTTAGAACAACATCAAAATAATAATTTACAAAATTTAATTATTTTGCTCTAATTTTCCAAAATTAAGCGTTGAGTATCCTACCTATAAAAGGTTTTAATCCGTATTGATTGAGCTACGGTTTAGAGGAAATCGGAAATGAATTCTTAGATGTTTTTTTCAGTTGTTACTGCCTGTATTTGAACAACTAAAAAGTATATACTTAACTTTCTTGATTTTCAAATTTTTGGTTCTGTAATAATTTTTAGCATAATCTACGTAGGGGAAAGCGCGCTACCTTCGGACGATTTATGCTTCGCACAAATCACTTTTTTCAATGTGTTATAAATTAATTTGGCCCATTATAATATTATATTCGATTAGCTAGTCCAATGCTTCAAATGTTCAGAAAAAGCTGTGGGTGAAATTCATAAGGAACATAGAGAAAAAATTGAATTGTCCGAAGTTTGAATCATCCGAAGGTACCGAACTTTCCCCTAGTGTACAGCCTAAGACGTCTGAAAAACTTAACTATCCGTATGAAATTTCCGACTTGGAATTCCATGTTAATATTAACCCTTTAAGGACGAGTGGAACACCAGTGTCCCAAAAACAAAACCATTTTTTCTGACTATTTAGAAGAGAAAATAACTTTCTACAATAAAAAAATTTACTGTAGTGACTATATTACGGAAATAAAAAAAAATAGTTGTATTTTTGGGACACCGGTATACCACTTGTCCTTAAAGCGGTAAAAGTTATGAAAATTGTTGTAGGATCATTTGCCTAAAGCGAGACAGTTTGGAAAGTTGGACAAAGCAGTGTGGAATGTGAGACACCTCCTTAAAAACTAGATAATAAATGAATTAAATATTTAAATTTTCGAAAAAGAGATTATTAAACTTAATTTTATGATTATTTCAGAAGTTAAAAATGCAAAAATCGTTATAAAACAATCAAAGGGTAATTTTCAAGAAGAATTTAAAAAATGTATTGCATGCGTGATATTCATAACCTTGACACGGTAGTTGTCATTTTCTCTGTTTCTTATGGAAGTTGCTAGGAATATATCAAAGTGTTTTGTTTGATTTTTCGGCATAATTTGTGAAATAATATTAAGGCCGCAGTGAAATCTAAGGACATACAACCATTTAAAAGGTGAATAAAAAATATTTGTGAAATATTACATTTAAAAAGGATAGAAAAGTGATTTAATTTCATGTTGCATTCAAAACAAGTGTTATGAAATCTTGGACAAGTTGATTTTGTGAATGAATTTGGTGGTTTTGTGCAGTGAAATCATGTTAACAAGGATGACAAAGATCCTCAAGTATCCGGAGAAATAGTTGCAACAGCAGTTAGCAGCTGATAAGGAAAAAATCTCCTGGAAAAGGCTGCAAAGATTTCCAGATTCCGAAGACCACTTTTTCTGACAGAATGGATAGTAAATATTGCAAAAACTCCTGGAGAAAGACAAAGAGGAGCCACTACAGAACTCTCAAAGCAATTGGAAAAGGATTTGGGCGGATGGGGAATTGAAATGTGCTAAAAATTGCATCCGCTTTAAAACTATAACTGCTGGACAGCGCGAGGCGTCTGTGAAATTTACAGAACCTCTTTTTGGTTGGCCGTCCAGGAAGTTTTTGGTAATTTGCGTTCCTCAACTGTTAACCGATCATAAAGGAGGGATTAGCATAACCATCAAATGTGCAAGTATACAGAGAAAACTCTCAACATTTGATTTTCTACATAGTTTGTATGATATTTTGTATGATATGTCATTAATATCATTATGTCCAACTTTCCAAAAGTTCTTGTCCAACTTTCCAAAATTTTGTCCATCTTTTCAAAATGTGTTATTTTTTAATTTCCGTGAATTTTCCGATTATTCGGTTGCAATATTTAATAACACCTATTAAGATTCTGTTAAAATATTTGTCAAAGAATCCCATGATACAAAAAAAGTGGTAAAAAATAATTATTTATTCAGTTTAAAAATGTATTTGAAATTGAATTTTTTATTAAGTGTCTCGATTTCCACCATTCACCCTAATCTTTATTAGATAAGATAAGATAAGATTTTGCCAGGGGTCAGTTCTCCATTTCGGATATTCCGATGCATCCAGGCCACCAATTGGGCCCCTTATGCTTCCCCACTCCTATTCTATCTTATCCCCCGATACGGGTAGCCGCTCTATATCACAGCTCTGTGAGCAGTCAGTGCCGTTACTATATCACAGCATCCCTTCTCGGTGTGTGTTTGGGATCAGTGACAGCGAATATTTGTATCGACTGAAGTACCGCTTTCATGTCGAAACTTGTTTTTGTACCAGCCTCTATTGTTTAGGTGGTTCACTTTTTTTTTTTTGCCAATATGCACCATTGACATTACTATTCATTCATTCACTGGACGAATTCAAAGCCGATATGGCATGAGAAATCTTTTTTTCTGCTGCTGCTCAGCTTTGAACCCCAGACCTCGCAGTCATAGAGCTACTACTCTATCCACTGACCCACTCGAGGCCCTAATCTTTATTAAGTTTTAATGCAAATTACTCCCGCACGACTTTTTGGAATCAAAAGTTGGAGATACAGACTTACTTTTAGTCTCTCACAAAATGATACACTTCTGTTTTGGGGTTGGGTTTAGAATCTGCTACGCTGAAAGTTGTTATTGCAAGTTAAAGAATTTGATCATAAAAAAGCCCCTTGATGGCGAAGTTCATGAAAGTGTTGGTGTATATTTGGTGGGATTTCAAGAAATTTATTCATTTTGAGATTACTGCATCTTTTCTTGAGATATAGATCAACCGAAAACGCATAATTTTCCCTCTACATTCACGCTAAACCGGATATCTCTTAACAGACGCTTTCAGAACTACAGCAATTGAATTTTCTAGAACTTCTAGAACTTATCATATTTTCTAGATATAGTGCTTTACATTTATCATTTATTCGGAATTTTCCGTTCTTTGTAGATTATTTAAGTGATGTGGTATTTTTCTGAATTCTGCATTACGTATAAGGGCAGAATCACATTTACAATAAAATGCTCGCCGTAGTCTCACCGCATTTCGTTGATTTACGCATTTTCATTGCAATTCTTACGCAAATTTTCCATTACCGTATTACCTTATCTCATACTCCATGGCACTAGGTGAAAATAATATAAGAAAATTAAAGAAATAAAACGAAAATTCAATAAATAGTGAGCAAAAAAAACTGCAAGTGAAATTAATCGCACAGCAATTTTTTTGCTCACCGTTTATCGAATTTTCGTTTTATTTCTTCCATTTTCTTATATTATTTTCACCTAGTGCCACCGAGTATGAGATATGGTAATAGGGTAATCGAGAATTTGCGTAAGACTTGCAATGAAAATGCGTAAATTAACGAAATACGGTGAGCATTTTACTGTCAACGTAATTCTGCCCTAAAAACTCCCCAATGAAATTTTTCGGTGATAAAATGTATCAAAACAATTTCTTGTCAGTTTCAATTGGAATAAACGCAACAAAAAATTTTGCATTAAAAATGTTCTTTAAAGAAATTTTACTGGTCGAATTCCACAGGCAGAGCTGTATATAATCCCTCAATTTTGAGTGATATCTATATATATTTCAGCTCCTTACCTATCCCCTAAGGAGTCATATTTTGGTTAATTTTGGAAATATGAAGTTTCGCGTTTTTTGACATCACTCTCTTTGTTTGTGTGATTCTGTTGTCTGTTCGACTGTCGGTAACTTTAGAAGCTAAACCGTTATGGATTTAAACCTTCGGGGGACCCCCATAAATCGACCCATGGATGGCTAACATGCCCTTCATTTTTCACCCACCACTAACCATCATTTTTCATGTTTGGATATTTTTTAGAGATTACTCAGTCGGACATCCTTATACGAAAATACCCTTAAATCATTCCTAATAACGGTTTTCCAAGGTCAAAGTATAAAAAGCTTCCAGACAGCGTATTTCTTAACCAAATGGTATCATATTTAGACTCATTGGAAAGGTCTTGGAATTTCCAACAAGTCTAAACCGATTCCAATTGGTTATATAGACCAATTTATCCTAAAATCCATTGTATTAATCCTAAGCTATTTTGGGTGATCTTTTAAGTAATTTATGAAACTATTTAAATCGATTGTGAAAATCTTAAATGATACGAAAGTCTTTTTGATGTATAGCATCTAAGTCGCGAGTTCGAGCATTTCGTAAAGTATGGGACGCTTTGCCACTTCTTTTAGTGACCATTTGAAGTTTAAAACCAACTGAGAATGATACATTGAGCACTGAAGAAAATGATTTAAACTTCCGAATGTGATTTTTTTTCTTCAACTTAGCTTTACGATACTTGACCTTTTGAATTATAAATATATGCCAATATATTATTTATAACGTAGAGACGGACATAATTTAATATTCACCAATTAATTCACCTCGTCACAACGTTTCGTGTTGTGTTCTCAAGTGAAATAATTGAATATTTTAGCATCATTATGTGTAATCAATTGTGATGTATTTACGAGATCTCAATGTGTGTTCTCAACAGAGGAATTTCTCTCTCTGGAAATTATAAGAAAAAAAGCCCAGAAGATTGCGAAGCAAACGACCCAAGAAAGGTGAGTACAAATGCAAAAATAACTAATTTTAATTCGAAGTTCTCTGGTTCTTTCTTTTTGCGCAAACACAGATATGGCTTCCAGGTAAATTATTGTCGAATAAATTTGTCTCGCTTCATTAAAAACTATAAAGAACAAACACTATAAATCAAATGCGTGAATTCGGGGGTGGAGGAGGTGGAAAGCATCCAATAAAAGGTCGGAAGATCACTTGGTGTGAAGAGCAACAAACTACAAGCAAATAAAAAGATCACCAGTAAATGATGTTTCTTGGTGTTAACGATCAAGTTCAATGAGATGAGAGGTTCGATGATGCTGCAAATCACTTGACTTTTAATGTTCATTAACTGAAGCATAGTTTCCAAACTAAAGAATTTCCATCAAGTTCTGAAAATGCCTTATTGACAGTGAATGTGTAAGAAATAAAATAATTTATTCATACAATCAATTTGTCGAATGCTAAAGTCCCCCCTTCTGTGAGAATGGAACTGCATGGATTTCCACGAATGACAGAATAGTATAACAAAGAGGTAACTCCTGCATTGCAGTCAACAATTCGAGGATGGCTTATCTACCATCGAATATCGAATTGAAAATTTAAACGTTACATTTAAATACGCCAAACTTTATAATAACAATGCTCTCTAGGTCTTAATTCAGGCAAAACATGAAATCATTATACTCAATCTTTGGTTTTGTTTTCGTGTAAAAACTTCCAGTTGGGAACATATAGATATGTTTGTATTTTTTGTAATTGATTTTTCATTTCTACGATTCATGATGCCATTAAAATAATAGATAATTTTTGATTTTTTTGCTTAATGAATTAACTTTAATAACCTTTGATTTTAATAGTATTGGTACCTTGAGAAGAGTTTTTAAATTCACTAGAATTTACATATCATCGTTTATATCAACCGTTGCTGTATGTGATTTTTTTCCAATTTCCTGGTTTTATAAAACTTTTTTCTAATTATTTTGAGGGCAAAAACAATCAGTTAGCCAATGATGTTACACTAGTTCTTAAAGGTTCAATTGTTTTTGATTTTATTTAAAAAACCATTTTATTTATCTGGATTTAAAATAATAAACACCGCAGAATCTTTTGAAAAAACTTATTTTAAACTCCAATCTGAGAAAAATAACACTGTTTTTGGGTTTTTAATCTTAAATTTTGACAACCTATTATTAGGAATGATTCGACAATTTTAAAGGGACCGAGGGCGATTTAGTAAGAATGTAGGCCATCTTTATTATTTGAAGGCCAACTTCGCCGAAGATTCTAAATCGCTATGTCTGACCGTTCGGCCTCTAGGTCTACTAATGGCCGAATAGTTGGCCGGATCAACACAGGATATTTTTGCAAAGAAGAATTGTTTCTCAATTTGTCAAAAATAAATCAGTTTGCTATTTCGATGGAGAAATAATAGTAAAAAGATATATATTCATTTAAAAAAAGAAATCACAATTCTTGATGTTTTATTTACTATATTAAGCTACTTCACAATCTTTTACAGGATTTAGTTTAATGAATGGTCAGTCTGCACTCACACCTCGACGATATTTCTTAAATATTCATTTAAATTAAAATATAAAAGCTACCCGTCTTTCAGCAGTTTTAGTTTTTGTGAAGTCATCATGGTGACTTTTTGAGTTTTCTTAGAATTCGTGAAGTATATTTCCTTTGAACTTTGCAATCATTCTCTAACCCTTTAACGTTAAACTATTAAATATATTAAATATGTAAAAATAAGTACTCAAAAATACCATCCGTTTTTCATTTTTATTTTTGGGCCAATCCATCTCAAAACGACCGAAAAAATCGCAAATCGAGGGGTCATGGTCTTAGATGTTTTTGAATTTTACATATGTTAAAGTACACGATAAAATAATATACCCCTATTTTTTTTTCGTCCGAAAAAAAAATCCTGGCCGGAGATACATGGCGTCAAAGATGGCGCCTCGCGCTTCATTCCTCAATTGCGATTTTTAGCAAATATTTTAAAATGCTCTATTTCGGGAACGGGTTGAGATTTCTTCTTACTCTTTTTTTTATTTGAAAGATAATTTTATACTCTTTAAAACTATATACTTGATTTTGCATTATCTGCTTAAGTTTTTTTGTAACGGCATTTTAAAAAATTTTTGAAAAAATTTAAAAATTAATTTTTCTCAAAAACCCCATTCTCAAAAATTTTGATTTTTTTACTGTTGATCAGTAACATTGAGTACTACATTCCCTGAAAAGGCGAGCTTCCACTTTTGCACTTACTTTTTTTTAAAAATATTTAAAAAATCACCATATTTTCAAAATTAAAAATAACCAGTTAAACTCAAAATTTTGAGTTCAACTTTTCAGGGAATATAGTACTCCACAATACTTATAAACATTCAAAAACTCAAAATTTTTCGAAATCAAGTTTTTGAAAAAAAATTTTTTTTGTGTTTTAAATAAAAATGTCTTTTATTGACAAAAATCAAACTTTAAGATACATTTGACACATGTGTCAATATGTAGATTTTTTTTTAAACGGAATTTCAAAAAAATTTTTTTTTTAATTTTTTCAAAAATAATCCAAAAAAATTTTCAAAATTTTTTTTTTTGAAAAACTAAAAGAAAACAAAAAAACATAATTAGTACATGTGTTTAATATGATTTAAAGGCTTATTTTTGTCAATAAAAGACATTTTTATTTAAAACTCAAAAAAATTTTTTTTTTTCAAAAACTTGATTTCGAAAAATTTTGAGTTTTTGAATGTTTATAAGTATTGTGGAGTACTATATTCCCTGAAAAGTTGAACTCAAAATTTTGAGTTTAACTGGTTATTTTTAATTTTGAAAATATGGTGATTTTTTAAATATTTTTAAAAAAAAGTAAGTGCAAAAGTGGAAGCTCGCCTTTTCAGGGAATGTAGTACTCAATGTTACTGATCAACAGTAAAAAAATCAAAATTTTTGAGAATGGGGTTTTTGAGAAAAATTAATTTTTAAATTTTTTCAAAAATTTTTTAAAATGCCGTTACAAAAAAACTTAAGCAGATAATGCAAAATCAAGTATATAGTTTTAAAGAGTATAAAATTATCTTTCAAATAAAAAAAGAGTAAGAAGAAATCTCAACCCGTTCCCGAAATAGAGCATTTTAAAATATTTGCTAAAAATCGCAATTGAGGAATGAAGCGCGAGGCGCCATCTTTGACGCCATGTATCTCCGGCCAGGAATTTTTTTCAGACGAAAAAAAAATAGGGGTATATTATTTTATCGTGTATTTTAACATATGTAAAATTCAGAAACATCTAAGACCATGAAGGGTACCCCTATGGTCGTCTTGAGATGGATTGGCCCTTTTAGTCTCTTTAGTTTAGGCTCAAAAATCGAAAATATTAAATTTTTTTGAAACTCTTTTCGCTACTAAAATTCACATTTTTATTTTTTTTTCAATTTTCTAAATTAAAATATACAAAGTAGAACGACATATCTTTAAGTGAAAAAATAATTTATTTTACTCAGATAACTTTAAAAAACAGTATTTTTCTTAAATATGTAAATGAGATTTTTTGCACAAAAATTTTTTCCTACTTTTTTCGCTGTCCTGTCACACAAAACGGCGTAGCAACTAAACGAAGAGTCAAAATTGATTCAAACCTTTAAAATATGTTAGTAAAACTATTTACAAGGACACTATAGCACTTATAAATAAATAAATAATTTATTGTCGCTGTAGTGGGAAAGGAACATCTATTAACACTTTAAGAAGTCGTGTCAGGACTTATTGACACTTTACTCTGTACTATTTGGAATACGAAATTCGAACACATATCCTTATCGAAAAACGTTGAATTATAAAAAAAACGTTATAGTACTTAGATTTTATTGCATTTCTTAAAATTTTTTAACGTTTTGACAAAAGTATCAATAGGGGTTCCCTGTCGAATAGGTGTTCCTTCAAGCCTAAATCTGTAACTATTAAATGTTTGAGGGCTAATGTAAATATTCGTGTAATGAAAAGAAAAACTTCAATAAAATAAATTGTGGATTTTTAGGTTTTAATGCTAATTATTAAATTGTTCAACCAGTTTTTGTCAATATTAAAAAAAAACATCGATTCTTCTGTGTAAAAATGGCCCTAGAAAGTGTATTTATCAGCCGAATGGTATCGTTTTTGGGTTCCTTGGAAAGGTCTTGGAGTTTTAAAGAAGACTGAAGTGGTTTCAATCGGTCATGAACCGATTAGGAACCGATAAGTAATAGATAATCAAAAATCAATTTTGCTACTTCTAAACTATTTGGGATGAGCTTTTGAGTGATTTTTGAATCGGTTCAAATCGGTTGTAACTCGATAAATGGTAAATGATGTAAAATAATGAAAGTATATTTGAGATATAGCATATAAGCCACGACTTGGAGTACTTCACAAGGCATGGGACGCTTTGCCATCCCTTTTTTGATATAAAATCCAAGAAAATATATAATTAATATATATTGTTCATAAACAAGTCTAAAAAGAAAATAATCAAAAGCGTGACAAATATTGCATGCATAAGGTAAACATTGCAATTAGGTGAATTGATGGTTGCCATTTGAGCCACTAAATTGTTCTCCTTCGTTGGATCTATTCGAGAGTTAGGTTCTGCAGAAATTGTGAAGGGTATGCCGATTGAGATGAATGGCAAATACGGCAAGAAAATATTCTTGGGTGATATAAAATTTGCATTTGACTTGTTATACAAAATGTGCAGAAATTCAATGTTTCTCCTGAGCATTATTTACATATTTTAATGAGCATTTGACTTCTGTCTCAGGAAACTTTTCAGCTGATGGAAGAAATTTTTGCAAACATCTAATTGGACGAGGAGAGACGGAAATGTATCAAAAACTTGTGCAATAATCCCATTGAGAGCTTCAACTAATGGAAGAGCCAAAGTAAAGAATCTCTTCTATTTCCTTTTTTGTTCAAGGATGTCTGTAGAGATTTAAATGACCCATTTGGCGGGGAAACTTTTTTTTTTAATAAAATTTTATCAAGAAGTTGATTGATTTTACGATGTGGAAAATAGTTTCAAACGTTTCAAATATCCATCAGCTTTTAATTATTCAGGATGATTATTTACATGATGTAATAGCGATGGTAAATGATGTTATTATATTTGTGGTGTGTGCGCGAGTTGTGAAGGCACCTTAATGACCATTTAATTGCATACTTAAGGTCCTGCCCTGTTCACCTCTTTTCCCGCCCCAAAAACCCAAGAGGGTGTCGAATGAGGAGCTGGCAATTAGTTCACTGTATGGCTTCCAGTTCCCGTCCTTAGACCATCTCTCCCTGCAGCTGATTATATTCGTCATTTAGTGCTATATACAACAATTAATGAGTCGCGTATGATGATGATGACGTGAACAATAATTTGCTGTTAGCCACTCACCAAGCATGTAAAATAATGGGATAGCACAACAAAATAGACTGGCGAGACTTACAATTGGAAGCTGATGAATTCAAGTAAAAATAATACTACAAAATCTGGCAAATTTTACATTAAAAAATTTCATTTGCAAGCCGCTATGGAAGCTTCTAATTTACTTGCAACTTCAAGATAACTTTTTGAGCAATAACTTGGTCAATTTGTTTCGTTACACTTAGGGTGAGTGTGCCAAATTTCGGCATAGTTGCATGCAAGCGTCAAAGTCTCAAGTTTGAAATGTAATATTTTAAATTCAAATTAATTTTTTTTATTCTTTCTTCTTCAAGAATGTTGCTTGGAACCTTGTAAACAGTTTACCGTCTTTATTTACTCTATAATCATTCTTAATACATTTTAAAATGCATAAAAATATAGACATGTCTTTGGTGCCCTATTTCGGCCATCTTCTTTCTCATAGTTGGCGCCTCGAGTGGGTCAGTGGATAGAGCAGTGGCTCTGTGACTGCGAGGTCGTGGGTTCGTGGCTGAGCGGCAGCAGAAAAAAGATTTCTCATGCCATATCGGCTTCGAATTCGTCCAGTGAATGAATGAATAGTAATGTCAATGGTGCATATTGGCAAAAAAGTGAACCGTCTAAAAACAATAGAGGCTGGTACGAAAACGAGTTTCGACATGAAAGTGGTACTTCAGTCGATACAAATATTCGCTGTCACTGATCCCAAACACACACCGAGAAGGGATGCTGTGATATAGTAACGGCACTGACTGCTCACAGAGCTGTGATATAGAGCGGCTACCCGTATCGGGGGATAAGATAGAATAGGAGTGGGGAAGCATAAGGGGCCCAATTGGTGGCCTGGATGCATCGGAATATCCGAAATGGAGAACTGACCCCTGGCAAAATCTTATCTTATCTTATCTTTCTCATAGTTCCTTGCCCTTCAGGAATTCTTCCAATATCTTTTTCACGTCATCTCATTTGTCGAAGCTACATTTTTTGTTATTCTTTTGCATTAATCTCTAGAGTATGTAAAATCTAAAAGTTCATGGAAATTCGAGGAACAAAAAAGGTGGCCGAAATTGCAAGCTGGCCGGAATTTGGCACACTTACCCTAAAATACTTCCAAGTCTATATTTAAATTGAATACTAGGGGATGGCGGGTCTTTTTCGAGTATAACACGAAAATTATATTGAATCCGTTTTACAAAAATATGATTAAACAGAACCAAAAACAGTGATATGCCAAGATAAGCTTATGATAGCTGATTTTAGAGGAAAAATTTTTTAGAAAGATAATAAATCAGTAATTTACTGAATGGAAACTGTGTTTTAGAAACTAAAGTTATAAAAATCCATATAACCGTCCATATATTATGTGACTCAGTATATTTTAGCCACTATTGACCCAAAAAATCTAATTAACATAAAAATTACCAAATCATAATGACTTCTACTTTTTAATATATTCAAAATATTAGAAATATAAGAAGAATGAACAGAGAATTTCGGGTTCAGTTAGTGCTTGAGTGTTAAATCATTAGGGCTTGGATTACCAGTGAAAATTGTGTGTTATGGATAACAAATTGTGTCGTCTTAAGGATTTTTTTGCTAATAGATGCATTCTAATAACTGGCGGAACAGGATTTATTGGGATGGCTCTAATTGAAGCCTTGTTAACCTCCAGTCCAGATCTACGTCGGATTTACGTGGTAGTTCGTGAGAAAAAGGGGTTAAAGCCGGCTGAACGTATTTTTAAGCTTCTCTCCAGTGAGATTTTTGACCATTTACCGCCAGAGACAAAGGCAAAGGTGGTACCCATTCTCGGGGATCTTACTGCTGAGAACTTTGGCATAGAGCCGAGCATACTGGCCGAAATCAGGGGGACAGTAACTGTTGTGTACCACAATGCAGGCCTCATTAAATTCAATCGGAGTCTCAAAGACACAGTTCTAATGAATGTCTTAAGCACTTTACGATGTATAGAACTAGCCAAAAGTCTTGCTAAACTCTCAGCCTTTATCTACACTTCTAGTATCACAGCAAATACGAATATTCAAGGGAAGATCAGTGAAAAGGTTTACAAGACCAAGCGATCACCAAAAGAAATGATTATGCTAGCACTAGAGTCACCTTCAACACTCGATAAAGTTCCTGAAATTAAGTCTGACATGATTGAGGGGCATGTAAATTCTTATACTTATTCCAAGCAGCTAGCTGAGAATCTGATTCTTGAGGAGCTGAGTGGTTTTCCAGCTGGTATTGTCAGACCAGCTTTAGGTATTGGCTTACATATCCAAGTAAGGGAAAAACTATAGAAATGAATAAAGTTGATAAAATAAAAATTCCATATATAAGGGAAGAGTATCCCGGATCGGAATGTTAAGAGACATGCTCCATATTTAGTTGAAAATATAATCCTCAAAACATTATTTGGTATTTTTATGTATGCTAATTGATACATTAGTGATCTCTTTAACTATATCTGTGCTTTTGAATAATTAATTTTTACAATAAATTAAAAAAAAAATATGTGTAATTGCAAACTTGCACTCTGTACCTCGGATCGTTAGGAATTTAATCAGGTGTCTCAGGGAAAATTGGTTTTATAAATTAAATCTGAGTTAATGCACTGTATTCTTGTGAGAGTTAAATGGTAAAAAGTGGCTAATAATTTTTAGAAAAATCATTTAATTTGGAGCAACAATGTGATATTAACCTGGCGATCTGAGGAACACTGCCGATCACTGGTGCTCTTCCCTTATATTATTAAATAAAGGCTAACAATAGGTCATATATTAAAAGTTTATCTCAAATACTGTAGAAAAATTGCCGTGTAGATAATAGATGTATTTTCGGAGAGGGAAACTCCGTTCGGATGCGGCAACACTGTTTGTGGAGTTTTCAACCCAGGATCAAAAACTACCTCTTCTTCAGAGCTTTCGACACGCTCCGTGTCTTCCTCAGTGATCGAGTGTTGTCAGAGATCTTTGGGTTTCGTTGGGTAGGGGACGTTTTGCATTGGTGGGAAGGTTCCAGGATGTTCACAAAAGATCTCAACGGATGCACCTGACACTCTTTGGTCATTCGGGGACAACCGAATTCGGGGAGTTGTCCCCGAATGACCAAAGAGTGTCAGGTGCATCCGTTGAGATCTTTTGTGAACATCCTGGAACCTTCCCACCAATGCAAAACGTCCCCTACCCAACGAAACCCAAAGATCTCTGACAACACTCGATCACTGAGGAAGACACGGAGCGTGTCGAAAGCTCTGAAGAAGAGGTAGTTTTTGATCCTGGGTTGAAAACTCCACAAACAGTGTTTCCGCATCCGGACGGAGTTTCCCTCTCCGAAAATACATCTTTTATCTCAAATATTTTCATTATATTGGTTTTCCAAATTTTAACGACTAGCCTTAAGGTTAAAATTTGAAGCACAAAAAAAAAACGGGTGTATGAAGAGGGAATCGAGATGTGTGGGGTTATTTGTTATAGAAACTACTATTAGGTGAGATTCTTAACAATCTCACCTACTATAATCCTAACAAAATTTCATGTCGTCCGATCGACCTCAAACTTGGCCAAAATGTGTTTCGCCACTTCCTGATCACGAATATATATGTGGCTATTTTACGTTCCCGGCCGGCCGGCCGGCCGGCCGCTCTTTGGAGCTTAATAGCTCCTAAACTAAAAAAGATATCGACTTGCGGTTTTCGGCAAAGGTTATATATCGGGTGAAAATTGCAACCTGGTGCATAGACCCCCCACCCCCCACCCCTCCTTCCGCCATTTTGAAGACCCCCCTTTTTTTGTTTTCTCAATAGCTCCGCCCCTATGGCATTCAGCGGACTCAAATTTTAGTATGTTATAGCTGGGCCTTAGAGCTTTCCATCAATACCAAACTTAAGGTCCCCCGACCCCCCTGACCCGAGCTATAAGGGTCCAAAAAAAATTTCTTAAAATGGCCATAACTCCGGTTCTAATTGTAAGAATTTAAAAAGTGAGGGCTTTTCGGAAAGCTCTCGTGAAATTCCACTTCCCCTTCTAACATCCCAAGTTCATAAAACCACCGCTAGGGGCGCTATTATTAAAAAGAAAATTTTTAAATCTTATAAGTTAAATAACTCAAAAATTCCATTGTGCATCGGGCTGAAATTTTAGTATGTTGTAGTCGTTGATTATACCTATCAAACAAAAAAAACCTTAAGTCGATCTAAAACTCCTGACCCGAGCTATAAGGGGTCAAAGTTCGAACATTGACCGGCCTCTATCTCCGGTTCTAATTAACATAGCGACCTAAATTTTACCTTTTTGGTTTCGTCTCGATGAGCACTTTCAGATGGAAGTTCAAAAAGTCACCACAGGTGGCGCTGTGATAGCGTCAAAATTCATCGAAATTCAAAGTCACTTTTCTCAAAAACGGCATTGTGCAAGTTAATGAAATTTTAGTATGTTGTAGTCCAGTCTAGGACGTTTCCAAAATGGTGCGTATGCGCGCTGTGGTTTCAATAGAACCGGAGATATGAGGGGTCAAAGTTCACGAAATTCAAAAAATCATATCTCCGGTTCTATGTGACCGATTTTGATGAATGAGGGCTTAAACGAAAGATCTCACCAAATGCTACAACTTTCTAGAACATTTGTACTTCGTGGGACCAACACCAGGGGCGCCACAGTCGAAAAACCAATTTCAATATCACATAACCTCAATTATCTCGACACGTGCTTAACCGATTTTGATGATTACTTCGACATAATTGTAGAGCACATTTGTCTCTACATTTCGTCCATACATCATTTTCCACTCAGACTACGCTATCACTCCGATTTTGCCGTTTAAGTGTGAAAAAAATGATTTTTCCCCTAATAACGCTTTGAAATCACTCAGATGCCAATTTGACTGCCTCTACTCCACCAAGACACTTAAAATAGGGTTTTAAATGGAAAGTCCCGCAAAATACAACAATTCTTTGATATAGTTGAAGTTCAACAAATGACTACTTGGGGCACTCTGGATGAAAAAACGAGTTAAGAAACAAAAAACCTCGCTTATCTTGGCTTCTGAGTAATCGATGAGATCATGTTCTATGGGAAAATTATAGAGAACATTCTGGTCTACATTTCACCCATATATCACTTTTGTGCAAGTTCATCCAAATCCTTGATATTTTGGTTTAAATACAAAATTTGTATAATTTCACGAATTTGATTCAATATAACTGAATGGCGTCTCCCAACTTCAGCTCTAAATCGAATTTGCATGCACTCCGAGTTAGCTCACGTTAAGAATCTCACCTACATAAGCCGGTTAGGATTATCTGTCCCTTTATTACTGAGGCGTTCCTAGCGTTAGTTTGAAAAAAATAGTATACGAGAAAATTGTAGTTTTCTGAGACCTTTGATTTTACTTATAGATCATTAAATTCGGTCAAATAGAATCAGAGATATGACGATTTGAATTTCGTGTGATCCCTTATAATGTCTTCAACTTTTTTGGAACTACAGAGAACCCATCCCCTATACAATCTTATTCAGAGAATATGAGACGCATTTCGACAGAATATGAGCTATTTGACTGACATAAAATTTTGTTAGGATTACAGTTAGGAGGGATTATTTAGAATCTAATAAAAACTATATTAGGTAGGGGAGTGTGTCCATGCTTAGTACGATCACAAGTTTCGTAATGACTAAATTTTTCCTATGTTTCTGAATAAATGTGATTCTGTTATATAATTTAACAAACTTTGAATTTTCCCCCAGTTTTACAAAAAGGATGCGATGAGTCACATTTATTGAGAAAAACATAGGAAAAATTTAGTCACGAAACTTGGGATCGTACGAAGCATGGGTACTATCCCCTACTTGAACAAATTAATCTCTTGTTGCAGTTTACGGATTCTATGAACATAAAGTTCCAGGATGGATGGGAACGTCAACAGCTGGACAATGTGGCCAAATTAAAGGTCACGTAAAAGGAGGAGTTAGATCTATTTGCGGAAATCCACTTACGATTCACTTCTCTATTCCTTGTGATCATGTTGTCAACTGTATGATGGCTTTAGCTGTTTCCTTGGGAACGCAAGAAATATCTCCAAAACTCCCCGTCGTAGCTCATTTATGCAATAACAGAACAGTCAATCCGATCACCATGCAAGATTTTGTTAAGATCCTGAATGAAGAATCTTGGAAGAACCCCTGTGACACATACTTTCTTTTACCAAGAATCAAAATTAGGAACGGTTTCAGAGGAATTATATATTTTATTGCTAGTTATTTAGCCGCCATAGCACTTTTCGTACCGGAAAAATTTATTAATATTTCAACCGGAAAAATAAAGTATGTCTCAAATAAATTTTGGAATTAGTCATTTACTTTTTCATCCTTTCAGGGGTATAAACATAGTGGATATGCAGTACAAATTAAGTAGTCATATAGCTGAACTCGGCAATGTTATCTACGACGTAGATATTGACGTTTTCCAAAATCTGAATGAAAGACTTCATCCAGATGATCAAAAACAATACTCCTTTGACATTTCCAGAGTGAACTGGAATAAATTGATTGCGAGCAGTATTGCTTGGCTGAGGAAGTTCTACTTTAAGGACTCATGCAGCGTAACTTGGATGCACAGAGTAGTGCAATTAGGGTGGGTTTTAACATAACTTCATTTACAAATTTCTAGTCCTTCTCAGTAATTTAAGATTTGATTAATTTCTTTTAGGTATCTAGCTGCAGAAATAGCGGCGTATTTCAGCATATTCATTGGAATTGTTATTCTTTTTCTTGTTGTTGGTTACTTTTTGGATGTCGCAATTTCGTCCGTTTTAATGATCGCACTACCGCTTGCAATAGGATATACATCGTTTGTAGTATGGATTTAGGGAATTATTTTATTTGTCGGATATGTAATTTAAATTAATATTTGAGTGATTCTATTTTACTTGAAATATAATGAATTAGTTATTCAATTAAAGTAGTTTTCTTTTGTGTGTACTTAACACTACCAAGACCCGGTCAAATTGACCGGTTTAACATTAATACATATTTAAACGGTACAATGTCACTATCAAACTTTATGAATTTTTTGAAATATGCATGTAATATATTTTTCAGTGTTTATATTTTAATTTTAGCTGAGATTTTTTGCTTTTTTCCAAGACAAATTTGTTGAGTATCCTACCTTACCGCGGTTTGTCATTTGACCGAAAAACGATCAAAAATGGTCGGTAAGTTTAGTGTTAAGATGTTTCTTGAATCTGGTTTGCGTGCTTGTAGAGTATTTTGTAAATTAGCAAAACTTTTCTAAAAAAAATTAAAAACTAAATAAATCGATTAAATCTAATTTTATAGTAATAATTAATGTTTTTCAATTCTACATTAATTCCCCAAAATTTGATAAAACTTAAACTGCATAATAAAGTATAAACTGAACTGAACTGATACCGATCGATGACATAGGGGCTGAGTTTTTGAGAAATCAGAATTTGGGAGTGTTCTAATTCTTTGTGAATACATTTTGCTTTTTGCCACTTGTATTAATATTTCTTGCAACTTCCTCATTTGATCACCTTTGTCAGCAACTCTTGAATAACATGGAAAAACACTTGACTAAACAAAAATGTCTGATTTTGTTGACGAGCTAAGGGGCGTTAAGCTAAGCGGAGACTTATGGTTCACGAATATGATAAGCGTTAAGAATCGATTTCCGTGGCGGTCATTACATTATATAACGCTTCTGGGATGAGAACGGAAAGAAACATTGAGTTGTGGTTGTCAGCAAAGATTAAAAATCGATAGACGGCTATGAAGTCGGTGATGTCAGATACCGTCGCATAACTTTTGTGGTATTTATAGCTCCGGCACACCTTTCAGATCAGGAAAATTTCATGAAGTCTAAATTCGAATTCCTTTCTGTCTCACACGCTTTGCATATGTCTATCTCATTCTTTCAGACTTTTCTTCTTCTTTCAAACATCACTCCAAATTCAATTTAGCTCAATCAAATTTGGAGTACGAAAGAATGGGATGAACATATGCATAGCGTGTGAGAAAGAAAGGAATGTGAATTTTGATTCCATGAAATTTTACAGATCCAAAAGGTGTGCTGGAGCCATTAGAATACTAATTAAAATTAGGTTAGTTTAAATTAAAAAAAAAGATTTGTCTCTCTTAGACCCGGTTACCAAATCTTTTTTTTATTCAGTTTTACCGATCAGAATTTGAAATGCCACAGTTTTTCAGTTCTCACTATGATTTTGTGACATCACCGATTAACGGATTAAAAACCGATTTTCGAACATTCGATGTCGAATATCCTAAAAAAAGGAAATTGTGGAAGTGCTATTGCTCAAAGTTAAAACTTTAAATCCTCATGTCGCCGGGATTTATTAACCGATATAAATCAACGAATACACATTCTAGAGGTCTCTATACATCCTGTAAAATGGCATTTATTCAAGAATTACCGCAAATTATGTTTCAAATCAATTGACGGTTTTGAATAATAATATTGTCAGCGTTTCGAAAACTAACGTAGTTTTCAACTAATCTTGACCAATATAGACTTTAACGAAAGGTTTGCATTCAGATTTGACACTACTGCCCTCCAAAGTGGTTAAACTTTAACCTTAGAAAAATCGGTAGTTGATATCTCTTACCTTATGGTCTCTAGCTGTGTCACAAGATGAAAAAGTGGTTTATATACCTGATCTCTTTTTATGTTCGAGCAGTAAAAAAGAGTAATTAATTCCGAAAGTATAACTTCATTCAGTTTAAGAATTAATGAGCCTCTTTATTACTGTTTTGGTTGAGTATTTTGTTATTGACAAAATCTTGAGTTTTCGCGCGTCATTTTGTAATGGAATTGAAAACTTTTTTTTTGATATTTAGTTAAGTGTTGTAGATAACTCTATAATTATTTTCGTCAATAGAAAAACTCAATATATGACATAAAAAAACAATCTTCAACACATGATGCGTAAATGTTATATATTTAAGATGTGTGTTGTTACTTAGTATTGAGAATTCTGAGTAATGAAGCTTGCGATGCTTTCGATGAGATCTTCACAATCTCAGCCTCTGTGGTTGGAGAGGTGAAATCCGTCCTTGATAGATTCTACTCACAAATTTTCTCTCTATACATCTTGATACTCATATGTCACGAATATGATACCTGATAAAAATCTGTTTTCGTGGTCGTCCGTCCATTCGTCCGTCATATAAAACCGCTTGGACGGAGAAAGACGAGGAGTTTTTAGCAAAGATTAAATTAATGTCGATGGATGGCTAGTAAAATTTTCAATTGCGTACCACCTATTGAACATGATCCACAATATGTTGGTAAAGTCCATTAGGACTATGAAGTAGCAATCCTTGCAAAAGACATACTATCCTGGATGGATATACACACCAAGCTCAATGAACTAATAGTGCAGTCTCATCTAACATCTTGGCTTCTTACTAATTGGATGCAACACCTTTCACCATCTTTGAACACCCCTAAATTCTGTTTTCTCAGTAACTCAGAGCCCCTATGGCTTTGATCGGTCTCAACGTCTCAATAAGGGTCTTAAATTTGAATGTATTATATAGCCGTACACATGAGCTTTTGATTATAAAAAAACATGATCTTAAAGAGTAATTCAATGTTGAGAGTCGACCGTTAGGATGATATGAGTCAGATTTTGGAATTTCGGTCTAAAAACTTTCTTGCTCTTCTTTATGTTTTTATTGGCCGACATTTCGATCCTTGGTTGGGACATTCTTCAGGGCCTACATACATTTTTAAAACATGAATATGACAGTTCAGAAAACGCATTTTAAATAGATTTTTTACAAACTCACATCAAAAACTGGGAGAACAATTGTAAACATGAAAGTTGATGGTGTTGAATTAATGTTTACAATTGTTCTCCCAGTTTTTGATGTGAGTTTGTAAAAAATCTATTTAAAATGCGTTTTCTGAACTTTCATATTCATGTTTTAAAATTGTATGTAGGCCCTGAAGAAGGTCCCAACCAAGGATTGCAACGTCGGCTAATAAAAACATAAAGAAGAGCAAGAAAGTTTTTAGACCGAAATTCCAAAATCTGACTCATGATCTTAAAGACTTCCCTGACTTGAACTATATGGGATCAAAAAATAAATAATTGTAATTTTGAATTAACTAGAATGATTACAACTCTTCCGTATATTGGAACTTCATATGATTTATTGGAAAAAAAACAGTGATAAGCCCAGATAAGCTTATGGTAGCTAAGATTCCTTACATGTGACCTCGGAATGTGTGCAACTCGGGGTGGTTGCAACTCGGAATGCGTGAAAATTCGATTGTGAGTTGAATTTTGGGGGTAAAGAATCGCGTCGAGTAAACTGTTCTCGGCAGTCGAAATGGATAAAATTGGCTCGACGCGATTCTTTACCCCCAAAATTTAATTCAAAACCGAATTTTCACGCATTCCGAATTGCAAGCACCCCGAGTTGCACACATTTCGAGGTCACCTGTAAAGAATCTCAGCTACCATAAGCTTATCTGGGCTTATCACTGGTCATTTTCTATTTTAAATAGTCTGAGTGGGGAAGACTAACAAAAGAAAAAAAGGTTCATTGAAATCAGTTAATAAACATAAGAGATAGAGTCTGGTCCATTTGAATATAGTAAGGGTCGGGGTACAGTAGGTTGGAGTAGGGACAGCTGGGACCCATCGTTAGAAAGATCTTGATCTCAGATATAATATATACTAAAATTTTGTCAAAATCGCTTCATAAACACCAAAAATATGGTCCGCTCATGACATTTTTGGTTATAGCTCACGTTCCGAACAACGAGGGAGGAGTTGGAAAGGTCTCGACCTCAGCTACAACATATTAAAATTTAAAGAAAAACCATCGTCTAGTTTTCGAAATATTCACGATGGATTAATCAAAAATCGATTTTTCGATTAATCGGACCTTCGATTAAATCGAATGAAATTGGGATGTCATAAGGCTTGTAGTACTCCACGAGAGCTTTCCGAAAAACTAAAATTTTTCAAATTCTGACAATTAGAACCGGAGATATGGCCATTTGAAAATTGAATTTTTGACCCCTTCTAGCTCGGGTCAGGAGGGTCGGGGTACCTTAAGTTTGGTATTGATCGAAAGCTTTTAGGCTCAGCTACAATATACTAAAATTTGAGATCGATCGATGTCATAGGGGCAAAGTTATCGAGAAAACAGAATTTGGGGTGTTTAAAAATGGCGGAAGGAGGGGGTGGGGGGGTGCATATGACATCACCTACTTTTAGCCGCCTATTGGCATTTAACCTTTGCCGAAAACCGCTTGTCGATATCTCTCTCCGTTCTCTCTCGAGAAGTGGTTATACGACGGACGGATGGACGGACGGGACGACCACGAAAATCGTTTTTTATGGATCCGCCACACCTTTTAAATCAGGAAAATTTCATGAAGTCGAAATTCGAATTGCTTTCTTTCTCACATGCTTTGAATATGTCTATCTCATTCTCTTGTACTCTTCTTCTTCTTTTAAACATCACTCCGAATTCAATTTAGCTCAATCGAATTTGGTATGCGAAAGAATGAGATAGTCATATGCAAAACATGTGAGAAAGAAAGGGATTCGAATTTCAACTTCATGAAAGTTTCCTGATCTAAAAGGTGTGCTGGAGTCATTAGCACACATGATTTTCGTGATCTATGAATGTCAAAACGTGTACATCCAAAATTTGGGCCCGATCTGACGAGGTCGGATTTCACCTTTGACAACAAAAGCTGAGATTGTAAAGAATCTCAGCTAATTGCTCTCGACTCTCCAAGGGATAAAAATGGTTCAAAATACCGAAGTCGCCTTTAAAGAATCTCAGCTACCATCAACTTACTATAGGGGAAAGTACTCTCCCTTCGAGCGTTTATTCCTACGAATAATGTGCATTTCTTTTATCTTACCTGAGACATTTATACATAATTATCACGTAATTATCAATAAATTGATGGTAAGCTAAATAATAATTAATAGAAATGTGTAAGTCTCTTAGGAAAAATAAAAGAAAATTCACATGATTCGAAGGCATGAATGTTCGAAGGGAGAGTACTTTCCCCTAGTGCTTATCACTGGTCATTTTTTAAGTTTATTAGTCCTCTAGATTTCTTACCTATATTATTTTGCATTTGAATCACTTTAACACAAGATTGCGGTGGTTGGTGAACGGGAGATGAATCAGCCCACAATAATGATCTCCTTTGCCAGACTTTTTGCTGCCTTATATACCTTCCTCCTCAGTGATCGAAAATATCAAGAAATTGTCTTTTGTGGCAATCAAAAGGAAATCCTCATTGGGTACATTGAATTATAAGGCCCATTTTCACTCAAATAAAAGTGAGAAATTTCACTTTTTAAAACAACAAAATTCTTGACATATTCATTCACAGCAAAACATTTTATTGTACAATTTTTTTTTTTTTAAGATATATTCTGTTTTGTCTGTTCTTCTGTAAACATAAGATTTGTTTGCAATATAATATGATTATTGTTGAGAAATCCCACACATTTTTGTCTGGAATCTTTGCTCTATCATGTGAATCACTTTTAGTCAAAATTCACTTCAACAGCGCTTACGTTTCACTGGCTAGCATTTTGACCTTGGACGGGCTGTCTAATATAATCGTCTCGATCATAACTTTTTTTTATTTCATGTTTATTAGGATTTTTTGTCGATCTATATAGGAATAACCGTAAGAAAAAAACTGATGCTTCCATAAGGCAATGAAATTTTATGCAATACACTTTCGACATGGTTAGTTTTCCAGAAGAGAAAAGCATTAAGCAAATAAGAAAAAACTTTTGAATGGACATCTTCTTATGAAAATAGTGGCATAAAAATTATATCATAGGAAAATGATAATATCTCAATAAAAGATGAATTGGAATATAACACGGTTCCAACACCTAACGAAATTATTATGCTTCTGATAATTATGCTTTTATAAGTGTTCCTGTGATAGTTTATTGCCCTAACGTCAACCTTCACCTGTGTGATTTTTTTCCTCCCATGAGTTCGATTATTCGTCAAGACCTGTACTTTACTATTTGATTTTTTATTTGCCGAATTCTTGAAACAAGTTCTCTTTTTTGCTAGAACAAGAAAGATTGTATAAATAGAGGTTCAAGTGGAGGCTTATATTTTAGTCTGTATTCATCTGTGTTGTGATTTAAAACTGTGGTTCTTTTTACGTGTAATTTTTCGAAACATTAGTGAAAGACATGGATACCAAACTTGTTCGATTTAGAGATTATTTTGCCAATAGAAGCATTCTCCTTACTGGGGGAACGGGTTTTATCGGGATGGGGCTTATCGAGGGATTGCTAAGCTCCAGCCCTGACCTTCGTAAGATCTACGTCGTGGTGCGTGAGAAAAAAGGTCAATCGCCATCGGAGCGTGTTGTGAAGCTCCTGTCCAGCGAGATCTTCAACCATTTGTCTGCAGAAACCAAAGCAAAAGTAGTGCCCATTGTGGGAAACCTTACAGCTCAGGATCTTGGACTGGATCCCATTACTCTTAAGGAAATTAGGGAGACAGTAACTGTAGTTTATCACAATGCGGGTTTGATCAAGTTCAACCGTAGTCTTAAAGAGGCTGTTCTAATGAATGTTCTCAGCACTTTGCGTTGTATTGATCTGGCCAAAAGTCTTGTACATCTCTCGGCCTTCATCTACTCCTCTACAGCTTTGGCTAATTCTAATATTCAAGATAAGATCCTAGAGGTTGTTTATAAAACCAAAGAGTCTCCTAGAGAAATGATCAAACTAGCTCTCGAGACACCTTCTACAATTGATCGAGTGGCAGAGATCCGGGAGGATTTCATTGAGGGTCATCAAAACACTTACACATATTCTAAGCAATTGGCAGAGAATCTTATTCTTGAGGAAATGGCGGGACTTCCAACGGGGATTGTTAGACCATCATTAGGTAATTAAAAGGACATAGAAAAGTTATATTTATAAAAAAAAGTCTCCGATAAATTGAAAATTCAGTGCGGTTTGGTATTTATCATTTGATACTTGGCAAATGATGATGAGTCAAAATGACCCTTACAGGGAGTTCCGGCTTAACTCTGTAAGAACGAGACACTTTTTACGAATCGAAAATCAACAATAAAAGTCAAACCGATAAACAAAACTTGTGAGACATTTATATCTAACCTTGAAAAGTCCAAAAGAGTCTGATTCGGTGAATTTTCTGCCTCTATGAACGATAGGAACAAAAAAGGGACAGATAATCCTAACCGGCTTATGTAGGTGAGATTCTTAACGTGAGCTAGCTCGGAGTGCATGCAAATTCGATTTAGAGCTGAAGTTGGGAGACGCCATTCAGTCATCTTGAATCAAATTCGTGAAATTATGCAAATTTTGTATTTAAACCAAAATATCAAGGATTTGGATAAACTGGCAGAAAAGTGATATATGGGTGAAATGTAGACCAGAATGTTCTCTATAATTTTCCTATAGAACATGATCTCATTGATTACTCAGAAGCCAAGATAAGCGAGGTTTTTTGTTTCTTAACTCGTTTTTTCATCCAGAGTGCCCCAAGTAGTCATTTGTTGAGCTTCAACTATTTCAAAGAATTGTTGTATTTTGTGGGACTTTCCATTTAAAACCCTATTTTAAGTGTCTTTGTGGAGTAGAGGCAGTCAAATTGGCATCTGAGTGATTTCAAAGCGTTTTTATGGGAAAAATCATTTTTTTCACACTTAAACGGCAAAATCGGAGTGATAGCGTAGTCTGAGCGGAAAATGATGTATGGACGAAATGTAGAGACAAATGTGCTCTACAATTATGCTGAAGTAATCATCAAAATCGGTTTAGCGACAGTCGAGATAATTGAGGTTATGTGATATTGAAATTCGTTTTGTGACTGTGGCGCCCCTGGTGTTGGTCCCACGAAGTTCAAATGTTCTAGAAAGTTGTAGTATTTGGTGAGATCTTTCGTTTAAGCCCTCATTCATCAAAATCGGTCACATAGAACCGGAGATATGATTTTTTGAATTTTGTGAACTTTGACCCCTCATATCTCCGGTTCTGTTTTAACCACAGCGCGCATACGCACCATTTTGGAAACGTCCTAGACTGGACTACAACATACTAAAATTTCATTAACTTGCACAATGCCGTTTTTGAGAAAAGTGACTTTGAATTTCGATTAATTTTGACGCTATCACAGCGCCACCTGTGGTGACTTTTTGAACTTCCATCTGAAAGTGCTCATCGAGACGAAACTAAAAAGGTAAAATTTAGGTCGCTATGTTAATTAGAACCGGAGATAGAGGCCGGTCAATGTTCGAACTTTGACCCCTTATTGCTCGGGTCAGGGGTTATGGATCGACTTAAGGTTTTTTTTGTTTGATAGGTATAATCAACGGCTACAACATACTAAATTTTCAGCCCGATGCACAATGGAATTTTTGAGTTATTTAACTTTTAAGATTTAAAAATTTTCTTTTTAAAAAAAGCGCCCCTAGCGGTGGTTTTATGAACTTGCGATGTTAGAAGAGGAAGTGGCATTTCACGAGAGCTTTCCAAAAAGCCCTCACTTTTTAAATTCTGACAATTAGAACCGGAGTTATGGCCATTTTAAGAAATTTTTTTTGGACCCTTATAGCTCGGGTCAGGGGGGTCGGGGGACCTTAAGTTTGGTATTGATGGAAAGCTCTAAGGCCCAGCTATAACATACTAAAATTTGAGTCCGCTGAATGCCATAGGGGCGGAGCTATTGATAAAACAAAAAAAGGATGGTCTTCAAAATGGCGGAAGGAGGGGTGGGGGTTGGGAGGTCTATGCACCAAGTTGCAATTTTCACCCGATATATAACCTTTGCCGAAAACCGCAAGTCGATATCTTTTTTAGTTTAGGAGCTATTAAGCTCCAAAGAGCGGCCGGCCGGCCGGCCGGCCGGGAACGTAACTTTGCCACATATATATTCGGAATCAGGAAGTGGCGAAACACATTTTGGCCAAATTTGAGGTCGATCGGACGGCATGAAATTTTGTTAGGATTATAGTAGGTGAGATTTTGTTAAGAATCTCACCTAATAGCCCAAAAATTTAAATCAATTTTCATGACAATACCAAATGAATAATAATTTCCGGTCTTTGGAAAAAGAGATGGCAAAGCATCCCAGCTTTGCGGAATGCTCGAATTCACGAGGTCGCATGATCTTTTGGTGCTCACTGATCTACTAGAGATTAAATTGATTTGTAAATCTCAAAAATATTGTATTGTGTTGTATTTTATTAGCATTGTTATTCAAAAGTGATTCAGAAGTGATTTAAAATCAAAAATTTATAAAGAAATGATCTTTTTAGAATGTTAGCATGAGTTATAAGCATAAGGACAAACAAGAAACCTAAACATGAGAAAGATAAGTCATTATCGGATATTTAACCGATTCAACTGATTTCAAGAGCAGTTAAACTTTGACTTTCGAAAATTCAATATGAAGATTTTTTTTAGGTCATAAGGGATGTTTGGACGAAGTATTCGTCTGGATCACCTCTAAAAATCAGTGATAAGCCCAGATAAGCTTATGGTAGCTGAGATTCTTTACAGGCGACCTCGAAATGCGTGCAACTCGGGGTGCGTGAAACTCGGAATACGTGAAAATTCGATTGTGTGTTGAATTTTGGGGGTAAAGAATCGCGTCGAGCCAATTTTATTCATTTCGACCGACAAAAACAGTTTACTCGACGCGATTCTTTACCCCCAAAATTCAATTCACAATCGAATTTTCGCGTATTCCGAGTTTAGAAGCAACCCGAGTTGCACATATTTCGAGGTCGCCTTTAAAGAATCTCAGCTACCATAAGCTTATCTGGGCTTATCACTGGTTTTAATTGGGGGTCATCGAAGGTCGGATGTTGATATCTCTCACCGTTTAAGTTCTTGAAAAAAATAGATTACATAACTGCTCTCTCTTTGAGTTCGAACAGTAAGAACTATTTTTTAACATCAAATTATCCCTCTCAATACTACCAGGTGTCAACAAATGCACGCATCAAAAATATCATGTTCTAAGCGTTTAATGTAAAACTTACCACGTTTATATACAAACTGAATAAAAACCTTATTTATCATAGTAAATGGGATTTTTTCGATGCTACTCCTGAGAGGCAATTGTTATTTACAGATTTACATTATTTTTAAATTCTCAGAAAATATTATGTGATGACAACTTCATCAGTACCCAAATAATTTTTAATTTTCTAATATTGAAATTATATTTAGAATTTAAAAGGAATGCAAAGGTATTTTGAAAAAAAAAATGGTAAAAAATAAATAAGCTTTTATGTTTGCACTAGACGCTGGACCATTATTACAATATTTATTTTCTTTTATGAAGCAATATAAGTGTACCATCAAATTCTGAAGATATTACAAGGAATAATATATATTCCAATTTTAAAGGGACAGATAATCCTAACCGGCTTATGTAGGTGAGATTCTTAACGTGAGCTAACTTGGAGTGCATGCAAATTCGATTTGATGCTGAAGTAGGGAGACGCCATTCAGTTATCTTGAATCAAATTCGTGAAATTATACAAGTTTTGTATTTGAACCAAAATGTCAAGGATTTGGATGAACTGACAGAAAAGTGTTATATGGGTGAAATGTAGACCAGAATGTTCTCTATAATTTTGCCGTAGAACTTGAACTCATCGATTACTCAGAAGCCAAGATAAGCGAGGTTTTTTGTTTCTTAACTCGTTTTTTCATCCAAAGTGCCCCAAGTAGTCATTTGTTGAACTTCAACTAAATCAAAGAATTGTTGTATTTTGCGGGACTTTCCATTTAAACCCCTATTTTAAGTGTCTTGGTGGAGTAGAGGCAGTCAAATTGGCATCTGAGTGATTTCAAAGCGTTATTATGGGAAAAATCAATTTTTTCACACTTAAACGGCAAAATCGGAGTGATAGCGTAGTCTGAGCGGAAAATGATGTATGGACGAAATGTAGAGACAAATGTGCTCTACAATTATGTTGAAGTAATCATCAAAATCGGTTTAGCGACAGTCGAGATAATTGAGGTTATGTGATATTGAAATTGGTTTTTCGACTGTGGCGCCCCTGGTGTTGGTCCCACGAAGTTCAAACATTCTAGAAAGTTGTAGCATTTGGTGAGATCTTTCGTTTAAGCCCTCATTCATCAAAATCGGTCACATAGAACCGGAGATATGATTTTTTGAATTTCGTGAACTTTGACCCCTCATATCTCCGGTTCTATTGAAACCACAGCGCACATACGCACCATTTTGGAAACGTCCTAGACTGGACTACAACATACTAAAATTTCATTAACTTGCACAATGCCGTTTTTGAGAAAAGTGACTTTGAATTTCGATGAATTTTGACGCTATCACAGCGCCACCTGTGGTGACTTTTTGAACTTCTATCTGAAAGTGCTCATCAAGATGAAACCAAAAAGGTAAAATTTAGGTCGCTATGTTAATTAGAACCGGAGATAGAGGCCGATCAATTTTCGAACTTTGACCCCTTATAGCTCGGGTCAGGGGTTATGGATCGACTTAAGGTTTTTTTTGTTTGATAGGTATAATCAACGGCTACAACATACTAAATTTTCAGCCCGATGCACAATGGAATTTTTGAGTTATTTAACTTTTAAGATTTAAAAATTTTCTTTTTAAAAAAAGCGCCCCTAGCGGTGGTTTTATGAACTTGCGATGTTAGAAGGAGAAGTGGAATTTCATGAGAGCTTTCCAAAAAGCCCTCACTTTTTAAATTCTGACAATTAGAACCGGAGTTATGGCCATTTTAAGAAATTTTTTTTGGACCCTTATAGCTCGGGTCAGGGGGGTCGGGGGACCTTAAGTTTGGTATTGATGGAAAGCTCTAAGGCCCAGCTATAACATACTAAAATTTGAGTCCGCTGAATGCCATAGGGGCGGAGCTATTGAGAAAACAAAAAAAGGATGGTCTTCAAAATGGCGGAAGGAGGGGTGGGGGGTGGGGGGTCTATGCACCAAGTTGCAATTTTCACCCGATATATAACCTTTGCCGAAAACCGCAAGTCGATATCTTTTTTAGTTTAGGAGCTATTAAGCTCCAAAGAGCGGCCGGCCGGCCGGCCAGCCGGCCGGCCGGCCGGCCGGCCGGGAACGTAAATTAGCCACATATATATTCGTGATCAGGAAGTGCTGAAACACATTTTGGCCAAATTTGAGGTCGATCGGACGACATGAAATTTTGTTAGGATTATAGTAGGTGAGATTGTTAAGAATCTCACCTAATACGCATCATGAAATACCGCCTTTTGCGTTGTGCTTACTTTTCGGCGAATAAAGACGGTCTGAAAAATGCATTAATTAGGTTTATTTTATTTAAGGCAAATTTCAGAGCATTTTAATGAGTAAACTAAGTTGCAGGAAGTTGGCAAATAAAATCTTATAGAAAGAAAAAGAGAAAATTAAAAAAAAAATGTGGCGAATAACCTTTACGATGAGCTTATAGAAAAGTTTTGGCGATTTCACCAGATCTGTGGAACCTCCTCCACAGGGACTTCCAATTTACTGCAACTTTGGGGAGCAAGGAATGGTCCTGAACCTGATTGATCTGGAAAGAGCATCAGCTTTAAGATAAATTTATTTCTTTGAAATGCTACGAAGATTGCCGGTGTCAGTCTTATGTTGTTTTCATCAAATACCAACTTTCAACCGTCTATTTAGAGTTGTTCTCGAGCTTCTCTGAAGAATTTCATAGGCGTATGGGAAACTTACATGCTTTTCTTAATTCTATTGAGTATTGAGGATCCTAAAAAGCACATTTGCTTGTGTATTTACGACAATTAATGTCAACAAATTTTAATTTAAAGTAACACAGTCCTATACATTTATAACGTTGTTTAAAAAATATTATAAGACCTTAATTAAAATAATTTTCTTATTCAATCTTAAAGTAAATATATGGAATACAGAGACCTTGAAACGAAGAAAAACATAGATAAACAGAGAAAGGAAACAATTTTTTTTCAATGTGTTCGGAAAACAGTTGAATTTAGCGAAAATAAGTTAATGAGCCTGAATTTGGATGTAAATTCTAAGGAAAAAAGGGGTGGCAAAGCGTCCGATGCTTTGCGAGCTGCTCGAACTCCCGAGAAAGAGCTCTGCCTTATATTTCTTTTCGCAAATTTTTCTCGTGCCACTGAGAAAAAAAAGGGTGCGATTAACTTTTTTCCTCGTAACTTTAATACCTTTTAGGTGTAAAAATATATCAGCATTTTTAATGTTAATTTTACACCTTTTTAAGTGTAAAATTAACATGAAAAAAGGGTAAATTTAATCCATAATACACCTAAAAAGTATAATATTTACACCAATTTCGCATCCATAATGCAGGGTATAACATTTACGGAATGTTATTTTAACTTTTTCGGATTTCTCTCAGTGATACAAAATTACTGTCGAATTAAATTTGTCTATAAATCACCTCAAAACCAGCTTGAAGTTGAAAATTGTTTAAGAAGAGGGTTTCAAAAAGTCATTAACATTTTATTTAATTTATTGGCAAAATCGGGTGAAAATTAGGCATTTGACTTTGAATAATTCAAGATGGCGTTTTTTCCGGTGATAGGTGTTTAAGGACGAAATATTCAGCTGAACTACCTCCAAAACATTTCCAAAAATCAACGACATCGTCAGGGCCAATTTTTTGCAAAATTGAAAAAACCTAAATTTTACCTATTTTTGGGGAATAGGGAACGCATGAAAGGGGAGGGAGAGAAACTAAAGAAGTTGGGTTCGAAATGACGTCATTTTAGGAGGGGTCATCGACGACTGGAAGTTGATATCTCTTACCGTTTGGATTTTATGTGGGTCAAAAAACTGAATAAGTGCGAAAAACAGTATTTTTAAAACAGAGCTATCACCGCTACTTTCCCGATCCATTACCTATTATTATCGATGCAGTCGGGTTCAGAATTAAAAGATCTTTCAAAAAAGTCCAAATTTAACCAAATCCGTCGAAAATTAGGCCCTCCAGGGTGGTTCACCTTTTACCTTGAATAATTCAAAATGGCGATTTTTCCGGTGATAGATGTCTAAGGACGAAATATTCATCTGGACTACCTCCAAAACCTTTCAAAAAATGAACGAAATCGTCAGGGCCAATTTTTTGCAAAATCAAAAAAGCATGTTTTTGGAGGGGATAAAAGGGGTGTGGGGTAATTTGGATAACTTAGTTCGATAGATAATGTTAACTTGTGGGGGTCACCGACGACCGTAACTCAATATCTCTCACCGTTTTGCAGCCAGGATGGAGAGAAGTTGAAAAAAACACGATTGTTAAAACTGCTCTCTCTTGGAGGTTGAGCAGTTAAAATATAATAGTTGCTTAGAAAAAACTTCAAACAACTTTCGATTATTACAGTGACGTCAAAGTAAAATTAAATAAGAAGGAGTTAAATGTATTTAACACTGAACGATATTCAACTTTTTACATGTTTTATATTTATGTCAATTTTGAAGCAAATTGCTTAAGCCTTTAAATAACGATTCACCATTAACATAAACAAAAACACTTCTCAATAAAAAAAAACTTAAAGGAAAATATTTGTACTTAATCGCACTAAACACAATTTTGTAAGACTCTTTCCACATTGAAGTTTTTATAACACATTTTAATTCAAATTACATCCAAAATTTAAAGATTTTTTGTTATTACAAACTGAGAAGAATAAATATATAAAGCAAGAAAATCATTGACTATTTAATTATTCATTTGCTTAATTAATTTAAGGCTGGCCGAACTTGTACGTCGATGGTCAAAACGATACCTGAACAAACTTGTAGGTGTCAAAAGTTTGTTGCCTCATGAATTTTGGGAAACCAGGTGCAAAAAATGATAGAAAAAATTACTGTTTCCAATTTTCTTTTTGCAAATTAGTTGCCCGCAATCCGTAGATCCTATTTATGTATTTCGAAAAAAATATTTCATTTTATTACACATAAAAAATAATTGTTTTCTAAAAGTTGTTTATTTTTTATGCGTCAAAAGTTTGTTGCCTCATTTGAAAAGTTACTCAAAATGGTCAAAAACATGCAATTAACTTAAAATACACCAGCTATATTTTTGGTATATATTATTTGAGAGGCCAATGGTGGGTTTGGACATTTCTAAAGTTGTCTATGTTAAATAGATGTGCATAAAAGTGATGATTAAATAACAAGAAATAATCTATTTTTTTTGATATTTCATAATTTAGTCTAAAATAACAAGTTAGAAGGAATTAAAAGGCGGGAAATCGCCCAGAGATACTGCCGATATGAATCTGCGTCGTTAATTGCCAAATTTTATGTAAAATTACGAAAGGTTATAAATAAAATGGTCAAATATTATACTGATGAGGTACGAGTACATCTGAAAAACGCTGCTGACAGACCTAGGGTATCCACTCAGAGGATTGATAACAGCATTGTAATTATCTCTGATAGTGACCCAATGATGTATGCTTCATAAATTGAAAGACAGTTGGTTGCTGAAGGAACACAGGTCCCTACTGTTACAAAAACAAGCCCATATTAAATGAAAATGATAAAAATGTTTGGGTGGCTCGCTATAAACAAGACCAATCAGAATAAAAGGTTGTAGATTTACTTGAAACATGTAAAACAAGTAAAACTACAATCTGTTAACCAGGTTGGTCTTGCTTACCAATGGAATATTGCAAGCCATCCAAACATTCTTACTATTTTCATTTAATATGGGCTTGTTTTTGTAAGAGTAGGGACCTGTGTCTCTTCAGCAATCAACTGACTGTGAATTTTTTGAGCAGACATCAAAGGGTCACTATCAAAGATACTTACAATGCTGTTGTCGACTCCCTGAGTCAAAACCCTAGGTCTGCCAGTAGCGTTTTTTAGATCTGATCGTGCCTTATCACCATATATTTTGACGATTTTATATCCTGTAGAGATTTTCCATAAAATTAAACAATTGACGACGAAGATTCATTCCGGCAATATATCTGGACAATTTCCCTTCTTTTAACTTTTTGTAATTCTCAATTTTTAACCTAAATTATGAATTATCAAAAAACAGATTATTTCTTGTTATTTATCAATACTTTTATATACATATAATTTCCATTTACAAGTTTAGAAATATACAAACCCACCATTTGCCTCTCAAATGACATAAACTCCAAATGTAACTGGTTTACATTAAGTTGGTTGCATGTTTTGACCATTTTGAATTACTTTTTCAAATGAGGCAACAACCTTTTGACGAATTGAAAATGATCAACTTTTGGAGAAGAATAATTTTTTTATATGTTATAAAATTGATTGATTTTCTTCGAAATACATAAATGAAATCTACGGATTACAGGAAATTCATTTGCAAAAAGAAAAATTCGAAAAAGTAATTTTTTCTATCATTTCTTGCACCTGGTTTCCCGATCACACATGAGGCAACAAGCTTTTGACACCTAGGGGAAAGTGCCTATGCTTGATACAGTCCAAGCTTAATAATAACTATTTTTTTCCTGTGTTAATCAATAGTTGTGACTCATAGCAATATATTTTAGTAGCTGGTCCTAAGTATCACACTTCCTGAAAAAATTAGGATCCTAGCTCTTTTTTCCTAGTTTCAGGAAGCAAAAATCAAAATCAAAAATAGATCCAAAACTGTAATTTTGATACAGGATATTTCATAAGTTTTTTCTTAATTAATGTTTCTTGTGTAAAAATCGCCACTGAATTTCCATTTTCTTCTTGAGGAAAATCTAAGGACTTCCAGGACCTATTTGAGGTGGGATTATGAACCTAATAAGTGAGACATTTTTTTGTCATAGTAGAAGAATCGCTTCGGTTTATGTGTTAATCAGAAAAAAATCAGAAACCTTGGACATCATGTTACAGTATCAATTATGGGCACTTTCCTCTACTGTTTGGCGTTAATTCGGTTTCAACGGTTCTTGCACAGTCCTGCTCTAATCTTTAATCGTTTTACCTCTAGTTCAGTTGACGATCGGATAGCAAATTGCTCTCTCTCTCTAACTAAGTAATTCGAGCACTGAAAAAAATATTAAAGAATTGTTTTTCTTTTTCAGTTTATGGCTTCTATCATCATGAAATCCCAGGTTGGATGGGGAGTTCACAGAGCGGCCACTGTGGAGTAATTCGACTTTTTATCAAAGGGGTCGGAAGGAATTTGTTTGGAAATCCCAAGAGTACAGTTTTTGCTGTACCATGCGATCACGTAGTTAATTGCATGCTTGCCTTGACCGTTTCCATTGGCTCTCGCACAGTGCCTTCTCAAATTCCTCAGATTGTTCATACATCCAACAACAAGGATACCAATCCCATAACCATACAAGACATGGCCAATATACTGAATGAGGAGTCTTGGAAGAATCCCTGTGATTCGTACTTTCTTCTGCCAAGATTGAAAATTAGGAACGGTTTAAGGTCTGATATTTATTATCTGGCGTCATATATTGCTGCTCTAATTATATATATCCCTGAGAGAATTTTTGCAATTTCACCACCATGGATGAGGTATTTTATCAACAATTATCAAAATTATGTATATAGTATAAAAAAAGCGTATTTACAGGGGCTTTCAAATATTAGATCTTCTGTACAAAAGCAAGAAATATTTTACAGAGATCAGCAGTTGTGTTTCTGATCTTCACATCGAAAATTTTGTTGAATTGTCGAAAAATCTCCACCCAGAAGATACCAAAAGATACTCGTTCGATCCTAATGATGTGGACTTCAGAGTACTCTTTGCCAATAGCATTAGTTGGCTGAGAAAATACTACTACAAGGATTCCACCAGCGTCACATGGATGCATAGAGTTGTTCAGAGGGGCTACCTGATGCTAGAATTCTTTGGATATTCCAATGCCTTTGTCATAGCTGCAGTTTTGTTTTTTCTAATAACAAAATCATGGTTAATTAGTTCAATAGTAGGTTTGTTGGTAGTATTGTTTTTTCTTTGGGCATAATTGATATATTTCGGTCATCAGTTTTTGGATAATTCATACTTAGAGAACACTTCAATGTCTTTTTTTCTTTTTATGAATTCTTGAGTGCTTAATTTAAAGAAATATTTGGCCAATGATTGGAAAACCTGTTGTTATGTAAATAGAATAATGCAATATTTGTAATTCTTCAAGTACTTTTCAGTAAATTGCGATAGAAATGATGTAATTTTGATGTTTTTCGCTTCTATGTTTTGTTTATTTTTTTCATTCTAAGATAATTATGTAAGCTCATAAATAATAAAATAGTTTTTTTATAACTAAAATTATAATTAAATTTTTATTGGTATATGAGAAAGATGTGGTTTAACATAAATTTTTCTATATAAGGTAAAGTAGCCCTTACTCGCCCGGGTTCCTCTATTCGACCGGTCCTTATATCAAAAATAAATCGAAATATTGAACAATCCTCAATACGACCAAGAATACGACAAACAATATTATTTTTTTTAGAAATTCCACAATTTTTCATTATTTGATTTTTGCATTATGTGCTTAATACTGCTTGAAAATATAAAGAAAAATCTTATTCGCTGTTTTGAAGGAAACTAATTCGCTGTATTTATTTGTCGTCCTCTTTATTTACTTGCTTTTTTTCTTTTGTCTTCATGAATTTTAAAGAAAAATGCTAAACTAAATGCTTAAAAAACATAGTTTTACCTTTTTAACCCATTCAGTCAATATACCAGAAATACTTGATATAGAATGTTCATACTTTGGCATTAGTTTCCTACAGATTAATAGATGAATTTTTTGAAAAGAAAATTTTTTTTTCTCTTCTGGGGCGCGGGGAGCCTCTGTCAAACACACGTCTTAACGGTCACTGAATTTGAATTTTGTGCATTAATTCAATACAAACTCTATTGCTTTAGATAGATTAACTATTCAAGAACACACATTGGCAACTAGAATTCAAATTACGAAAGACGAAAGAGGCCAATTTTAACAAATTCGACGAGATGTCGCATTTTCCGTCCGCCATTTTGAGCAAAAATTTTGCATGACCTTCCGCGAAGCAAGAAAACAATAACAAAATGTATTTTTATCTCTGTCGGACTATTTTTCCCAAGTAATTGAAGAATTAAAGTTACTAAAAACGCATTTCCGACAGCAATTTGGATAAAAATTTCCCAGGAATAAATAATCTAAAATCGCTCAATTTGCGTATGATGTATAATACCATGGTAAGGAATGGGTTAATTATTCGTTTTTCACATTTGGGGGAAGTGGAGCTACTTTGAGGTGTGGGAATACATTGTTATACGACTTTTTAACTCATTTTTAAAAGAAGCTGGTCTTCACAAATATTTTATTTAGATTTACAATTTTTTTGTCTATCCAAATTAAATCAAATTAAAACCCAGTTTCTTTTAGAAATATGCGAAAAAATCTTTTAACAATATAGCCCCACAGCTTAAAGTAGCCCCACCTCCCCTTATTAATCAACTAAGTGATTTTTCCAAAGTAGAAAAACTGATTTTCGAATATTCCTTGTCGAATATCTTAAATATAGTAGGCAAATAGCGGACACACAATTGTTCAAAGTTAAAACTTTAAATCCCTATATCACTGGGATTTATTAACCTTTTAAGGACGAGCATGTCTCCGATGACGCAAAAAATATTTTTCCTTCTGTCTCCTAAAGTAAGCTATCCGGGGCAATCATCTTCCAGATGAACCCCTAATTAAATAAAAAAAATAAATAAATAAATAAAGTAAGCTATCATTAACTTTCTTGTGCTTATCACTGGTCATTTTTAAAGTTCATTACTTTTCTAGGTTTCCTACCTCTGATATTATTTTGTAATTGAATCACTTTAACACAAGATTGGGGTGGTTAGTGAACGGAAGATGAACCAGCCCAATTTTTGCTGCCTTATATACCTTCCTACTCATTGATCGAAAATATCAAGAAATTGTCTTTTGTGGCAATCAAAAGAAAATCCTCATTGGTTGAATTATAAGGCCCATTTTCACACAAATAAAAGTGAGAAATTTCACTTTTTAAAACAAAATTCTTGACATACATATTCATTCATAGCAAAAATTTTTATAGTAAAATTTTTTTTTCAAGATATATTCTGTTTTGTCTGTTCTTCTGTAATCTTAAGATTTGTTTGCAATATAGGGGAGACTGGGGCAAAAAGTCACAAAACGGATATTTTATTTTTTTACAAAGTACTCGAAGGCCCCATAAATATCTAATTAGCGCAGTTTTCTAGGAAATCTACTGCTCTACAACTTTGTGAAAGTAATTTTCCTCTATTTTGTAAGGAAATACGTTTATCGAGCCGTTTTCTAAAAGGTAATTTTGTGACCATTCTCAAAAATTCTGGGGCAAATAGTATCAGGCATGGGATATTATCATATTTTGATTCGCTTTATTACGGGATTCCGTAAATTTGAAAAAATACCTAGAGGACATATTTTCATAGAAAATTTATTCCTCTACACCTTTGTAAACTAACTGAAAGATCTAACTGAAAGATAAAAACGATTTTCAAGCTATTTTAGAAAAAAAAACACACAAAAGACTGCAAATCGTTTGACCAATGCAAACAACAAGCGGCGACACATGGCATTGACGTATTTTTTGCCGTGAGATATCATAAATTGTTTCGGTTTTTCTTACTTTTCGCTCCATACCTTTTGTTACTTTTTACCCCAAGTGGTCGTTTTTAATAAAAAGATTTTTTGAGAGAAGAATCTTTGTAAAATTCTAAAATAGATAGCGGCTTCGTATTCAAAGAGTCCAAATCATTTAGGAAATAAGCATCAGTGCATAAATTTCGAATAATAAGTAGGTAATAATTGATAAATAAGTCTTCAAGGAAAATATTTTAAAAACAGGGCTAAAAATTTTGATATTTTTTATTTTCTAAATTTCTTGTTCGAATTCGAAGAAACATACAACATCGAATGAGGTTTATGTAAGGTATTTGTGGTAAAAATTTTAAGCCGCTATCTTATTTATCTTGGAAGATATTGAATTTTGAAATTTTCGATTTGTGACTTTTTGCCCCAGTCTCCTCTAATAATTTATTGTTGAGAAATCCCACAATATTTTTGTCTGGAAGCTTTGCTCTATCATGTGAATCACTTAGCCAAAATTCACTTCAACAGCGCTTACGTTTAACTGACTAGCATTTTGACCTTGGACGGACTGTCTAATATAATCGTCTTGATCATAATTTTTTTTATTCCAAGTTTATTAGCTTTTTTGTCGATTTATATTGGAATAACCACAAGAAAAAGTAATGCTTCCATAAGGCATTGAAATTTTATCGAATATTACTTTCGTCACTCCTTGGTTCGATTTCCCAAAGAATAAAAAAAAACATTAAGCGAATAAAAAAAAATTTGAATGGACATCTTCTGATGAATATACTACCATATAATTTATATAGTGTCATAGAAAAATTGTAATATTTCAATAAAATATTAATTGCAATATACCCCGGTTCCCTGACAAAATTATTATGCTTCTGATAATAATTATGCTTTAGACAATTATTGCAAGTGTTTCTGTGATAGTTTATTGCACTAACATAAACTATCACCTATTGTGATTTTTTTCCTCTCGTGAGTTGGATTAATTGTCAAGACCTGTACTTTACTATTTGAAGTTTTTGTCTGCCGAATTCTTGAAACAAGTTCTCTTTTTTGCTAGAACAACGATGATTGTATAAATAGAGGTTCAAATGCAGGCTCAAATTTTAGTCTATATTCATCTGTGCTGTGATTTAAAACTGTGGTTCTTTTTACGTATATTTTTTCGAAACATTAGTGAAAGTCATGGATACTAAATTGGTTCGATTTAGAGATTATTTTGCCAATAGAAGCATTCTCCTTACTGGGGGAACGGGTTTTGTCGGGATGGGGCTTATCGAGGGATTGCTAAGCTCCAGCCCTGATCTTCGTAAGATCTACGTTGTGGTGCGTGAGAAAAAAGGTCAATCACCATCGGAGCGTGTTGTGAAGCTCCTGTCCAGCGAGATCTTCAACCATTTGTCTGCAGAAACCAAAGCAAAAGTAGTGCCCATTGTGGGAAACCTTACAGCTCAGGATCTTGGACTGGATGCCATTACTCTTAAGGAAATTAGGGAGACAGTAACTGTAGTTTATCACAATGCGGGTTTGATCAAGTTCAACCGTAGTCTTAAAGAGGCTGTTTTAATGAATGTCCTCAGCACTTTGCGTTGTATTGATCTGGCCAAAAGTCTTGTACATCTCTCGGCCTTCATATACACCTCTACAACTTTGGCTAATTCTAATATTCAAGATAAGATCCTAGAAGTTATATATAGAACCAAAGAGTCTCCTAGAGAAATGATCAAACTAGCTCTCGAGACACCTTCTACAATTGATCGAGTAGCAGAGAGTCAGGATGATTTAATTGAGGGTCATCAAAACACTTACACATATTCCAAGCAATTGGCAGAGAATCTTATTCTTGAGGAAATGGCGGGACTTCCAACGGGGATTGTTAGACCATCATTAGGTAATTAAACTGACGTAGAAGAGTTGTGATATAAAAAAAATCTCTGCGATAAATTGAAAGCTCAGTTGTAACTTTCAAGTCCGGTTTAGTGTTTATCATGTGATACAAAAGCAATACGCAAAATGGCTCTTATTTTTTAAACATATTTTCGTAGTTCAGCGAGAGTAATCTAGTTCTTTGTGTCATTGATAGTGTACCATTGAGCAAAAGAGTGAAATATTTCGATTAAAAATATTTGGCTACTATTCGATCCAAACTTCAGCTGTGGTTTTTATTGTGCATTAAATTATTGTGACGAATTCTTTATTGAAGTACTTTAATAACTTGAAATCTATCATTTTTGTACATTTGATAGAATTCGTTAATTTAAAATTCCGGATATTATATATTTAAGGGGTTAAATGAGTCTCGAAGACTAAAAGATAAATATGTTTTTATAAATTCTTTTTAGCATAACAATTTTTTAAAAAACTATTTTAAAATTTGATAATCCAGCTAATTAGAACTGACTTTTGGAGACACTTCTGAAAAGAACAATGTTTACGATAGTTACTAGTCCTCGAATTAGATCTACGAGTAGTCAGAAAACCAAATATTTCCTGTTAGGAGTTGATGAGTTGATCTTGTACTTCATAAAGAATTCTTTAAAAAATGTAGTTTGTATTTTCGGACGAATTTTATAAAAAAATCGTTTTCGGTGTATTTTACACCTGTCACACTGCAAAATAAGTGATGACCAAGGAAAACATAGATCTTTTATTCAAGTACAAAATAATCCTATTTTAAAAGAAGTAAACTAAATTTCAATGAAATTGGACTAGTTTTCAAGAACTATTGATTACCATTTCCAAAATTGGATTTTGAGAAGAAAATCAATTAAAGTTCGCGCTTTAATTTAATCTCTTATAAGCGATATAAGTTTCTAAAGGTTCTATCTCTATATTTTTTATTTCGAAAGACTGAAAATGTCTGGAAAATATTCCTAACATTTTGTATCAATTAGTAAAAATGTTTAAAGTTTGTTTTTCTAAATTTGTCAAAGTTTTTTGAGTATTGAAAGTCCTAAAAAGCACATTTGCATGTGTCTTTACGTGTCAATAAATTTTAATCTAAAGTAGCACACTACTAAACATTTATTAGTTAGTTTACAAGATAATGTATTATAAGATGTTAATTAAAATAATTTTCTTATTCAATCTTAAAGCATACGGAATAGTGGTACATTGGAATATAGAAAAACATGGATAAAAAGAAAAAGAAACAATTCTTTTTCCGTGTTCAGAAAATAATTTAGTTTAATGAAAATAATTTGTTGAACTTCTATTTGGATGTCAATTTTAGGGGAAAAAACATAATAGTTTAACTTTCAATAATTTGTAACTCCCGATTATTGCAATAACGTCAAATTAAAATTAAATAAAAAAACTTAATTGAATTTAACATTAAACGGTATTCAACTTTTACATCTTTTACATTTGTGTCCATTTTAAATCAAATTTCTTAAGATTTTATAAGAAAAGCTGTCAAATATGGGCGCATTCAAACACAGGCCACTTGTCCCTATATTTTTAATATTATAATATGAAATTTCGTGTTAATTTCTTTTCTCTTTGGAAAGTTCTCTTTGGAACTTTGAAACTTAGTTTATTATCTACGATTTCTTTTGATCAATTCCTAAAATACTGAAAAATTTATAATATCATACAAATCGCTTTCGGTAATATTCCGGCCACTTTGATTGGAATTTCGACCGCCTTGTTTGTGGCTACCTTGTATGAAATTGCGATAATGCCTTGTAGAAAATTGCGAAACGTCATACGGAACGAGTCTAATATTTAATTTAATACATCACAAACACTGAGTTCCTTTGTGTAATTTATCATGAAAATCTCAGGAATTGATCTCGGTATTCGAAAATTATGTACAGATTCCCGTATCGTCTTGTCCTTCCTGTATTCTTCCAAGGCCTTTTTGACATGATCTTTTTCATTAAAGAGATGCTTTATATTTCATTGTGTATTTTACAACCCAGAAATTGAAACAGATCTAAAATAAAAAAGATTTTTCGGGAAGAAAACGATGTGACCAAAAAAGTTAACATTAATTCAATGGAAAGACGCTCACAAAATGATCTACTGGGGAAATTTAATTTGAAATTAAAATAATGATTCACAATTAATGTAAACAAAAACACTCCTTAATAAACATTAATAAATTTTATTGAATAATCTTAAAGTAATATCCTTAAAAATGTACCACAATCCACCAAACCTTGGGGAACATAAGCGATCTATCGAATTTTTGTAAGACTCTCTCCACACTAAAGTTATATAACACATTTTAATTCAAATTAGGGTAAAGTGGTACAAGTTGGACAATGGTACAATTTGGACAGGGCCTTTTGTCTTGATAAATTTAGTACTTCATTTTTATTTGTATATTTTTAATGCTTTAGTTTTATAATTTGGTTCCTTGTGCTTAAAAACAAATTTTGTACTGTATTTATCAAGAAAAAAGCAATGTCCAACTTGTACCGGTGACTTGTCCAAATTGTAACACTAATTCCAAATTAGATCACTTTACCCTATATCCAAATTTAACGATTTTCTTGTTATTACATTCTAAAAAGAATAAAAGGGAAGATAAAAGGGAAGATAATCATTAACTATTCAAAAATTAAATCCAAAATTTTAGTAATTAATTTAGATGCTCGCCCGGACTTATACTTAAGTGGCCAAAATTTAAAGCTGTCTAAAATTTTGCATATTCTATTCTTTAATCGTTTTTCCTCCAGTTCAGTTGACGATCGGATCGAAGAGTAAATTTCTGTTTCTTTCTGTCTCTCCCTCACCGTCTCTCTACAACTAGTTCCCGGCGACTGGCCTTCAAAGTTGAAGCCAATTTCTTACTTTCACATACAAATGCGTATGGGAATTTTTCTGCACTCGTGATCGTTGTGCTAAATATTTAAAAAGTGAGAAGTTTTTCCGTATTATAAGATACCTTTCCGTATGGAAGGATAAATATACTAAATTTTTGTTTAAATAATTTTTTCCTTGGAGCACTGTGAACTGAGTCCGAGATCAATTTAGGAATTGGCTTCAAATAGCTCCATATAAAAAGGCCAACTTGTCAGGCACTTGCTCTACAAGAAATTTGAACAATAGGAGAACATATAGTAAGGCCATGTAACTCCGACGATTGCAAAACTCGGATGCCGCGACCGATTTAACTCCGATACATCCACTTAAAATATAATTTATATTTTTATTTCTGTAATTAATTACTGAAGTATCATATTATAACTATTCTACTTTAAGAAAAACCAAAAATTATATTTTTATCGGTTTAATAAGTGGGTACAAGAAATATTTTTTAAGCTCGGGTCAGCTGGGTTGTGTACTAAAAATTTAATTTCTGAGAAAATTTTGCTGTTGACAGCTCGTCGCTGGAAAAAGTTTAGTGTTTTTTCTATATAATAAAACATTATTTGCAATCAAAATTATTAATAAAAGTTAGTGTAGTTATTGATCTACAAGGTGAGTAAGAGTTTATTGATAATATATTAATAATTCATACAGAAATAAGTGATTTTTGTGAATGTTTACATTTCGATGCATGTCGGATGCGGTGAAAGTCAATGTTTTGGTTCAGAATTTGCATTGTTCAGGACTCTTTTTCTGTTTCAGATGCCAAAGGGAACAAAAGAAAAGACCTATAAGGACAAGCCCGACTCTAAGGAAGGTATTAGGAATGCCTTGCAGTGTGTACGAGATGGTTCTACCATAGCATATGCATCCAAAACATTTAATGTCCCAAGAACAACACTGCACAACAAATTGACCGGCAAATACCCAGAGGAGTGCCCCAATGGCAGGCCAACAATTCTTTCAAAAGAACAGGAAAAAGAACTTGTCAAATGGATCCTGGGATGTGCGGATGGCTGGCATCCCATCGGGATGGAACAAGTTCCGGACAGCGTTAAACTCATCTGTGAGGTCTACAAAATTCCAAACCATTTTACAGCTGGAAGACCCGGAGACGTTTGGTTCAGGAATCTTCTTAAGCGTCATCCAGAGCTCAGCATGCGCAAGCCAAAATCCTTCTCATTGGAAAGAGCTACTGTCACTGCTGAAGACCTCACGGAATGGTTTCTTGGATATTTCACAGAACACAACCTTCTGAGCATTTCACCAGACCGTGTTTTTAATTGCGACGAAAGTGCCTTCTTTTTGACACCGGAAGATGGAAATGTCCTGTCCAGGAGAGGTTCACGTGTAGTTCCATCTCTTAAAAATTCGGGACCGAAGCAATGTATCACAGTACTCCTCAGGGTGTCAGCTACTGGCGAACTTGCTCCTCCAATGGCTGTTCATAAAACTGACATTACTCCAAAAATTGCCATTCACAACGCAGAAGGATGGAAAATGGGAACGTCACCACAGAGTGGCTGGATGGATGGGCCACTTTTCTATGCTGGTCTTTATTTCCCGAAAATTGTTTTCCAACATTCAGAGGAGTCCATTATCAATAACCAGCACGATCAGGCCACCGACAATAATCCTTCAAATGATCCAGTCATCCCTGGAAACCAACTCTCTGCAACTTCTGAGACTCAACCGATTTTCGACACACTAAAACAATGCTATTTCTGGCCAGGAGAAATTCCAAAACGTCGTCAGAAGAAGAGGGTCAAAGCCAGCAATGTCAAACACCAGTATATTGTATCTTCCGAGGAAATTATCGCGGAACAGGAGGAAAAATTGAGGCAGGATTTACAAAAAAAGAAAGAAATTGCTGAACGGAAGTTGACCAGAGAGAGGAACAAAAAAATAAGGGCAGAAGAAAAGGAGATAAAACTAAAGGAGAAACACATGGTAAAGGAAAAGGCTCAAATGCCAATTGAAGCTGAAAAGAAAAAACGTGGAAGGAAGTCAGCCAAGAAAACCGAGGAAAAATCAAAGAATTGAGTGCAATCTTAAAATAAATAAAAATATATATAATTAAATAATAAATTAATGAAATGAATTGATGGAATAAAACTCTAAAAAAATATTTTTGAAATAATATCTTCTCATTTTTATGCATTAAACTTTTCCTTAAAATGAGCATCCGAGTTTGATCGAATTCAACGGAGTTACATAAAAGCGTCGCAGTAACATTCTTGCGCATATATTAATATTATCGTAATTTTATTAATTTTCATCAATATTATTGCTAAAATTCTATTTCTATTATGATTCTAAATTAAACAAAGAATAATTCTATTGATTTGGAATGGCGAAAAAAATATTTCATCAGTCCAAAAACAAGCATTAAAGTCGCACTCAATGAAAAGTATCCGGATTACCTCTCTTTACTATAAATGTTTAAGGGATTGTTTTTTTTTCAGTTTATGGTTTCTTTCATCATGAAGTCCCAGGTTGGATGGGGAGTTCACAGAGCGCTCAATGCGGAGTAATTCGAATTTTCATCAAAGGAGTCGGAAGGACTTTGTTTGGAAATCCCAAAAGTACACTTTTTGCTGTACCATGCGATCACGTAGTTAATTGCATGCTTGCCTTGACCGTTTCCATTGGCTCTCGCACAGTGCCTTCTCAAAAGCCTCAGATTGTTCATGTATCCAACAACAAGGATACTAATCCCATAACCATACAAGACATGGCCAATATACTGAATGAGGAGTCTTGGAAGAATCCCTGTGATTCGTACTTTCTTCTGCCAAGACTGAAAGTGAGGAACGGTTTAAGGTTTGATTTATATTTTCTGGGGACTATTATTATTGCTCTAATTGTGTACATCCCTGAGAGAATTTTTGCAATGACACCACCATGGATGAGGTATTTTATCAGCATTTCTTCGGTTGCATCGACCGCTATCGTATCTGCATTTGTTTTGTGTTTGCATTTGGTGCAAGCTACGATACAGGCGTTGCCTCTTGCGTCAAATGCTGACACAAAAGAAATGCAGATACTACAACGGTCAATGCAACCGACCATTATCAAAATAATGTACTTTTTATATGAAAAAATGTCTTTACAGGGGTTCTCGTATGTTAGATCTTCAGTACAAAAGCAAGAAATATTTTACAGAGATCAGCAGTTGTGTTTCTGATCTTCACATCGAAAATTCAATTGAACTGTCGAAAAATCTCCACCCAGAAGATACCAAAAGATACTCGTTCGATCCTAATGACATGGACTTCAGAGTACTCTTTGCCAATAGCATTAGTTGGCTGAGAAAATACTACTACAAGGATTCCGCCAGCGTCACATGGATGCATAGAGTTGTTCAGAGGGGCCACCTTCTGGTAGAATTCTTTGGATATTCCAATGCCTTTGTCATAGCTGCATTTCTTACATTCCTAATAACACAATCATTGATAATTAGTACAATAGTAGGTTCGTTGGTAGTATGGTTTTTTGTTTGGTTATAATTGATAATACACGGTCATAAGTTTTTGAATAATTCATACTTGGAGAACACCTCAATGTTTTTTTTCCTTTTATGATTTCTTGAGTGTTTAATTTGAAACAAGGTTTAGCTAATGATTAGAAAATATATTGTTATATAAATAGTATAACGCAATATTTGTAATTCTTTAAGTAATTGTTAGTATTTTGCTATAGAAAATATGTCATTGTGATGCTTTCCATTTCACTTTTTTGTTTATTTTGTTTTTTTCGTTCTAAGATAATGCCTAGCGCACAATACTATTGTTTAATAAACATGTTTTTGACATTTCAATGAGAGTGAATGAAATCATAGTGTAACCTATAGTGGTGGAATGAGGGTTGTGCGAGCTGGCACTGAAAGATGACGCCAGTTTGAATCATTCAAACTTGTTCAAAAATTAACGACTTTGTCGCTATCGTATTGCCCCCACTTAAAATAGTTTTGTATATTTTTCTCTGTCGCTCCTATTAGAGAAACCCATTAGACTATCTCAGTATTTTTCATACCACGCACACAGTGAAACATCATCTGCGCGCGACACTTTTTCTCGCGCTCACTCCAGTGAGTTCACTGGAGTGAGCGAAGAGAGGAAAAAAAACACTTCAGGCGCATGCGCAGTTCACACGCTCAACACACACACTGAAATTCTGAAGAGTGTGCATTGCCAGGAAAGGCAGACAACGCTATGAATGCTATGATTCGCAATATGTAGCAGTAAAACATGATACAATTTGCTTTTCAAAAATAAATAAAATAAATTATTAGTAATTATATGCGATTTCTTTTATATTGTTATCAACTATTATATAAACACTGTAATAATAGATCGTATAGTTGCGTAAAATATTTCATAGTAAAAATTTCTGTACTGCAACTTATTTGAAACTTCTTGGTTTGTTGCCACTCATTAGCGACAAATTCTTTTTCCACTATATTAAAAAACATTTATTGAGTACTAGGTGAATATTTTTGTAGATTGCAATGAATAACAAAGACATTGAAGAGAGCAAAACAATTGTCTAATTTTAAACAGTATTTTTCTTAGTTTACGTGGCATTTTTTGTATTATTAGAATTTTTTCATTAACAAGTTATGAAAAGAAAACAAAATTATAAAAATTTTAAGCAAAGTAGATATGTAGGCGCCTACACACAAGTGACAGCAACACGACACTCACGGCCTAAATCTTCACGACACGAAAACATCCAAAATCCCAATGCAATTAAAAAAAACAGTTTAGACATGTAATGCTTCACAAATTAAAACCATAGAAACGGTTTATATTTTGGAGATGCTATGCTCTATGCTCATATCGCATACTCTTACAAAAGCTCCATTTATTTTTCCTTTACTTTTCATTCCCTTATTTTGTGCTGTGACAATTGCTAAATTTATTTTGTTTATGTAAAGCAGACCTGTGCCGGTTAAAAGTAGTGTAGTTGCGGAAATTTTGTGTTGATAGTTCTAATGAAAATTGCACCAAAATTTGCGCCAAATAGACATAATAGAAAGAAAAACTTTAATAAAAATAAATTGTGTTCTTTATATCTTTGTCGGAAGACGGATAGCTGTCCACTAAACAACCTTTTACTTGAATCTTGCGAAAATATGAAGAAATTTAAAGTAAATCATTTCAAATGGCAAGCTTCCTAAACCGCGCGCAATTTAACTCGAGGTAGAGACAGAAACACAAGTAACGCACTTGATAAACGTTTGGCGGCGATGCAGTTGCAAAATATCTCTGAAATGCGACAAAATATTTTCTTCTCTAATTTTTGCTTATTAGCTCGTCTTGCGCCTTCTCGAAATACGTACTTTTGCATTCCTTATTAATCAAATCAGTGCCAGTGTTGTACAAAAGGGTTTTTCTCAAACTATCCTGAATTTTGAGATACCTAAGAAGAATATGAGCCTTCCAGTTCAAAATTTCTTCCTAATGTTTTTGTTGTAAAATCAACAATTATTCACAATTAATCCAAATTAATAAACCCGACTGCATCGGTCACAACCGATGATGGATCGGGAAAGTAACGGTAATAGTCCTATTTAAAAAAAAAACTGTTTTTCGCAATCTTCAGTCTTTTGACCCATTTAAAAAATCAACGGTAAGAGATATCAACTTCCGGTCTTCGGTGACCCCTCCTCAAATGACATTATCTCGAACGTAATTTTTTTATTTTCACCCCCTCCCCCTTCATACGCTCCCTATCCCCCAAAAATAGGCAAAAAATGAGGTTTTACTAATTTAAAAAAAAAATTGGCCCTGACGATTTTTTTCATTTTTTGGATATGTTATGGAGGTAGTCCAGCTGAACATTTCGTCCTTAGACACCTATCACCGGAAAAATCGCCATCTTGAATTATTCAAGGTCAAAGCCTAATTTTCACCCGATTTGGTCAATTAATTAATTGAAAGTTTAATAATTTTTTGAAACCCTCTTCTTGAACAATTTTGAACTTCAAGATGGTTTTGTGGTGATTTTGTAGACAAATTTAAATCATTATTTGAACTTTATTTCTTTCCTATATTTCAACAAATTTTGCAAAACGACTTTTTACGTAGAGCTCTTTCTCGGGAGTTCGAGCAGCTCGCAAAGCCTCGGACGCTTTGCCACCCCTTTTTTTACATCTGGCACACAAGAACCTGGTTTCTGCACTTATTTTTCTTCATCCTAACGTACCTTACATCTAAAAAATATGTTTTACCCGGAGTTAAAACTATTACGCACTTTAAATGAGGTTATGTGTCACTCAACGCGCAAATGCTGCAGCTTTCCAGTGACATTTTCAGTGTATATAACGTTACCGTCCGGATAGAACGGTCACTTCCAATCTGATCTAATCATTTATTTTAATTATAATTACGTCAAGCCGTCTGTCGGCTTAAGCCGTAAGTGTATTCAGTAAGATTTAAATGTTTATATCCTATAATATTTGCGTTTTAAATCGCGGGAATTATAGTAGGATTATTTCATGATTTTCTAATGGGATTTTTGTAATTTTTTAGTTGGGAAGATTGCATTAGCCATCCGAGAAATTCTCCAGTTCTCAAATCAGCATAAGAATCGTCCCAATTAAAAAATGACAAGAAATCCCATTAGAAAATCGCAGAATAAGCCTACTATGATTACCAGAATTAAAAACACAAATAATAGAATATTAACATTCAAATGTTAATATTTATAATATTCGTGTTTTTAATTATGACATTCATAGTGGGCTTGTTCAGAGATAATGAGATCTCTATGATCTTTTAGTTGGGAGGATACCCATGGCGATCCGAGAACTTTTGGAGATCTCAAATCACCATGAGAACCTCCCCAACTAAAAGTAAAGATCTCATTATATTTAGAACCTCAGAACGAGCCTACTATGACTTCCACAATTGAAAACACAAATATTATAGAATATTAACATTTGAATGTTAATACTCTGTAACTGAAAGTGGAACATATCAAATGTTCAAAAGCATACGATATACGATATCGTCGGCTCCGATGAAGACTATGGTAAGTCTACTTACAGTAGTATAAAAAGATGGTACCATTGGATGCAGAAACCTTAGATCTACATCCCCACAAAATTTTATATTGATCAAGATATTCCTGGAAAAGTTACAAGAAAAAAACTGAAAATCAGCCTGCTCGATTATCGAGTTTTTAGCCCACAATTTTACTGTAAATAACTTAAAAGTAGCGTTAAATAGAAGGTATTCAATGCGTAAGTATGATACAATAGTTTCGAATTTAAAAAGTGTGGGTCCGTTGGAAAGGTCATTTAGTTTTTATTATTACAAAAAACTTCGTAAAACCACTCCTTCAGGGTGTAAAATTAGAGTTTCTTTAAAAATTACCAAAAAAATGGTCTTAAAGTGAGATTTTAAAAATTTTTATAAAATAAACTAAACAAAACATTACAAATTCATTAACGCCAGACGATAGGCAACACTTATGACTACAATTTTGTTCATCTAATACATCGCGCTCGGATCACTCTAAATGCCTCATTTGTTGGTTTTTGTCATTATCTAAAAATATGAAGTAGGGTAAAGGCTCGTAAATTGGGACAGTCTGCTTTTAAACACCGATGATGTTCCAAGTTTGAAGTGCGATATTTTCAATACTAATTGACCATTTTTGTTACTAACTTTTCAAAAGGGTTGTTTAGAAACTTGGAAAGAGTTTATTGTCTTTTTTTTTACTAAAATTAGTCTTGATACGTTTAAAAATGACTTGATACATAGAGGTGAAATTGACTTTAATTTTGGACAACTTGATTATTACTTTTGAGAACTTGGCTCTAAATTTGGGCAGCTAATCCGCCTTAACAGGACGCCCATTGTTCTTCATTTCATGAACCAATTTTACCAAGTCCTCTTTCTGTTCATGTAAGGGGAACGTAGAATGTCACAAGAAGCCCGGAAACTTTCCATATCATTCATTAAATTGAGTTGACATCGGTACTCCAAGTATGTGCGCATTCGCTCATTTAGTGACCTTTCCGGAAGCTTTTGAAGGCTTTTCTCACTACATCTCTTTCGTAGAGATGATGCTCCTTTGTTTCTCTAAGCATTTGTCCATCCTAGTCATCACAAAAGCTAAAACTTCACGAAATTTCATGAGAATAACACCTGTCCAAAATAAGAATTATCACCTCACTGGTGAATGTCTTAGAAAATTTCCCATTTTTCACACGAAAAATCTAATTCACAAGGCAAATCTCACTTCAGGTCAAATGTACAAATCACTACTAACATGAATCAACACAATATTCAATGAATATTTAATAATATCACTCAAAAAAAGCGAAGAAACATTGCTAGTACTTCACCACAGCTAAATAAGACTGAAGAAAACACAAAGTTCTGTCATATTTATTGTAAGCAATTGCTCACACTGAATTTTCAACAAAACAATTTCAACCCAAATCATATTCAAAATTTAACGTATTTTATGTTAAACTCTTCCAAAAAGAACAAATATTTAGATAGAATTCATTATTCATCAAATATTGGAATAAAAATCCACAATTTTAATCAAATAATTTTTAGTGTCCAATTTTATCCGCAAAGTATCCAAAATAGGAAACTGGACAAAATTAAGAGCCTTTACCCTACCTATTTTAGAGCAAATTTCATAAAAATTTTTGAAAAAATATTTTTTTATAACTAATGTAAATCATACATGAATGTTGTGATTTTTCTTTAAATCGATCGGGAAATCATTGACATGATTGTCATTTACATTCCCAGTGAACCCTCGTTAGAAAGCGCCCAATTTTTCTTTAAAGTAGTCAATTTTTGTTCCTATTTATTTCAATACATATAATACGATTTCTAGTAGAGGTTAATTTTAAATTAAAGTTTGATCTAAAGTCATTGAAATGTATTTATGAAATTTTTGCTGATATGTTTTCTACATAACATAAAAAAGCATTTCAAAATGAGTGTAGGGGTTTCTTCAAGCCGCTGAATGTTGATGAAAATTATGTTGATGGTCCCTCTATCGATCTAAAGAAGAATCTTAACAACTTTAGGAAATCTTTAGGAAATTAGCTGTAAAATAGGTATTTCATATTTTTGGAAAATGACAAAAAACAATAAATTAGGCATTTAGAGTGATCCGAGCGCGATGTATTAGATGAACAAAATTGTAGTCATAAGTGTTGCCTATCGTCTGGTGTCAATGAATTTTTAATATTTGGTTTAGTTTATTTTATACGAATTTTTAAAACCTCACTTTAAGACAATTTTTTGATAATTCTAAGAGAAACTCTAATTTTACACCCTGAAGGAGTGGTTTTACAAAGTATTTTGCAATAATCAAAATTGAAGCACGACTAATGACCTTTCCAACGGATTCACACTTTTTAAATTCTGTTCACTAGAACTTGAGATATAACGGATATTGTAAGGCAAAACAGAAAAAAATATAAAAGTATTTATAAAAAACATTGTCACGTGATGGAGCAAAACCGAGGTCAGATTCTTAATCAGGGGGCTTGACTCTATCAAATGTACCATGTGAGATCACCGTTAGTAAAAAAAAGTTGTAAATTTATTGCATAGTGTTTTTTGTTTAACTACACAGTAAAAAATTGTGTGAGAAATAAAGTTGTGTATTTGAAAAGTTGTGTAAATTCACAAACAATATGGTTGTAAATTGTAAAATTACTATCATAGTGGTGGTACGATACTAACATAATGCTAGTAAAATTATGTATTGTGTAAGGAAATTTGTGTATTGGAAAATTTGTGTGAGAACTGTCAAAATTCCATTGTTTACTATTGCAATTTTTCTAAGATTTCAGATAGATTTTGCATTTTTAACTGCCTAATTGTCTTCTGGAATCATTCATTGGATTCTTAAAATGTGCCTCAGTCGTGAAAAATTAGGAATAATTATGTAATAACAGAAAACAGAGGAAGCATCATGTAAATTAGAAAAATTGACGATGCAACTCTTGGCCATTTGCTGAAGAGAAGTAATCAAGTCGGTAGCGCAGGCAGAAAACACGAGACCATCAACGCAAAGATTATGGGTTCAAGTCTCAGACTCTCTCTTATTTTTTTTCCTTTTTTTTATTCTTTTTTTCTTTTTTTCTTAGTTTAATACCGAGACATATCACAGATAATACAAATAAACCGAATAAAATTGCTCTACAATCAAAATTATAGACAGGAAGCCATTTTATAAAATTGAAAATACACAACTTTGCCAATACACAACATTTCCAATACACAAAATTTACAACCATAGCGCTCGTGCAAAAATTACCAATCGTAGTGGTTGTAAATTTTTTTTACTGTGTACACACTGAATAGATAGATAGATAATTTTATTCTTCACATTACTTTGCGAATGTTTTAGAGGATTCTACTTAATTCAATACCATATTTAAAACAACAATCAAAATATTGTTATTTGGAAAAAATTGAATTTAAGATTTAGGTGGAAAAGACGAAAATTCTAAGGTTTCATAAAATCGATGGATTACATATTCTGCTCCCGTACTATAGAAAAGTTCGAGCACAATGCAAGAGAATTTCATTTCAGTGTGTGTTGAGCGTGTGAACTGCGCATGCGCCTGAAGTGTTTTTCTCCTCTCTTCGCTCACTCCAGTGAACTCACTGGAGTGAGCGCGAGAAAAAGTGTCGCGCGCAGATGATGTTTCACTGTGTGCGTGGCATGAAAAATACTGAGATAGTCTAATGGGTTTCTCTAATAGGAGCGACAGAGAAAAATATACAAAACTATTTTAAGTGGGGGCCGTACGATAGCCACAAAGTCGTTAATTTTTGAACAAGTTTGAATGATTCAAACTGGCGTCATCTTTTAGTGGCAGCTCGGACCCTATCATTCCACCACTATAGATTACACTATGATGAAATCTCGATCTAGTCATCTCGCTCACTTACATAGGCAATTTTAAAAAAATGTTTACAAACAAAAGTTATTGTGCGTTGGGCATAATAATCATGTAAGCACATAAATAAGAAAAAGTTTATTTTATTTAAATCATAATTAAAGTCTGATTGGTACATATAGGACATGCGGATTAACATGAAAATATTTGAATAATATCCACTCAGAAAAAAAATAATGGTTGAATCAAAAATGTTTTTCGGTTTGGGTTTGTATTCAAAGGTCTTGAGGTCTTGAGAAATTATCGGGAATATGAAATGGGACTGAAGATTCATTGAAGTTAATTCATGAGTTAATTATTAATTTTTAATAAGCAAATTGTTTCAGTAGAAAAACATGAAAAACGTAACTCACACAGTAAACAAGAGTTAGGAAAATGTGAAATTTGTTTAAAATCCTCAGAGCAAATTTCTTGAAGTAAATCTGGTTTTCACAAGATCCGTAAAATGAATAAAATTCTCTATGAAATTAGGAGAAGTGCTTGAAAGTTTTAAGTATAATATCCATACAAAATCAACTCTTTTGTGACTTACTTCTCAGAACTGTTATTTGAAACTTTGACAAATATTTTATGGCCTTTGCTTTATCTAAAATTAATTTTAATATTTGTAAAAATGAATAAATATTTAGGGACGGATTTGACTGCAATTTTGGACACCTTGCTTGTAATTTATTTTCGACAGCTAATCCATTTCAATAGAATGCCCGTTGTTGTTGTCCATTTCAAGAACCTAATTTACCAAGTCTTCTTTTTATTTATGAGAAGGAATCGTAGAATGACCCAATGAGCCTGTAAGCTTTTCATTTAAGTCATTAAAGAGAGTAGACTTCGGCATTGCAATTGAATGCGCGGATTCCCAGATTCCCTTGCTTTTCCGGGACCCTTTTAGGGTAATTTTTTCACTGGTACTACTACTACAGTAAGTAAGAAACTGCTTTCACTGAAGTTTCAACATAGCAATTTTAATTCAAAATTGAGCGAATTTGCGTGCCCGAGAAGCCCATATTTAAATAGATGATTTCCCGAAGAAGAAAAACATTAAGTGATTAAGAAATAGGTTTTGAATCGACATCTTCTTATGAAAATAGTGGCATATAAATTATATTGTGTCATAGAAAACTGATACTATCTCAATAAAAGACGAATTGGAATATACCTCGGTTTACTCCACGGTTATGACCTCGATTATTCATCAAGAGCTGTACATTACTATTGGATTTTTTGTCTGCCGAATTCTTGAAACAAGTTCTCTTTTTTTGCTAGAGCAACAAAGATTGTATAAATAGAGGTTCAAGTGGAGGTTCATGTTTTAGTGTGTATTCATCTGTGCTGTGATTTAAAAGTGTAGTTCTGTTTACGTGCAATTCTCGAAACATTAGTGAAAGACATGGATACTAAACTGGTTCGATTTAGAGATTATTTTGCCAATAGAAGCATTCTCCTTACTGGGGGAACGGGTTTTGTCGGGATGGGGCTTATCGAAGGATTGCTAAGCTCCAGCCCTGATCTTTGTAAGATCTACGTCGTGGTGCGTGAGAAAAAAGGTCAATCACCATCGGAGCGTGTTGTGAAGCTCCTGTCCAGCGAGATCTTCAACCATTTGTCTGCAGAAACCAAAGCAAAAGTAGTGCCCATTGTGGGAAACCTTACAGCTCAGGATCTTGGACTGGATCCCATTACTCTTAAGGAAATTAGGGAGACAGTAACTGTAGTTTATCACAATGCGGGTTTGATCAAGTTCAACCGAAGTCTTAAAGAGGCTGTTCTAATGAATGTCCTCAGCACTTTGCGTTGTATTGATCTCGCCAAAAGTCTTGTATATCTCTCAGCCTTCATATATACCTCTACAGCTTGGGCTAATTCTAATATTCAAGATAAGATCCTAGAAGTTATATATAGAACCAAAGAGTCTCCTAGAGAAATGATCAAACTAGCTCTCGAGACACCTTCTACAATTGATCGAGTAGCAGAGAGTCAGGATGATTTCATTGAGGGTCATCAAAACACTTACTCCTATTCCAAGCAATTGGCAGAGAATCTTATTCTTGAGGAAATGGCGGGACTTCCAACGGGGATTGTTAGACCATCATTAGGTAATTAAACTGACATAGAAGAGTTATTATATTTATAAAAAAAATCTCCGATAAATTGAAAACTCAGCGGGTTTTGGTATTTATCATTTGATGCAAATGGCAAATGATGATGATTCCAAATGAACCTTACAAGGAGTTCCGGCTTACGATTCCACAAATTTAAAAATTCAAAATCCACCAAACCTCTAGCAACACAAGCGATATATACTATCTTTTTAAGACTCTTCCCAGCGAGCACAGTTAGCCGAAAAATCCAGCGTTTTCAGCATATTTCTCCTAGGTCGATTAGCAAATATATGCTGACTGATCAGCAGTTCTTGAACAAAAAGTGCTAACCAAATATATAAAAATGGCATTGCCTCGCTTAAGTTGTTTTAACCCTTTAAGAACGATTGGAACACCGGTGTCCCATAAAGAAAATAATTTTTCCTGACTACTTAAAGTTATTTCTTTCTTATGTCTGTACATAATTGTAAAGTAGAAGGTTGAAGGAATGTAAAATATTTTTTTGCAAGTCTCTAGCTATTTGCTATGTAGTAAATATTTAAGCTCAAATATGTCGATTTTTTAAATTTTCAAATTCATAATTGATTTTCTTTATTTTTTATAGTTCCATTTTTTTAATCAAAACCCTTTTGGCAATAAAAACTACAATATTCATACGAAATATTTTTCATTAAAGCGAAAAATATTATCATTTGTATTGTCAGAAAAATTACTTAAATTTTTGGACTATTTTTGTCCCTATCGTTCATAGAAGCACAAAATACACCGAATCAGATTCTGTTGGACTTTCCAAAGTTAGATGTAAGACTTATCATTGATTATGTTTCCCAGTTTAATTTTTATTGTTGATTTTCAGTCCGTAAAAAGTATCTCGTCGTTAAAGGGTTAAGGTTAGCAGAATTCAGCCGATAATCCACATTTTTTCAGCTGAATTGAAATCGGTTTTTCCACAGGCGCACTAATGCAAGTTTTTTCCTAAAGGGAACTGACTTATCAGTCTGGTATATTTCGAAATTATGCATTAAAAGCTATCTAAAAATACATATTTTATTATGTTCGCCGAAATAACACAAGAACTACGAGCAAATTTATTTTAGTCGCGGTGCAATAGCTGCAAAATGTTTACAAGGAAAAATGAAAAATAGACCCACTTTTTATTAGGCCAGTGATGGGTCTCTGTTTTAGTCCGAATACCCTAAATTTAACGAATTATTGTTATTACATTCTAAGAAGAATAAATATAAGTATTTAAAGAAAAAAAATTGATTGAATATTCGAAGATTACATTTATAATTTTATTTAATTTAGGTACATAGCCGGAATTACACTCAATGTGGCCGCAATTTGGCACACTCTAATCTTTAATCGTTTTCCTCTATTTCGGTTTTCTCTCTCTCCTCTCTCTATGAAATTCGAGCACTGAAAAAAAGATTAAATAATTGTTTTTTTTTTCAGTTTATGGTTTCTATCATCATGAAATCCCAGGTTGGATGGGGAGTTCACAGAGCGGCCACTGCGGAGTAATTCGACTTTTTATCAAAGGGGTCGGAAGGAATTTGTTTGGAAATCCCAAGAGTACAGTTTTTGCTGTACCATGCGATCACGTAGTTAATTGCATGCTTGCCTTGACCGTTTCCGTTGGCTCTCGAATAGTGCCTTCTAAGAAGCCTGAAATTTGTCATGTATCCAACAACAAGGACATCAATCCCATAACCATACAAGACATGGCCAATATACTGAATGAGGAGTCTTGGAAGAATCCCTGTGATTCGTACTTTCTTCTACCAAGATTGAAAGTTAGGAATGGTTTAAGGTCTGATATTTATTATCTGGGCACTATTATTGTTACTCTAATTATGTACATCCCTGAGAGAATTTTTGCAATTTCACCACCATGGATGAGGTATTTTATCAACAATTATCAAAATTATGTGTATTATATAAAAAAAATGTTTACAGGGGCTTTCATATATTAGATCTTCAGTACAAAGGCAAGAAATATTTTGCAGAGATAAGCGACTGCGACAATGACTTTCACATTGAAAATTCAATTGAACTGTCGAAAAATCTCCACCCAGAAGATACCAAAAGATATTCATTCGATCCTAATGACATGGACTTCAGAGTACTCTTTGCCAACAGCATTAGTTGGCTGAGAAAATACTACTACAAGGATTCCGCCAGCGTAACATGGATGCATAGAGTTGTTCAGAGGGGCTACCTGATGGTAGAATTCTTTACATATTTCAGTGTTTTTGTCTTAGCTACAGCTGGGACATTCTTAATAACACAATCACTGTTAATTAGTTCAATTGTAGGTTTGTTGGTAGTATGGCTTATTGTTTGGATATAATGGATACATTTCGGTCATCTGTTATAGGTTATTGATACGAATCCTTGAGTGTTGAATTCGAAAGCAGAACATTTAGATTTACAAGATTTTTTTAAAATTGTATAACGCAATATTTGTAATTGTTTAAGTAATTTTCAGTAAATTGTGATAGAAATTATGTTATTGTAATGCTGGGGATCTTAGTGGTGCAATAGGCAAGACCGATTGATTCTTGGGCGGATGAGATCTCTGACTCGACTTTAAAAGTTGCGAGTTCGAGTCTCGCCCGGTGCAAACAACTGAATGTCAGAAAAATACATTGTCACTGTGATAAAACGTAATATAATGCACCGCCTCTGCCTACAAGAAAAACTCTGGGAGCATGGAAGAAGCATCCACACTACGAAGAAGGTGCTTCTGGGCGGTCTACACATGGACTTAGTGGATTCTTCCACCAAGGAATGCAACAGCAATATAACATGATTACATTGTAACAAAGTATTCTGATGCGATTAATAATAATTGTAATGCTTTTTCTTTTTTTATTTATTTTTTTCATTCTGAGAATATTTACATAATTATGTAAACTCGTAAATAATAAAAAGTTTTGTTTTAGAAACTAAAATTATAATTGAAGTTTGATTTGTTAGATGGGGGAAATGTCCTTTAAATCATTTAGAATGTTTTCAGCAAGATATTAAAATTTTCACTAATTCAACATTTCAAAATAGGGTAAATTAAGCTAATACGAAACCTGCTACAAATGGAATTTTTTCTCTATTCCAAATGGAAACGTCACAGTTTTCATGATAAATCCAGTACTAAATTATTATTTATATTTTTTCTATAACACAGTTTCATTATTTAGTTAATTTTGCTCCAAATAAAACAAAAATCCATTCATATTCACAAATTTTAATTTGTTAATTTCTCAGAAAAATTAAAAGTGTACCTTTTCGACATCGAATTTTTCAGCGATCGACCATGTTTTCCAATGAAAAACACAATAAAATGACTGTTGTTTATTCGTTTTGTTTAATATTTATGTCATATTTCTGGATAATTTTAGTTAAATTAAGTGGTAATCTTTATTGTTAACGGTGCGTGAAGTTTTCAAATGAAATAATTACCTATTTCGTGAACAAAAAGGGTTTTTCTGAAGTGTCTGCAAATGCTTCAATAGGAAACCCCGGAAATATGATTTTTTTGGAGAGATTTTCTTATTGTTGTAGATGGGAAAGGAGAAAATACCAGGAATAAGAACAAATCCTGCACTCAAGAGCAACTCAATAAAATTTTGGAAGCCTTTCGTCGCGGTTTCACTTACACTGTTTGTCTCCAATTAGAAAATTTCCCTTGTCTCCATTTGGATTAATTTGTTTCCAATATAAACATTTTGCACTTGTGTGTTCTTCTTGTATTTAAGAAGCTTTCAAATTATATTTAAAGAATTTTCACTAAACAGTAACATTTTAGAAGAGTCAATGAGCAAATTTATGTAATTTTCTTCAGAAAAAATTGAAGTTAATGTGTTGAATCTTCAATCAAAGTTAAAGCGTATGGAAATGGTTTTGAATTAGGACATTTACCCTACTTTTAAAAACTTGTTGTACTACAAGGGACATGTTCTAAAGCGATGTAATGTTCTACTGATGTTCTTAAGTAATTCAGCCTTAGCCCTACAAAAGACATTACCTACTAAACGGGAATTCAGGATAATTATCTTTAAGTATATGTTAGAAAGAGATGTAAGATAGAATGTATGCTGAGATGTGAAGAGATGAGAATTATTCCTTTAAGTGAATGAGATGAATGGAGAAATGAGTATGAGTGCGTGCGTGCGTGAGTGGAAGAGTGAATTGATGATGTAACTGGAATAGCATAAAATATGATTAGATATGATCTATTCCTTCCATCCGGGCTCGTTGGAGCAAAATTTTCCTTTGCTCTTTCCAATGGCTATGGTTGCTCGAAAGTGAAACACAACCGTTCGCTGACTGGAACAAAGAGCTGAACAACGGACAGAGGACTTCTTCCAGGTCAATTAATTCAGCTTTTCTCACTTCCTCATTGTTTAAGAAACACTTACTATCTTCAATATAATTCAACAATTTATTGACTAATTAACTATAAACTTATGATTCTGATTTAAATTAATTTAGGAGGAAATTTATTGGCAATGAGCACTGATAAAAACTACTGGATAAAATGATGAGAGACAATGGTAAAAAAAAGAGAAGGAATTGGGTCAGTGCACTCTCTTATATAGTTGATCAGCTGTTGGTGATCACTCGTTAATTGTATTGATATAATAGAGAAATTGGAGGGAAAATTAAAATGATGCCTGCTGATCAATGAGATTTGATTGCTATGAAACAAGCAGAATTATTTCGCTTAGACTTTTAAATTCTAACGACATTCGATTAATTGTGCGCGAACACGTACGTATACCAAAGTTTTAAGATTGTTCCATTAATAAATAATATGTGGCGATAGGGGAAAGTGGGGCACCTTTGAAATTGTTTTTTTAATTTCTAAATGGAATTGAGCCATGTCACGAGAATTATATCATGAAAAGCATCAAGGCTCAATTTCATTTAAAAATCCCAATTTCAAAGTTGTCTCACATTCAAAGGTGCTCCATTTCCCCATACACTGAGAGAAATCCGAAAAAGTCAAAAGAACATTCCGGAGATGTTAATTTTACCCTGCAATATTGATCCGAAATCGGTGTAAATATTACCCTTTTTAGGTGTATTATGGGTTAAATTAACCTTTTTTCATGTTAATTTTACCCTCAAAAGGTGTAAAATTAATATTAAAAAATGTTGATATATTTTTTCACTCGAAAAGTGTTAAATTTATGACGAGAAAAAGTTAATCATAGTTTTTTTCTCAGTGTATAGCTTTTAATTGTGAAAAGTTCGAGCATTTGGAATTCCAAACTTACGGCAAAGAGACGGCTTAGTGAGAAACTGATGTAATTGTAGTCTAATCATTATTTTGATTATGAATACGTTAATCCAATTCTCGGCTTAAGCCACACCATAGGTCTTTAGTCAGCCTTAGAGTAACTACTATTAGAGTATTTATTTAATTTTTTGAGTATTCCCTTGTGTTTTAAGGTTAATTGGAAGCTTCATACAGTAAACGTACAAATGCATTCATTTACTATCAGATCAATGACAACGGTTTCAATCAGTTAAAAAAAAAATTGTCAAATTTATCCCAGTCGAACAAGGCAATAGATTGGTGCACATTTTTTGGTGGATGGATGATTGGCAAAAATGCATATAATGCTACCCAAATAGATCTATACTTGTGTTTCATTATCACAATCATTCACCAACTGTTCATTTATATTCTCCGAATCACTCACACTTTTGTCCCACATATTACATATCAGTCGCGAATGGCTGTTGATCACTCTGCCAAATTTAATTACGGCCTTTCATTTGTCCGTCACTGTTGATTATCGCAATAAATGTGTAAATATGTAACAACACAAAATGGAAAACGATTCCATAATAACGTTGCATTTTTCTGTTGCACTTTGCATATGGAGGGAGTAATTTAAGAGGACAAATGAAGCCAGAGTAGGGGATGAAGAACATTGGCAATAGTGTGAGAAAAAGTTTTTATTTAATGAAAACACTGATATCTCGCTATAAAATAATTTTTTTTTCATACTGTCCAACCCTCATACCAATATTGCTACATGTAATGCTGAAAATAAATACACACAATTTCTCTGTTAAACACGAATTTATTTTCTTCTATCTCACCCTTTTATATACATATTTGGGCATTACACAATCCCACGTAGAAGTTGTTTAAAAATATGTTTCATATAATAAAACAATGACAATGTGTCCAGATTTGCTCGTACAAATCATCAAAATATTATCCAAAATTGAAAATTGATAAAGAAGAGTACATTTTAGAATGACTTGATATATTTCACCTTTAAGCAACTTTAATAAATAAGGTAAAGTACCCTTACTCGACCGGGTTCCTCTATTCGACCGGTGGGTCAATTTTTGAATATTTGATGGTGAATTTCATCAATTTCTATGAATTTGTCACTGATTCGTATTATTTAAAGAATAATTGACCTATTAATGTTAGATCATACACAAAATATTATAGCAAATATAAATAAATTGAATAAATAAATCTACCGGTCGAATAGAGGAACCGGTCGAATAAAGGGTACTTTACCTTATTTGTAAAATAATTCGAGAGGCTTTTGACATTTGACATTGAAAAATAGTCAGATAAATGGAACAGAGATTATTGGTAAAACATACACAGAAAAAAATATTTTGTAAAAATGTTTGTAAATGTTTGTGAATGGGGGAGTCACGAAAAGCTCGTAAATCGTATAACCCACAAACAAGTTCATAAAACTCTGTACCTTTTTCACAAATATTGTGCGTAACATGATCACTTGACGAGCATTTTTTGTCTTTTACAAACATTTGGTCGTAAATGTTCGTAAACACACAAAAATGTTCGTAAAATTTTGTGATTTGTTCGCAAATTCTTGTTTGTCTGACGAATACTTTACGAACATTAACGAACAAATGAAAAAATTTACAAACATTTTTTTTGTGTTTACGAACATTTACGAACAAATGTTTGTAGAAATACAAAAAATGCTCGTCAAGTGATCATTACTTTAACGAACTTGTTTGTGGGTTATACGATTTGAAAGCATTTCGCAACTCCCCCATAGGAATTCACAAACATTTACGAACATATTTACACAATATTTTTTTCTGTGTAGATGAAAGTTCCTTTTTTTATTTCCCCCTTACTAAGGTCTTAGGCCTTGAGGCCTATTTTGACCAAAATGTTGGGAGACCCGAAATAAATTCACCTCTGTATTCAAAAATACCAAACCATCAATCAATAAAAAAGTTTCCTATCATCTGGTAGAAATAAATAAATAAATAAATAACAGATATGAATTTTGATCTTACACATCACTAGCCGGGTTAACCCATTCAGTCAATGTAGTAGAAATACTTAAGATATAATGTTCACATTTTGGGACTAGTTTCCTACAGATTAATAGATTAATTTTTTGAAAAGAAAAAAAAATATCCATTATTGGGGCGCGGGGAGCCTCCCTCAAACACGCGTCTTAACGGTCACTGAATTTAAATTCTGTACATTAATTCATTACAAACTCTATTGTTTGAGATAGAGTAACTATCCAAGAAAACATATTGGGAACCAGTATTCAAATCAGGAAAGAGAAAAGGGGCCAATTTTAAAAAAATTCGACGGAATGTCGAATTTTCCGTCCGCCATTTTGTACAAAATTTTTGCATGACTTCACGCGAAGCGAGAAAAGAACAACAAAATGTATTTCCATCTCTGTCGGGCTATTTTTTCCAAGTTATTGAGGGACTAAAGTAACTAAAAATCCATTCCCGACTGAAATTCGAATATCAATTGCCCTGGAATAAATCATCTAAAATCACTCAATTTGCGTATGATGTGTAATACCATGGTAAGGAATGGGTTAATGAAAATTCCATTTCAAAATAAATTTCAAGGCAAGTTTATAAATATTGTTTTCGTAATGAATTGCAAAAAAATATTTTTTTTAATAAAAAAGTTTTGGTAAAAGAAAAAACACCCCTAAAGAACTGTTCCAGGTAATTAAAAGTATCATAATTTTGGACAGGGTGTTTATAAGCATCAATGTACTGAGTTTGAAGTGCGATATTTTCAATACTAATTGACTTTTTTTGTTACTCTCTTTTAAAAAGAATTAAAATTACTCTCAATACGTTTAAAAATGAATTGATATGTACAGGTGAATTTGACTCTTATTTTGGACAACTTGGTTATTAATTTGGACAACTTGGCTGTAAATTTGGACAGCTAATCTGCCTCAACAGGATGCCCATTGTTCTTCATTTCATGAACCAATCTTACCAAATCCTCTTCCTGTTCATGTAAGGGAAACGTAAAATGTCACAGAAGCCCGGAAACTTTCCATATCATTCATTAAAGTGAGTTAACTTCAGTACTCCAAGTATGCTTGGATTTGTGCATTCTCTGGCCTTTCCAGGAACCTCTTAAGGCTTTTTTCACTACAACTCGGTCGTAGAGATGATGCTCCTTTGTTTCTCCAGGCATTTATACAACCTAGTCATTAGAAAAGCTAAAAATTCACGAAATTTCGAAAGAAAAACACATGTCCAAAATAAAGGAGCAGTCTAATTTGGAATCATTTTTAATTTGGATTTTTGAGATTTCCTCGTTGTTTCAGATGGTCAAAAAGAAAAAGCAGTTAATCCTCGGCGTTTCTGGGTTGGTTAGTCGTGGCGTCTTGTCGTGTTAGTCAGACACCCCTACATGTTCTCTCCGGGGTTTTTGGGAGTCTCTTCACTTGTTTTTGATATTTTTTTCATAATATGTTATTTTTGTATAGATTTAATTTAATCTCAAGAATTTTTATTATTCATAATACATTTTTTGTTAATATTAGATTTATTTAATTTAAGTCTTTTTAAAATTTATTTTAATTTTTCTTTTGTTTTGTTCCTTAAGGGCTTATGTCTCCTCTTTCTACGGGTTGCTGGCAACCCTTTTGGCTTAACCCTTTCTGTCGCAATCCCACTTTTATATCCCCCTAATCTTTTACTAGGGGAGATCGGGGTAGAATTAGCCAATTAATTATATAGTATGGTGTTACAGTTTTTCTTTAAGAAGAAGTATTGAGCAAACTACTATTTTTTTTATACTAATTAACTATATCTTTCTTAATTGAATTATTTATCAATCCGATTTAAACTATTTTTTTCATAAATTCTAAGCGAATAAAAATTTCTAGTCTCCCCTATTAACTTTTACTGGTTAAATATTCTTGAGGATCAGCCTGAGTCCATTTGGGCCTTTCGGGCCTTTGCACTCACAAGTACTTTTCGTGGTTTTGATTTATTTTGCCCATTTGAAGCAAAGAGGAAATTTTAAAATTCCAAATTAAAAATTATTTCAAATTAACCCACTTTACTCTACTCAACATTTAGTAGCATCTTCAAGACAGGGTATGCATAAGAGCAGGTTCATAACAACAATATAGGGTGGAAGGTACACATCTTGTCACTTTAAGAAATCGTATTTTGAACATTTGGGATATGAAATTTTTACGTATATTGTAATAGGAAATAGTAGATTAATAAAAAACATCCTGTTGTACTTGAATCTTATTAGATATATTAAATAAAATTTAATATTTTAAAGAAATTTCCAATGAGTAGGGGAGACAGGGGTAAAAAGACACAAATTGAAAATTTGAAAATTCAATATCTTCCAAAATAAAAGAGATAGATGCTTGAGATTTTTTCCATAGATGGCCTCCATAGACCTTCTTCAAAGTCGTAAGTTTCTTGGAATTCGAACAAGGAATTCAGAAAATAAAAAAATATTGAAATTTTTAGCCATATTTTTGAAATGTTTTCCTTCTTGCTACAGATATCAATTTTGACCTACTTATTTTCCAAAATTGATGCCCTGGTAAATATTTTCTAAATGATTTGGATTCTTTGAATACGAAACCACTATCTATTTTAGAATTTTACAAAGATTCTTTTCTCCAGAAATCCTTTTATTAAAAATGTCCACTTGGGGTAAAAAGTAACAAAAGGTATGGAGCAAAAAGTAACAGACCGAAGCAATTTCTGACGTCTCACGACGAGAAGAAACATCATTTCCTCATCTCGCCGGTTTTTGTTTTCATTGGTCAAACTATTAGCAGTCTCTTGTGTGTTTTTTTTTTCTAAAATAGCTTAAAAAGCACTATTCTCGTTCAGATAGAGAAAACTGTGTTTTAAAAAGATGTAGGGTGAAAAGAACGTCTATTGACACTTTTAGAACTCGTGTCAGCACCTATTGACACCCTACTTTGTACCATTTGGGATATGAAATTTGAACTTTTCTGTTTATAGTCAAAGGTATATTACAGAAAAAACGTTGTATTACTTATATTTTACTATATATATTAAATAATTTTCAATATTTTGGCAAAAGTGTCAATAGGGGTTCCCTGTCGAACAGACGTTCCTCCGACCCTAGAGGAATAAATTTCCTATGAAAATATGTCACCTAGCTATTTTTTTTTTTATAATTTACGAAAGCTCTTAATAAAGCGAATCAAAATGTGATAATATCCCATACCTCGTACTATTTGCTTCAGCATTTTTGAGAATGGTCACAAAATTAACTTTTAGAAAACAGCTCGATAAATGTATTTCCTTACAAAATAGAGGAAAATGATTATCACAAAGTTGTATAGCGGTAAATTTCCTATAGAATTGCACTAATTAGAAATTTTTGGGGCGCTAGAGTACCTTGTAAAAAAATAAAATATCCGTTTTGTTACTTTTTGCCCCAGTCTCCCCTATTCCCTGGCGAACAGGTGTTCCTTCGACCCTACCTATATCCAAACAATATATGTAATGTCCATTGTTTTCTCTGCGCAGTTTGTGCAATAGTAATTGTTCACTCAACGTGACTGATTCGAGTATTAAAAAGAAACTTTAGAAGAAGTAAAGGAGATTTAAATTGAGATCAAGTAAGTTTCCCCAGTATTGATGTTAGAAGTTCAGGGTAGGTCTTTTACAGAGTCAAATTGTACAAGTGTGTACTAGTTTTGTCCGTCTATCATGTATTTTTTCAGAGCAAATTATGCTCGAAAAAATGTATCAAAATGTGACCTTTTTTGGGATAAAGGGATGAATTTATCTCAAAATCATTTTTTTTGTAATGAGTTCGAGTAATGAAAGGGTAAAAGGATATGTTGTTTCAGACTATGTTCTCCTTATTATGAGGATCATTCCTACAGCCTCATTCGCATATAAATTTCTAAGAACATTTTTTTGTATTATTCTTTCAAAGGTCACAGTTTTCATACATTTAAGTTCCGGAAAAAATTATACTATATAATCTATTCAAAGGGGAGGAATTGGTGGGTGGGAGTGAAAGTAGGCGATCAATGAGGGATTCTAAAGGGTTAGGGGTTGAATGTTGAATTTTTCGAACGAATGAAAATTTATTTGGCATTGATTTCCGTCGTAAACGAAAACCGCGTGCACCAATGTTTCCTGCCTAGATAATTTTGCATATGTCATCATTTTGTTAATTACAATTTTACACCGAAACACCCCTTGACTCACACACTTTTAATCTGTATTGGGGTGCTTTTAAAATCCCCCTGTCCAGTGACTCATCGTGGCACTTTTATCAGTCAGGAGGTGAAGGCAGCGAGGGTTTTGTTAACAATTTTCGCACATTTTTTGGGAGTATGGGTATCCCAATCCCATCATTCACCTACCTCAAAATATTTAGTGTGAACATGAGGATAGTACTGAAAAATAGTGTGAGATATGCGCTCAAAAATTTATCCACAACATGGGAGATAATTCACCCAATTGTGCTGCAATACTATTTTTTGGTGGTGAGATGAAAATTCATTTTAGATGTGGAGTCGTCGTTTTTTTTTTATACCAAGCCAGAAAGGGTGACTAAAGTGCGGTTATCGGGCTTGAACAAAAGAGGGTTTGGGAAAGGCGCAAGGAGAGTGAGGTAGTGGAGAATGGGAATGAGAGAGTGAATGAATTGAATAAAAAGTCACCCACAGAAATGAATTTCCAATCTGCAAGGGACTTCCTGAATTACACCAACATTCAGAACTCTGTTTTATAACAGTCAAAAATGACATGAACCACGAAATTTGAATCAATCAACTCACACTCCATTCTTTTAACCAGGTACAGATGATACTTTTTTCGGACATTCCTTGTTTTGGCTCAAAGCATTCTGAAATTATTTTTGGTTGTATCTTAAATTGAAATTTTAGCCATTCACAAAGTCAATTTGACGTGGTTGTGTATAGAGAAATCAGAAATGGGTGAGATTTTAATGAATTTTACCTGATAGATTATCAAAATAAAAACATTTTCATGCAAGTTTTGGGAATAATAGTAGCATCTTCTCTCAAGAATTGCTTTTAAAGAAAATTTATAAACCAGATTTTAAGACTCTAAAACCCTAGACACACTTACAGATGTATTAGATTATATTTCCAACAGTTTTTGACTTAACCGTCCCTCTGTTTAAGCCGAGAAACGGCTTAATGAGTGGGAAACTGATAGGAATTTAGTCAAATCAATTTTTTATTATAATTACTTTAAACCGTGTCTCGACTTAAGTTGTAAGTGTGTCTAGGGCATAACACGAAAAAAAGAGCATTATGATCATACGTATATACATAACTCCCCGATTTAGTTACTTCAATGCATTTTATATCCTAGCTCTCCACTCTTTCAATTTTTATAAATTTAGTGTAAATGAGGATAGGGATAAGCAGTTGAAAAAGATGATGATTACACTGTGCAACAGTGATTTTGCCCTGGGTTCTCACGCTGTTTTTTTCTATTGCTAGGGTCAAATGATTTACGAAAATACTTATCATTTTGTTTTTGCGCCTGATAGGCAAACCGTTTTTGCCGTTTTTGATACTTGGGTGCCTATATCTCCGATTCTGCTGAATCGATTTATTTCTTAATATGGGAACATTTGTTCTCCTTTAGATGCCCGATAATCCTTTGGACAGATGGAGTTCGTGCCACTGACAGCAGGGGCGCTGTAGTCTCATATATGTCAGAAAACATGGAAAAATCGAACTTTTTAACAACTTTAATCAAAAATATTTCGAAAATTAGGACTGTCCCTTACAATCTGTTTTATGGGTTTGATAGAGAATCTTATTAGCTACATTTTCGTCCAGGTACAACTTTTCTCTCAGATTGTTTTTCAACCTCGAAATTGAGGTCCAGACGAAAATAGAGCACTAAGCCAATTAGCGAAAATCTTGACTATTTCACACATTTTGACTTTTTCTTTTCAAATTTAGTAAACCCATGCTATTTCTTTAACTTTTTTTGACAACTGTAGAAGTTTAATCATTTTTACCGTTTTATGAAGTGTGTTTAGATATAATACAAGTTTATAACTCAAATAATATCCTTATAATAACTATAGATTTCAGTCTAACTTCAATCTTAAAAAAAAATTATTAGAAAAAAAGTATATTAATTGCATAATTTTAAATATTTCTTATTACATTTATGTTTTATAATCAATAAGCATCTATTTTACCTTTTACATACCAGTTATTCATGGAAAACTTTGCATTAAAGCCTTTTATTTAAAATTCAATTTTTTATTATTCTTTGAAGGTTTTTCCTACAATTATCGGCTTTAACTTCATGATTACGTAATTTTCGTCGAAAGAAATCTAAAGCTAGTCCTAAATAAACTTAAAAGAAACACAAAACTACTAGTTTTTGAACTTGTAAGTGTTATTTTGTATATTATTTTTGAGCTCAAATATTTTTTATATAGCAAATTGCTGGAGATTTGCAAAAAATATCCTAGATTCCTACATCTCTCTACTTCGTGATTATGTACAAACATTAGAAAGAAATAACTTCAGGTAGTCAGGAAAAATTATTTTCTCTATGGGTCACGGGTGACCCAATCGTCCTTAAAGGGTTAAGGGCGAGAGGGTCAAAAATTCGGGGTCAGAAAAATAATTTTTTTGACTTTTTAAAGCTAAATGCAATATAGATGACCATAGGAAAAACTAAACCATTTTTGGGACACAGGTTACCCTATCGTCCTTAAAGGGTTAAAGATAAAGACATTTTCGTATGAACAAAATATGCACCTAATTAATCCTTAAAAAATCTACAGCACACGCAAATATGTATTACATTTATTGCCCTATCAAGAGGAAGTGTGCAATTTCAATTAAATTTTTGAACTCGACTATACTGATTTCAATCCTTGACTACTGTTTCAAGGATTGAATTTTGAGAAAAAAGCGTTTATATTTGATGTCCATAGCGGAAGATATTTCTAAAAACTCTGTAGGGTAATTGTGCGAAATTTCGGCATAGTTGCAAATACGCACCGAAGTCCTAAGTTTGAAATGCAATATTTTAAATACATATTGAAATTTCTTGTTACTTCCTTTTCGGAAAGTTGAATGGAACCTTGAAAATTAGTTTATCATCTTTGTTTTCTTTAAATCAGTTCCTAAAATATTGAATAATTAATAAAAATATAGACATTGCTTTGGGTATTCCGGCCACTTTGAGTGTAATACCGACCACCTTTTGTAAAGCAACGGATAGAAAATTTCAAAATGTCATAGGGAACGAGTTCAAAAGCATTTACTTTAATACGTTTGTATGACCCACAAGCCCCGAGATCTTCCATGCAATTTGTCGTGAAGGCCTGAAGTGTTTACCTTGGGATCCCAAATTTTTACGCAGATTCCCGTAGCAGTTTGCCCTTTCTGAACTCTTCCAAAGGGGTTCCGGTCAATATTCCGAAAACCAAAATCCCGAAAGCCAAAATCCAAGGCCGAAATTACACTCAAAGTGACCGAAATATAAATCTGGCCAAAATTTGGCACACTTACCCTATCTTAGAGTTAATTCCAAAACGATTTGAATTTTGAATATTGCAAAACCCAAGTAACTCCTTAAATGGAAGTCTTACAACATAAAATTCTCTAAAACACTTTAAATGTTTTCAAATAATTCTAAGAAAAAAACAGCTCTCTGAAAAGCTTCTAGATTTAAGAGAAAAACTGATAAGATCAAAAGATCAATCTTTTGGTCAATTCGCAAAATATATTCAGTATTGGAATTCTGTAGCAATATGATAATTTTATATGAGAAATATTCGTAGTGACTTTGGGAGCACGATAACATAAAAGTCCAATAAGTACCGTATGACCATTTCAAGGAGCTTTGCGAAGCTCAGAGTAACTGATATGTATTTGATTTTCAATTAATTTATCCGAATTTACCACATAAATTTTTAGAATTTGTTATATGATATTGTCAGACTGTTAAAGAATTTCCCTACAGGCCTACAATTCTTCTTATAAAAAATCATTTTTGGATCACTCGGTTGGGTCTAATTGGGTATACTAAAAATATATATAATATGTTTTTTAGGGTATACAATGCTTGAAGGTACCCTATCTCCCCTAATAACTGATTAACAATTCGAAAACTTCAGCGTCAATTAGAATCTTCAGGCATTTCAAGTTGGTTGACAATAAAAATCTCACCAACAATAAGCTGATCTAGGTTTATTCCAGTTTATTCCTGCTTTGTATATATTTATTGTTTTTCTAAAATCGCGAATTCACGGTTCCCAATGGACACAGGGAGAGAGCTGGAAAAATCTGGAAGAAAATGAAACATTGGGGCGATTGATAGCAATGGGAATGGTCCGTGGGGACACTTCAATTTAATGATATTTCCATCCAATTTTTTAGCCCCGTTCTCCAGTATCAGGGTGGTCGCACATACGAAGCAGCATTGCTCGCGAGTCAGACATGGGGAGAAAGAGGCCGAGTTGAGCTTGTCCAGCCTCTTGCTTGGTGATGTATTCGTTTGTCCATGGCAAAAAATAGCGTCCTCGCATAGAGATCTCTCTCGCGCTCTTCCCGGAAAAGTCCCCACCCTCGAAGCTGGGGGGTTGAGGGTGTTTGTGTTGGTTAGTTTATGTGTGCGCCTTTTTTGCCATTGAGTTTCAGTTTGGTGCCTCTTTCGCTTTGGAGCCATATATACATAAAAAAAAAGTGGCACAAAAGGATGAAAAAGAAAAAGATTGAAAAAATACAACAAAATTTTCACTCTCCACCCACTCCTACTGGTGCACCAGGGAAGCTTTGACGAAAAAAAATGCTTCGTGCAGCGAACAACTTGACCATTGCCTGAGTGAGAACATATCCTATACCACCATTGCTAAGAGAGAGACAGTATATCCTCCGATCCGGAGGAAAAATCAGAGGAAAGGAATACGAATGGAAAAAAAGTCATGTGGAATTTTTATTTTCTCCTCTTCTGCAATTCACACACATACACACATGGTGCAGAATAAATTGCAAGGGCGGATCAGGAGGAAAGCTCACCCCAGAGCTTTTTTGTGCACCACACGAAGAGACTGTATTAACGAAAATGTTCTCAACTTCCGACCCCATCTTCAACGGCTATCAGCTTATTTTCTTCCTCTCATGGAGGATTTACATGAGCCAGCTAATGAAATTTTCTCTTATTTAAACACACCCTGGGACGATACACTACTACCTCAGCTTGTTGACTAAGATTGTAAGGATTGCTGGGAATATTTGCCAGGTACATATATACATATACATATGTTCAGTTTGCTTATTGACTGAATGGAAACAGATTGGTGTGGAATACACAAATGATTTTTATTGGAATGGTTACAAAGTGGGTTTAAACTCGCCTGTCAACGGTCGGTGTTTCAGTTGCAGTTTAAATTTTAATTGACAGCTTTTCAGTACGTCAGGATAACTTTGTCTTAGCAATCATATTGCAACTTCGAGAGAGCAATTCACTTATATCGGGTGTATAAATTCGTGATAAGTTCGAACAATTTTAAAATAATTAAAAATCTTATTTAAAATTTTTAATAAAGGAAATAATGCTGTATTGTATTCCATTTAAAATAATTTCGAATTAGTATTCAGTTTTAATTTATTCATATTTTATTTGGCCTTGAAGGATAGCTTCATCCCCAACCCTGTTGTTCGTAAGCTTTCTTAAATTACGGTACTTAAGAATGGTTTTACCAATCGGACATTAGCAGATCGGATCGGTGAAGACTATCCTTAAGCGCTAGAATTAAAGGAAAGCTTAGGAACCGAAGGGATCGAAGTCACGCTTGGATGGCAAAGTCACCCGCACCTATGGTACTTCTCAAGAATTTATCCAGCAGAGTGAAGATATTTTATATAATATTGGTGACATTAAAAATCAACTCAAGAGGATTAGGCGCGGTATTTTAGTAAAAATAGGTAATATTACCATTCACAAGTAGAGTTTTTAAAAGATTCGAAGATCTATTTGGAAATCCAAAAAAGGGATAGCTTAGGTAGGGGAGACTGGGGCAAAACTTGTCAAAACGCATATTTAATTCTTTCACGATCTCTGAGAAAATTTAAACGTTTTATAATGAGCATATTCTTATAGGAACTTTACTGCTCTACAACATTGCAGAAGACTATTTTCCTCTATATCGAAAGAAATGTGATCTTCGAATCATTTTCTAATAGTTCCGGCACACCTTTTAGGTCAAGAAAATTTCATGAAATCAAAATTCACGTTCTTTTCTTTCTCACACCTTTTGCATTATATCTATCTCATTTTTTCGCACTTCAAATTCGATCGAGCTGAATTGAATTTGTTGTGATGTTTAAAAGAAGAAGAAAAGTGCAAAAGAATGAGATAGACATATGAAAAACGTGTGAGAAAGAAAGTGATTCCAATTTCGACTTCATGAAATTTTCCTGATCGAAAAGGTATGCCAGAGCCATAAAAGTCGATTTTGTGGAGATTCTCAAAATTGCTGGGGCAAATTTTGTCAGTTTTCGGGTAATTTGTAACGTTTCACTCTCGCAACCGTTAAAAATATCAAATAGACATATTTTTATAGGAAATTTATCCTCTACAACTTTGTCGAAGATAATTTTTCTCTATCTTAACGAGAAATGTGCTTAAATTGAGCTAATCAGTATTGATATTTTAGAAAATAGTGAGTATTGAAGTTTTCGTTTTGACAAATTTTGCCCCAGTCTCCCCTACATTCTGTTCGAATTTCGAAGTGCTCAAGTGTCAAAATATGTTGATCTTCACTTTTTTGTGAGGAAAAACACAAAGCAATGCCGCTTAGTCTCCTGTCCCATTATTTAATCACACCATAATCACTGAACAACGAAACGTTTTTCGAGCTTTTTATTGTGATGCTTTATAAATTTTCCCCACCTTGTGCGAAAATGAAAATTCAAAATTGAATTTGAATTCCTAGAAAATCAACGACGTTTTGCGCAAATAGCGTTACATTTACTTTTTATCCCAGACACTGTTGTAGAATTAAACTCTACGTGTGTTTGCATCCTGTAAAAATAAAAAAATGGTTGAAGAATCTGGGGCACCACCGAACAAGGGGTAGCATCGAACACTAATTTTTATTTCAAAATTACTTCGACTATCTCGCCTATTTTTGATTATTAGGACTCGTGCTGTGAAGTCTAATATATCATTTAAAAAAATCTTAGTGTTAATAAAATTGTATTTTAACTAATTTACACGCATTCCGAGCTGTATACGCTTTGAGTTTTCATCTAAAGAATTTCAGTTGACATATTTCATTTGAGCTTATCTCTGTTTTTACATTTTCTATTTTAAACCATTAAGAAGCTTTGAAGATGTAATCCGGTGGAGTTATCTTATAGTATGACTCGAGCCAGGTTCCGAGGACTGGAGAAGGGAATGATATAACATCGGAAAGGTTTTAATATGCGCTCCTATATACAGTCGAGTTCCTCAAATTTGAACGACGGTTGCATTTAAAGTGTAAAATATGAGGTTATGTAAAAGAAATTTTGCATGGAGTTTGAATTAGAACTATTTTTCTCTAGTGTTTTCTCAATATTGTCGTATTATGTTAATTTGCTCAACAAATTCCAACTATTTAACAACAAATTCAGTTGATAAAATTCTCTAAACTTATTTTTTCTCAATTTAGGAAAAGTGAATTTTACATGCATTCCGTTACGTTTTTGAAAATATTGTTCAAATTTGAGGAGTGAGAAATGTCATCTATAGGGGGAGGCTTTGATCGTTCGCACATACGCTACCTTCAGACACTTCATATTTCTCCCATATTCCTTTATGAATCTCACATATGGCTATATATTGTAATAGCTAACCTTAAATCCCATCTTTCCTGAAAAAATTGAGAGTCTAATCCTTTTTTCCTAGTTTCAGGAAACAAAAAATAAAAACAGGTCCAAAACTGTAATTTTGCTGTGCAATATTTCATACGATTGTGCAGAATTAATGTCACTTTTCTGAAAAACTACTATCACAAAGGGTAGAAGGGTTATTAGGAATCAGATTTATGTAAAAATCTTTTAGGCTGAACAGGCACTTTTTGTGGGTGGAACAAAATTCACAAACTTGACTCAGATTCATCGATCGCACATAGAAGACTGCTTCTTTCAGATATTTTCCAGGAAACTTCATTTTAGATACGATCCCTCATATTCACATCTATTGTAATCTACCGATTTGATCCACCACTAAAAAGGAAAACTTAAAAATCGTAAAGTTGATAAACAAGAAGTAATTTGACTCAAATAGGCTGCAGTTGAGTAATTATTAAGCAATTTTGCATTTCTTTGATATAAAAATATTTTTCAAGCTTGCACAAACTGAATGTGCAATAAAAGAATCACATCTGCAATAAGCTCATACAGTTTACAACTGGTTTTTTGACAATCTTTGACATAACCTCACTATTGTGTTGTTTTGCATGACAAAGAAAAGAAATTGTCCGTGAGAAGCTGTTTTGTGAAAATTTTAGCTTGTTCACCTGCTGAAGCTCAATATCTGTGCTAAATCCCGATTCCTGCAGCTGCAGGAACAGAGAAATCTTCAATGATGCGCATTCAAACGTTTTTGTGCATATCCGGCTCCGTGGAGGAATGGTGGAATCTTGTGTGGTCTTCTCGCTTGCAGAGTTTTAGTCAATTTTTAGCTTTAAAAACTTATTGATTCGTGTAAATTTGGTGATATTTGGACTTTTTAAGAAAGTATTCATCAGATTTAACCGTTTCCGGAGTGAAATTCTCGTAGAACCAATCAAAAAAATGGTTTTTAATGTCAATAAAACATCCCTCAGAAAAGTTCCAAAAAAGTGATATTAAAATGTTTTATTCTATATAAAAATGGTTTAATCAAGTAGATTAGAGTTCCCTTTAAACAATGATGTGCAACTTTTAGTGTCCGGTGCAAAATTTACGGTGAAAATGGGGTGTTCAATGATGGCGTGAATCGTGTGCGATAATAGAAACTTGATTCATCTATCGGATAAATCGCCATTAAATTTTCATTTTCCTCTGGAGGAAAATCTAAGGATTTCCTGGAATTTTGTTTGGTGGGATTATAAACCTTATAAGTAAGACATTTTTTTGGCATAGTTGGAGAATCCATACAGTTTGCATGGTAGTCAGAAAAAATCACTGAACTTGAACATCATTTTTGTATGCGAAAGTTCAAAGCCTCCCCCTACCCCCCAAATGTTCAAATTTGAGGAACTCTACTGTATTGAAATTTCATCGAAAACGAAATAATGGATTTTGAATATTCGATACCGAAGCTTTTCGATGTTTAAGTTCTTATTTGTGGTCGTACGAAGTTATGATGTTCTTATTTCCCTGGACTTTTTATTATTATGAACGAATTCAAACAATTATAATAAAAGTTATGTTCATTTTGAAATTAAATATTGGACATCCACTTATCTCGTTCATGATGGTCTGAGTCTGAGGGATCACGTACTTAATATCGAAAATTTCGACTGAGTTTTTGTAAAAATAAAATTGAAGAATATACAAAAATAGCGGAAAGGTTGGATGGATTCGATCAGATGATTAGAAATAGAAATAGATATGATTAGAAATATCTTAACCAAAGTCACAGCTTCAGAGACAGAATTAATTGATGGACTTAGAAAAAGCATAAGATTTAATACTTAGATTTTTTACTTCCATACCTGATAAAATTTTTACGATAGTCGCTAAAAATAGGATTAAAACGTAGTGCATATTGACAATAGGCATGCAACCATATACTGTATGAGTCGTATGAGTATTTAAATTGGAAAAGAGGCAGAATTATCTAGTAATAGGATTAGTCTACAGAATGTCATAGAGTATCTTAAAATCTTGAGCAAACCATGAAAAAAAATATAAGTTTAAGCATTCAAAATTTCGCACATAAGCCAGTTTTCAATTTTGGAGAGGTTTTCTGAAAATCTATAAATCAATTTAAATTAAGAAGTAGATTGTTGTTTCAAAAACAGTGTGAAAAGATAATTCAGGAAGAGCTTCATCTCGTGAGTTTCATGCATTCCGCAAATTTAGAACGTTTTTCCATCTCATTTATCTCAGAATAATAAAATAATATAATGGTGGCACAACGTTCTATAAAGGAATTCAGGCCTTCCCGTAAAGGCGTCTACACATTGTGAGCAATTTTCGTCAAAAATTGCGTTTTTGACAGAAATTTGACGTTTCCACCTACAACACTGCAGGGAATTTCTTTCAAAAAAGCAATTTTTGACAAAAATTGCTCCCAATGTGTAGAGGCCATAAGGGGAGATCGGGATATCCACTATTGTTTTTTCATTTACACGGATAGGGTTGTTAGTCCCATGCCCGTGGAATCAAGTGCAGTGAAACTCTCTGGATGCAATTCGAACACCTTTAACGCCAGAAAAATATTCTTTGATTCCGTGATCTAAAGTGGATTCGAACCCGGCAGACTTGCATCATAGAGCGAATGCTCTATCACTTGACCCATTGAGCTCAGAATAAACAAGTATTTTTTGCTAGGAAAATCTGCGCAACAACTCCTGTTTAGGGGAAAGTGGGGCACCTTTGAAATTGGGATTTTTCATCTATTTTTAAATAAAATTGAGTCTTATCGTGATATAATTAATTTGCACAAGTAGATTGAAAAGCTAAATTACATTATTATATGGCTCAGTTCCACTTAAACATAGGAGAAAAATCTAAATTTCAAAGGTGCGCCTGCCCCACTTTCAAAGGTGCCCCACATCTCCCTAATTAGTTTTGGGCTCATTTTTTAAATGGAACTGAACTTTACTATGATTATAATTTAACTTCCTAAACTAATTGTGAAGCTAAATCGCATTATTATAAGGCTCAATTCCGTAAAAAAAATAGGAGAAGAAAGCCCTATTTCAAAGGTGCCCTACTTCCCCTTATACTTATTTCGAGTACTTTTTTTCCAAAGGCATGCATAAATTAATCTACATTGTTTATTTCTTCTACTTATAAATCAGTGCTTCTATAAAATAATATCAATAACTTTAGGATTCCTTCATGATTGTTGTGAACGCTGCATGGGCCAGAACCTATGCAAATACCCTATTATGTAAAATCTAAGAAATGGTATAAGAAAGTTTACTTGTGTCCTTGTGTAGACTAAAGACTTTTTGTTACTGACAAAATATCTTCAAAATAAGCAATATTAGAAAGTACCAATTGGAAAAATATAGTGTTTTAAATACAATATCTTAAGTGTACCTAATGACCTAAGAATATTGAAATAATAAACCCAAAAGCTACAATTAATGTTATTTTTCATAAAAAAAGATGATATTTATATGAGTAATTTTAGATGTCTTTTTTTAAGGAGTTAGTGCCAGGCATAAAACTTACTCTTCTAAATCTTCTGAAAGGAAGAAGAATCTGTTATCCAGATATCCACAAAACCCCATTTTTCAATTTCATATGCTACGGCATGTATGCGAAAATAATTAAATATTCGTGCCTATTGGTAAATTTTCCGAGGCCGAGAATGCAATTCAAGAGGCAAGTGGAGTGAAAGAGTGGTAGAGCTTGAGTTCACGACTAACCCGGACACTGACGATTTTTCCTCTTAGTTTTCTGAAATGCCACAACTACATCGACGCACTCTCCTCTCAGTTTCCCCATGGTCCGATGTATGTGTCCAGGGTGGAAAAAAGCCCGAGTGCATTTTTTTCGATGTCGATTGGTCAATATAAAATGGCATTACTTTTTTCAGTGCAAAAAAACAGTGGCCACGCGGACGTCGATTGGTTCGGTCAGATGACGGGCATTTCGGAATGAAAAGCAAAACTGCTCCGTTGCACACTCACACACACCACAGACTCACACCCGTGGTGGATTGGGGGTATGGTGTGAAAAAAATCTGGGTGGACGACTAGCAGAAAAAAGTGCTTGTGGAATCGACTAGGGAGGATGTGAGGAGAATGAGATGAGAGGTAGGAGCGCAAAAAAATAAAGTTTTGCGAGACTCACAACAACATCGATACATGCTCTCCACATTTCCACTTACTTTTCTTTACTCCCACCACACAGAATTTTTTCTGGGTGGAAACTGTTGGGAGTTTTTCGCCAAAAAATACTGGTCAGTGATGACGATTGTGCCAAGAGGTAGTTGACAAACGATTCAATTTCATCAGTAGGTAACAAATATGCATAAATATTTTAGCAAAGACACACACCTTTGTCAACTGTAAACTTATTTTCTACACGACTTATTTTTCAAAAAATATCGAGAAAATTACTCGTTCTGTGTTTGGGAAAATAATTAAATTAATAATGAATACTGAATAGTTGTTTCAATAACTTTTATAATAATAATTTTTTTAAATTATTTATTATTAATGGTATTATTAATTTTCAATGCGCTATAATGAATCAATGCAAATATATAACCGACAGTTCTAATAGAAAGGGGTGGCAAAGTGTCCCAGGCTTTGCGAAATGCTCGAACTCGTGACTTAGATGCTATACCTCAAAAGTACTTTCGCATCATTTACCGTTTACCGGTTCTCAACCGATTTGAACCGATTCATATATCATTCAAAAGATCCTTCAAAATTGTTTAAAAAGCAATACAATTGATTTCCGGATAAAAATTATTTATCGGTTATGAACCGGTTTATTACCGATTCATAACCGATTGGAACCGGTTTAGTTTTATAGGAAATTCCAAGACCTTTCCAACGACCCCAAACATGACCCAATTCGCTTGATAAATGCGCTCTCTAGTGTCTTTTTAACCTTTCGCCTTGAAAAACCGTTATTAGGAATGATTGAACGGTATTTTCGTCTAATGGTGTCTACACACTAGAAGCAATTTTCGTTAAAAATTTACTTTTTTAAAAAATTCTAACGTTTTTGCCAAAAAGAATAGGGGAAATTTTCTTTAAAAAGGCATTTTTTAAAGAAATTGCTCTTAGTGTATACATGCCATAAGGACGAAATATCCGCCTGCGTAATCTGTAAAACATATCCAAAACTGAAAAAAAAAATCGCTCGATGCGTTTTCGAGCAATCCCAAAAATATGGTTTTGGATGGAGAGGGGCGGGGTGGGGGAAAAATTAGGGGAATGTTAACGATCCTTGGGTCGACTTATGGGGGGGGGATCCCCCGAAAGTCCCAAGTCTTATCTCTTACCGTTTGGCCTCTAGAGCTGGCGACAGCCGGACGGACAGACGGAAAAACAGCGTGACGACATTTCTCAGAAATCGTCTGAAACGTGAAAATTTGTTGACAAAAGTGGTCTCCGGGTGGTGGAACGTGGAAATTTTGGGGGGTGAAAAAATTGAGGAATTATATATACTGCTGTCTCCGTCGAGTTCGAGTCTAGCAGTAAAAGCAAATAAACTTTTGGAAAAATATTTTAATTCGGATTTTTCTAAGTTTTTTTTTAATCCAGTGACTTCTCGCCGAATTTCCGCATCATATTCTTTTAATCCCATTCAACAGAAACTTGACAAACTCGTCTACACGGTCGTGGACGATCTTCTTCCACTTCCTCTTGAAATCCATCAAGTTTTCAGTTGGATGAACCTTCTTTCTGAGATCGGTCTTCATAATTCACCAGTATTTCTCAATGGGAGAGACATTTGCACATATTCCACATTTCATATTGCTGGTGACTTTCGCATAGGGTAAGTGTGCCAAATTCCGGCCAGCTTGCAATTTCGGCCACCTTTTTTGTTCCTAGAATTTCCATGAACCTTTAGATTTTACGTACTCTAGAGATTATACAATGCAAAAGAATAACAAAAAATGTAGCATCGACAAACGAGATGACGTGAAAAAGATATTGGAAGAATTCTCGAAGGGCAAGGACCTATGAGAATGAAGGTGGCCGAAATAGGGCACCAAAGCTATGTCTATATTTTTATTCATTTTAAAATGTATTAAGAATGATTTTAGAGTAAATAAAGACAATAAACTGTCCACAAGGTTCTAAGCAACACTCCTTAAGTAGAAGGAATGAAAAAAAATCAATTTCTATTAAATATATTACATTTCAAACTTGAGACTTTGGCGCTTGCATGCAACTATGCCGAAATTTGGCACACTTACTCTAATAGCATGATGTTAGATCAGGTCAAAAGAATTGGGGATCTCAAAGTCTTGATAGACAGGTAGAAGTCGCTCCTGAAGGCACTCTTTAAAGTAGATCTCTGTGGTCATCTTGCCCGTTGTGAAAAAATTCAGTGCTCCGATTCGCAGAAGAACAGATGGCCATCTATCTATACCATTTACTCCTTTACGGGGAATTTGTCGTACTTCTTGTATCGGAACTTGCTAGCCCTACTATCTACAACCGTGAATTTGCTGAGTAAAACTACAGATAAGGAAACTGAATGAAATCGCCTTTAACGACAATTTCGTCATTCACCAGAATACAGTTTTGGAATCCTATGGAAAGAACATTCTCCAGTTTCTTCAATTTTGTTTTAGCACTTTGACGCTGTTTGTCGGTCCGATGGGAAGCATCTTAGCTTTGCAATTTATCACACTATTTCTTTTATTGATTTTCTGGACCAAGGTTTAAGGTGTTCCCATCTTTTTGCCAACATCTCTCACGGAAAGATCGGGTTGCTTCTTGAAAAGCTTTAGCACTTTCTTTCCTATCCTCTTGTCCTGTATCCTAGGCTTTCGGCCACTTCCTGGATTCTGAGTAACAATCCTTTAATTCATTGCACCGAAATATAATCTCTTAGATTGGATAGTGAAGCTGTACTACTTGGACAATTTCGCAATTTTAGTATAGCTTGCTTTTGGATTCTTGAGATGAGTGTCAACTACTAATCTTCGAATGCTTTCCATTTTTTTGCAATTAATCAGTCAAATGTCAGTATTTTTCAACTAAAAGGTGAAAGGAATGCCTATTCACACCGAAGTCTTATTAAGACTATACCACTTGGGATACGACATTTGAACACGTATCCTTATCAGAAAACGTAGATAAAGGAAAAAAGCGTCATATTATTTACATTTTATTAGATACTTTAAATAAATTTCAAGATTTTGGCCAAAGTATCAATAGGAGGGGTTCCTTGTCGAAGAGGTGTTCCTTCGATCCTAGATTTTTTAAAAAGGAAGCTGAATAAATTCATTAGAAATGAAAAAGACGACAAAATCCAAAACTTACAGAAGACTCTCTCTCAATTGGGCATTTGGGGCAAAATGTGATTCGGTTTATCGATAGATTTGGGCATCAAAACCTTTGCAAATTCCACAAAAAGCGCTCAATTATAAAGAATCACGATAAAATAGGAAGAACTACAGCGAATTTGAGCAAATTAGCTTCATAATTAAACGTGAAAATTGTCAACAAAATTTGTCGTCTGATTGAAAAAGAGCCTATTGAGCGAGAGTCTACTGTACTGCAACTAACTTCATATCAAGCGATAGAGAATCGTTTCGTGCACATTCTGTATTTCTCTAACGGGGCGGTGATAAACCAAAATGTAATTGTAAACCGCTGTAGCCGGGACTATCTTTTGATTCCATTATGCATCCATTCCGGAACAACCTCGTTAAGGCCAAGCTGTATCAACGAATCCCGGTCAAAATTTCAAAAGGTAAAATACCGAACGACAATATCCCGAAAGTCAAAATCTCGAATGGACCAAAATCCCGAAAGTCAAAATCCCGAATTCCTAAACTATTGCACCTGCGCTTCCTAGAGGCAAAGGGAAGTTTTCTATGTCTTGGGAAATTATTCTTCACATTATCCTCCATATAATTTCATCTCTTTCAGGATTTTGTACATTAGGAATTTTGGATTTCAGGATTTTGGCCCTTTTGGGATTTTGGCGTTCGGGATTTTGGCTGCCTCCGGTGTCAAGCCATGTAGCTAATTCCATTAAACGGACACAGAGAAAAATTTTGAGTTAGAAAAAATTAAGAAACGTGGTTTTGAATCAAGAGTACAAGAATTTCAAACTATTTTCCCCTATAATTGAGATATTTTGCGCTTGAATTTCTCTAAAAGAGTATGATAGTTTAAAAAATAGAATAAATTGTGCTTAATAATAGGAGAACAGTGGGTTTGATTTTAGAGAATCGTAGTTTTGAACACTGATAGAGCATACAGAAGTTTTAAAGTTAGAAGGTCATGGTTTTGATTTTAGAGTATAGAGGTTTCGAGTTAAGACTATTTTGGTTTTGATCTTAGCGAAATCATCGTTTCGAAATAAGAGTATAGTGGTTTTGAATTCTATTATACTATTATGGTTTGATTTTAGAGTATCGTGGTTTCGATTTTAGAGCATTGTGGTTTTGATTTTAGAAACTTATGGTTTGATTTTAGAAACTTTTGGTTTTGATTTTAGAGTATCATGGTTTTGATTCTAGAGTATCATGGTTTTGATTTTAGAGTCTCATGGTTTTGATTTTAGAGTATCAGGGTTTTGATTTTAGAGTCTCATGGTTTTGATTTTAGAGTATCGTGGTTTTGATTTTAGAGCATTGTGGTTTTGATTTTAGAAACTTATGGTTTTGTTTTTAGAAACTTATGGGTTTGATTTTAGAAACTTTTGGTTTTGATTTTAGAGTATCATGGCTTTGATTCTAGAGTATCATGGCTTTGATTCTAGAGTATCATGGTTTTGATTTTAGAGTCTCATGGTTTTGATTTTAGAGTATCAGTGTTTTGATTTTAGAGTATTATGGTTTTGATTTTAGAGTATCGTGGTTTTGATTTTAGAGCATTGTGGTTTTGATTTTAGAAACTTATGGTTTTAATTTTAGAAACTTATGGTTTTGATTTTAGAAACTTATGGGTTTGATTTTAGAAACTTATGGTTTGATTTTAGAAACTTATGGGTTTGATTTTAGAGTATCATGGTTTTGATTTTAGAGTCTCATGGTTTTGATTTTAGAGTCTCATGGTTTTGATTTTAGAGTATTATGGTTTTGATTTTAGAGTATCAGGGTTTTGATTTTAGAGTCCCATGGTTTTGATTTTAGAGTATTATGGTTTTGATTTTAGAGTATCGTGGTTTTTTTTTTTTTTTTAAAAACTTATGGTTTTGACTTTAGAAACTTATGGGTTTGATTTTAGAAGCTTATGGGTTTGATTTTAGAAACTCATGGTTTTGATTTTAAAATATTATGGTTTTGATTTTAAAGTATCAGGGTTTTGATTTTAGAGTCTCATGGTTTTGATTTTATATTATCAGGGTTTTAATTTTAGAGTCTCATGGTTTTGATTTTAGAAACTTATGGGTTTGATTTTAGAAACTTATGGTTTTGATTTTAGAGTATTATGGTTTTGATTTTAGAGTATCAGGGTTTTGATTTTAGAGTCCCATGGTTTTGATTTTAGAGTATTATGGTTTTGATTTTAGAGTATCGTGTTTTTTTTTTTAAAAAACTTATGGTTTTGACTTTAGAAACTTATGGGTTTGATTTTAGAAGCTTATGGGTTTGATTTTAGAAACTTATGGTTTTGATTTTAGAGTATTATGGTTTTGATTTTAGAGTATCAGGGTTTTGATTTTAGAAAAACCATAATACTCTAAAATCAAAACCTTGATACTCTAAAATCGAAACCATCATACTCTAAAATCAAAACCATAAGTTTCTAAAATCAAAACCATGATACTCTAAAATCAAAACCATAAGTTTCTAAAATCAAAACCACAATACTCTAAAATCAAAACTATGATACTCTAAAATCAAAACCATAATACTCTAAAATCAAAACCACGTTACTCTAAAATCAAAACCATGATACTCTAAAATCAAAACCACAATACTCTAAAATCAAAACCATAATACTCTAAAATCAAAACCATGAGTTTCTAAAATCAAAACCATGATACTCTAAAATCAAAACCATAAGTTTCTAAAATCAAAACCATAAGTTTCTAAAATCAAAACCATAAGTTTCTAAAATCAAAACCATAATACTCTAAAATCAAAACCACAATACTCTAAAATCAAAACCACAGTACTCTAAAATCAAAACCACAATACTCTAAAATCAAAACCATGAGTTTCTAAAGTCAAAACCATGATACTCTAAAATCAAAACCACAATAATCTAAAATCAAAACCATGATACTCTAAAATCAAAACCACAATACTCTAAAATCAAAACCACAATACTCTAAAATCAAAACCATGATACTCTAAAATCAAAACCATAAGTTTCTAAAATCAAAACCATAAGTTTCTAAAATCAAAAGCACAATACTCTAAAATCAAAACCATAAGTTTCTAAAATCAAAACTACGATACTCTTAAATCAAAACCATGATACTCTAAAATCAAAACCATGATACTCTAAAATCAAAACCACAATACTCTAAAATCAAAACCACAATACTCTAAAATCAAAACCACCGTACTCTAAAATCAAAACCATTATACTCTAAAATCAAAACCATAATACTCTAAAATCAAAACCATGAGTTTCTAAAATCAAAACCATAATACTCTAAAATCAAAACCATAAGTTTCTAAAATCAAAACCACAATACTCTAAAATCAAAACCACAGTGCTCTAAAATCAAAACTATAATACTCTAAAATCAAAACCACGATACTCTAAAATCAAAACCACAATGCTGTAGAATCATCACCACAATAGTCTAAAATCAAATCCCCAATACTCTAAAAGAATTCAAAACCACAAGAGACCAACATCAAAACCAAAGTACTCTAAAAGCAAGACAATAATATTCTAAAATTAAAACCATATTAGTCTTAAATATTTCAGATTAAGCAACATACTTCAGTGGAGATGAATTCTGATTGGAAAAGTTTATATAAAAATATCGAAATAAGACAGACTATGAGAGGTTCTAAGCCTTGATACTCTAAAATCAAAACCATTATACTCTTAAATATTTCAGATTAAGCAACATACTTCAGTGGAGGTAAATTCAGATTGGCAAAGTTCATATAGAAAATTGAAATGAAAGATGCATATGAGAGTTTCATGGAAGTGAATACGCGCGCATCATATGCATCACGTGGAAAAAGGTAAAGAATGAAATATATAACATTCACAAAAAAAAACCCTCAAATTGCCTTGATTCAAAACCTCAGAATACTCTACTTTCAGAACCAGCAATACTCGACAATCAACACAGCAAACACTCCAAAATCAAAATCATGGTACTCTAAAATCAAAACCATGGTACTCTAAAATCAAAACCATGGTACTCTAAAATCAAAACCATGATACTCTAAAATCAAAACCACAATACTCTAAAATCAAAACCATAAGTTTCTAAAATCAAACCCATAAGTCTCTAAAATCAAACCCATAAGTTTCTAAAATCAAACCCATAAGTTTCTAAAATCAAACCCATAAGTTTCTAAAATCAAAACCATAAGTTTCTAAAATCAAACCCATAAGTTTCTAAAATCAAACCCATAAATTTCTAAAATCAAACCCATAAGTTTCTAAAATCAAAACCATAAGTTTCTAAAATCAAACCCATAAGTTTCTAAAATCAAACCCATAAGTTTCTAAAATCAAAACCATAAGTTTCTAAAATCAAACCCATAAGTTTCTAAAATCAAAACCATAAGTTTCTAAAATCAAAACCACAATACTCTAAAATCAAAACCATGATACTCTAAAATCAAAACCATGGTACCCTAAAGTCAAAACCATGCTACTCTAAAATCAAACCCATAAGTTTCTAAAATCAAAACCACAATGCTCTAAAATCAAAACCACAATGCTCTAAAATCAAAACCACAATACTCTAAAATCAAAACCATGATACTTTAAAATCAAAACCATTTTTGCTACAAATTCAAAACTATTTTTCTCTAAATTTAAGAGTAAAAAAGTCTAAATTCAAAGCTACTGAATTTCAAAACCATCGTACTCTAAAATTTAAGAAAATGCTCTTATAGAAATTTTTTCTTAATTTAAGCGAAATTTAAGAAAAAAATTGCTTGGAGCAAAATCGAACCCTTAGTTAGAGTATTTTTTTCTTGAATTTAGAGGGTAATTTTTCTCTGTGGACCTGCTTCTACCATGATACCTCATTCCGGGACAGTACCGCTTAATGATGAAAAAGATACGGATTGACCTTACTGCTTTTCTCTCCTTTGTTATCCTTACAGTAAGGATAATAAAGGGGAGAAAAGTAGTAAGGTCAATCCGTGTTTTTTTCATAATTTACAATCCAAAGTGACCGAATTTCCCAACTAAAAGTACCGCTTAATCCTAGGAGTAGTTTTCATTGCAGTTCAATATATTTTAGTAGTAATAAAATTGTTTTCGGACAAAAATTGTTGATGCACAGCTGGATAGTTACCGGTTCATATTCTAAATCTAGATTCTAGAACAATGCTTAGAAGTCGAAAGGCAATCTGTTTTCGAAATTTCGATGTCATGTATTAGAGATTCCGCACTTTCATTTTCAGTTGAGTTTCTCTATGTTGTAGCTGAGGCTGAGACTTTTCCAACGATAGGTTGCACAAAAAATATCTACACGATCTCTAAAAATCTGCCTTCTAACTTTAATCTTTTATTTAATTTACTGTATTCAACTGTAATTAAAATCAAAATATTTCAATTTTATTAAAATACAACCCAAGGAGCAATTATGTACATTTTCAAGAAAATAATTTACAAAATAAATAAATCTCAAATGATTTCCATTAAATTATTCAATTAGTATAAGACTGACTCTCATCATCAACAGAAGAAAGTTTCCGTGGTCGTTCTTCGTCAACTCTTTGACTTTTGGATAAATTTAAATAATGAGCTATGGGCCAAGAGTCTGTGTTAAGAAGGAGAACAATCAGAAATGTGTTTTTACTAATTAAGTGAAAAAGTAGCTGAATGTCTTGTATAAACTTCCTTTGGCAGCTCTCTCGCCAATTTTCTCGCTTTTATTCTGTATATCTTTTGACGTCTGACAAAAGGAGTGAATGCGGTAAATGGTTTAATTAAATTTAAAATGCTCCCCTGCTTAATTGTTGATTATTGACAGTCAACTTTCTCATTATTCCACCTTATTCTTCTAGCTTTTTCGGGTTCTTTTTGTGACAAATTCTTGCGGAATAATTGGCAAGAAACATTTCTAAGGGAAGAACTGTGAATAATGTGAACACTGAACACGCTAATTAATGAAGGTGTTCATTTATATAGAATTAAAACTGATGAATTCATTTTAGAAAATTTTAAATCAAATCATGATAGTTGTATAATATTCCGAGCGATAGTGTAATGTTTTCGTTGTTTTTGTCAACAAACTTTTTCTTTCATAACACTGAACCTACCGGCCGGTTTTGGTCTGTTTTCCTAACTCGTTCGGTCAAACGACAGACCGCGGTAGGTCGGATACTTAAAACATAAAACATTTGTCTTGAAAAAGAGGAAAAAATTAAAATTTACATGCATGTTAAGAAATTCATAATTTGATAGTGACATCACTGAGTGAGAGAAATCCGAAAAAGTTAAAATAACATTTCGAAAAATGTTAATTTTACCCTGCAGTATTGATCCGAAATCGGTGTAAATATTACCCTTTTTAGGTGTATTAGGGGTTCAAGTTACCCTTTTTCATGTTAATTTTACCTTTAAAAAGGTATAAAATCAACACTAAAAGGTGTTGATATATTTTTACACCCAAAAAGTGTTAAAGTTATGAGGAAAAAAAGTTAATCGCACCCTCTTTCTTTTCTCAGTGATTGTACGGTTGATTGTTGGTATGTTTAGTGTTAAGAATTTCTTTAAAGCTTTAAAGGCCCTTAACAAAATATCGTCTTTTTAAGATTACTAAAATTGTTTGTAAGGATTTTAAGGAATGAGAATTAAGGATTTTTTAAGTGGTTGTGCTCTTTTTTACTTATAAATAAAATCAACTATTCTATTTTTGATCACAAATATTCTCTTTTTGCAAAAGTTGTTAAATTACAAACTCACACAGAATCCTCACTTCCAAATATAAACAAACAATCACAGAAATTATTGCCCCTGTTTAATTTTTATTATCATGTCTCATGATGAAAATGTTGTGGTTTATTTTATTTTAATTGACTCAGGCCCACATTCTGCATATTTCAGCGTTACTTTTTACCCTCACGCCCTGAATTTTTGGAAAATACTCCACACTTTCCCTGCAACGGTTGCAGGAGTGTGAGGGCTTTCTCGCTTTCACCGAGAACCGTGGGTTTATAGAAGCCATCGGATGAATGTCTGGAGGGGTGGTAAAGTCTCACGCGGAGAGAATTTCGCTTTCTGCGGGGATACGAAGCACGTCACCGTCGCCAAGAGGAACTTTCAAGTGTGGCAAGTGTAAAATTTCTCCCCCATCGACAACTTTCACCCTCGACAATCTCGGAGGCGATCACTGGGGTAGGTTGGTGGCATATTTATGGGGTGAGAACATGATTTAAGGGTTGAAAAGTTTTCACTTTTATTCACTCATTGAGGCTCCCCCTGTTTCCATCCATTGACGGAGGATGAGGCTGAGAGGGGAGCAGAGATGGTGAATCTGAGAGGATAAACACTAGCACGTGCGACACACAAAAGAACGGACATCACATGAGGGAAGGATGTTGGGGAAGAATTTTTTCCTCGTCAAATGTTTTCTTTCACATAACACTAGTAGGGCTCCCTTTGAGGGTTTTCGCACCATCCGGTGGTAAATTTGTGGTTAGGGGTCTCTTTTAATTAGAGCTATTGACGTATCAAAATAATACTCTTGTAAAACCAAAGAAATTTCAGTTAAATTTAGACTTTAAACTTAAGTAAATAGGGTAAAATGGGCCTACAAATTAGCCAGTATATTTAGCTTACTTCGGCTGCAAATTGATTAGAGAATGAACTAGAGTCAGAGGAACATCTTTTCGATAGGGAACCCTTCTTCACAAATTCGGCAAAATATTCAAATTCATTTAATTAATCTAATAAGATATGACAGGATGTATAGAATCTCACCTGATGCAAGTAGTTTGATATGTTTCATTTTTCAATCTAGATTATTTTTCTGATTTACTGAACTCAAGGATGTCAAGCGAATTTTCTCTAAATTCAGACATCCTTTCCTCGGGCTTTCTCTGCTTCCTCTGCCGTTACGCATTTATGGCTATGTATATTTTTCTTTAAACTAGTACATTTTCCTATAAAGAGGAGGGTTCAAATTTTATATCACATTTGTCACTCAAAGGTAGTCAATAGGTCATGTCATAAGTTCTCAAAATGTTAAGTGTTTCATACGGGTCTCAGTCAAAATCTCACTACAGCCTAAGCTTAATGGCTTTCGGGATTTCGTCACACACATTTCTAAAAAAAATCGATAGGAAGTTTAGTTTTTGTGATGGAAATTCTTTCTTTTCAAATTCGTTAAAGCCCAAATTGTGACATACTTGGAAGCATAAGTTTAGGAGAGAATAAAGATAATAAAAAAAGACGAAAATCAAATTCATATTAAGAAGTAGGGGAAAATGCCCATTCTTGATACGATCCAATCTTAACGGCGTTATCACACTTGCACATTAAAATTTTAATATGATTCACATTAATTGTCGCTTGTGAGCAGCGTCCAAATATGTTATTTGTGTCTTTGAGTCACTTAATTTTTTGGGTTTTTCTATTTATTTATAAAGAAGTGGACTTGGCCTGCAAAAAAAAGTTTAAATTTACCTAAAGCATAAATATTTTTCACATTAAAAAATTAAAGAGAAAATCGCATTAATTTTTCACATTAATGCTATAAATCAATTTATATCAAATTTTGCGGGCCAAGTCTACCTTTTTAACAACAAATAGATCAAATTTTGAATATAAAATGATTCAAATACACAAATTACACATTTGGACTCTCACCAGCGACAATTAATGTGAATCATATTAAAATTTTAATGTGCAAGTGTGATAACACAGTTAGAGCTGGTCCTGGCAAACATTTCGCCCAAACATACCTATGGCCGGAAAATTCTCCATTTTGAATTATTGAAGGTCAAAGTTCAACCACTTTGGAAGGCTCATTTTTCAACCGATTTGGTTAAATTTGGATTTTTTGGAAAGGTACTGCAATGTCAAACCCGGCTGCATCGGTCTTCATCGGTAATGAACCGGTGAAGTACCGTTTTTTGAATAATTTTACATTCCCGATAATTGATATTCCCTAAAAGTAAAGTTTTTTCGATTTTTCCTAAAATTGGTCCAAGCTTTTTCAATGATTTTTGGACATGTTTTAGAGCTGGTCCAGGCGAATATTTCTTCCGAACATATCTATGACCGGAAAATCCGCCATTTTGAATTATTGAAGGTCAAAGGTCAAAAACTTTGGAAGGCTCATTTATCCTTTTGGTTAAATTTGGATTTTTTAGAAAAATATTGCAGATTTCGAACCCAGCTGCATCGGTCTTCATTGGTAATGAATCGGTTAAGTACTGATTTTTTGATTTTGAAATGTTTTTGTGATTTATGAATCAATTTGATCTCTAGTAGATCAGTGATTCCAAAAGATTATGCAAAAAGCTAATTCACGGTGAGGTCTACCTCGTGAGTTCGAGCATTCCGCAAAGCTGGGACGCTTTGCCATCTCTTTTAGCGTTCTCTAGTTCAGAAAGTATTAATCTTAATATTAATATCATGTGACACCACATTGAATTACGTGAAACTTAAAGAAAAAATTCTCGACATATTGTACTAACAAAAACTAAAATAAAAATCTTGTAAACTTGCAAGACCCACGTAACCCCTTAAGCTTTTCGTATTATACAACTGATCAAGTTAAGAAACCAATATTTTAAAAAATGTCAAAATAAGATGTATTTAGGTTGAAGTTTTTGAAATTCTTGTCCCTATAGATCCCAACCGGTAATTAAATCTGTATTGGATCATTATTGCATAAAAATTAAGTTGTTTAAATTTGATGCTCTTTGGGTATGGCTTTATGTTGATTTATCAACTGGTTTTAATCGGTAATAAAGAGAGACACATTTTAAAACAATGAATGGTGTACTGATAACGACTTTTACCTCTTTAATTTTTGGACTACTATTTCGAAATTGCTCTTCAATGGAAATGGAAGTATTTTACAAAACAAATCCTTAGATTCAACCTATTTAACTAATTTTTGGTTGACAATTACGTCTTATGGTTTTGTACGATACTTCAATAAGTAGATTTTTCTTACTATACCCTTGAGTATACCTCAAAATTATATTTCTATTATTATTTATTCATCGCCAAGAAAGTATAATGGTCATTAAATAAAATTTTTGATGAATTGAAAAAAAATCAGCAATTTCAAATAATGTATAATATAGAAGATGAAACAGAAGAGTGGCGAAAAGCCCTTATTATCATATTCAGATTGAGCAAAAAAGTCCTCTGAATTATTTGAAATTTTCCAATGAAAACATATATTTAAATCAAACACGTCATTGTTATTCCTGGAGATGGCGCATATAATTTTAATTTATGCTAAAGAGCCCATCATCATTGAGAGAGGATTTATTACGGGGAATTTATTACACAAACAATAATACAGAAGAGAGAGAGATTTATATATTAATTTCCTGCTCCTACCATCAAATTCGCCAGAAATATTGACGAGCAACGTTAAATTAATACAATGCGTTTTATATTTTAATGATTTTTGGAGAGTTTTGTGAAAAATTAAGATATTTAATTATTCTGCCAAAGGACACTGTTTGAGGAAGTTGGAAGTTTATATTCAATTATTGTTTAAAGTGACGTAGAGTTTATGGTCAAAATGAGGGTGCTTCCCTCTTATTAACTGATGGGTGAATTTGTGTACAAGATTGACTGTAAATTGCATTTAGAAAAGCAATTTCATTACGATGAAATTTTTTGTGACTGGAATATTCAATTTACCATTAATTTCCACTTGAAATATATTTATGTCAAGCTTAGGGTTGTAGTGAAAATTATTACCTTGTTTTAGAGCCTATATTCAGCAATAGATGTCATATATGAATAGATTGAAACATATAAAATAGATATATTTTTTACGAATGAATATCTATTAATTTAGGGATCACGAATACCACATTTTAGGATTTGATCTCTGCGTTGACAACAGATGGTATATGAATAAATTGAATGCATTTTTGAGGTGGAAAATGCCTCTGTGGAAGAAAATGAAAAGATGACTACAAAAGAACTGACTAGAAAACGCAAATTGAAATTGCAAATGAAAATGTGGGAAAATCTGTGAAAGATTTCCCTTGGTTTTTTTTCCACCTCACTCTTAGCGAAGATTGGAGGCAAAAGACACCGGAAAAAATAATTAAAATCTATTCGTACAATTCCCGTGGTCACATTCCGTCAATGTCTATGTTTCCGGGGCTCAAGCTGGGAACTTTAGATGGCTTGAGGGGTGTGTAAAGACGAGGCTTTGGTGCACGTCGTGTGTCTGTGTCCAGCACTAAAGCCACTCGATTAGCTTGACAGACGGGAGCTCATTTTATGGTAATGTAGCCTCATACATCAGATCCACCACCCTCCCTAAAGCATACATCACCCACTCGGGAGTATGGCTCCTCCGCCACGGAAGATCGCCCCAATTTCTATATTGTGTAAGCTGCTGGGATCCATTGCACCTCATCCGAGAAATTCAACTTCCACTGCAAAATATGCGCTCCCTCTCCCCCTCCCCCTCATAACATTTCATCCCATTTTCCCTGGGAGTTTGCCTATCTCATTCTTGTCCTTTTCCCGACCTGAATGATAACCTCTTGCCCTCTCTGTCACTTTTCACCCACAACTGGCCTCCAATTAGGAAGCGGAAAATTTAAGGACAATTGGGGGAAGTTTTCGAAAAGTACACATATTAAGTATTGGAAAGATTCTAGTCAACACAAATAAAATCCTTGTCCCGTGTTTCACTTTAGGCTTGTAATTTCCTCTATGTTTCGCTTTACTTGCAACTTATGACAACTGCATACTAGAAAGATTTATGTCCATGTTGTAGTTTCTCCTAACAAACGTAGCGTATTTGCTTCAATATGGACATAAATTTCTCTAGTGTGCAGAGGTCATTAAGCGTAAGCAATTTTGATAATATCTCAAATATTGATGAAAATTTACTATAGTGTTAGCTGTCATTAAAAGGGCAATAAATTTAAAAAAAAAAATTGTAGAATGTTCAAACTTTTAATTTTCTAATTCTAATTTGTTAATAAATTAAAATTAATTTTTCGCAATAAATTCTAAAATGCTTTTCAACTTTGCGAAATCATCGATCAAAAAGCTTAGAAAATAGCGTATTTTTCCAATTTTTTTCAGCATAGGAAATTGTTATTTTAATTTTAGTTCTTAAGCATAATGAAAGTACAACAGTTTAACTACATTTTCTAAAATTTTAAATTAAAATTCTTCAAAATTCAATAGTTGAGACCTTATTATCGGAGATCTTTTAAAACAACACGGTGGACAAGATTTCTCAGAGTCTGAAATCAAAACACTAAAATTTTTCTTTTTAACTGATAAGTTAAACTCGTACTTGAACGGTAGATTTTTTTTCAAATAAAATTTGAATTTTTCAGAGTTTCTTTTTTTCAAAAAATTATATCATTTTCGACGTATTTTACACTAGGTTATTTTGTCTTGCAAAATTTATTGTGATCAAGGCAGAAGAATTTACCGTTTAAGTTCCAGTTTTACTCAACTACTCAAATTTATTTTTTTTTTAATTTTTGAGTAAGTGTTTAAAGATTGCCTAGATATGCTAAAATACATACAAGTCTTTAAAAAAAACAAACATTTAAAAATTTCCAGAACATAGCGTAAATTAAGCTAATTCAAAACCTGCTGCAAATGGAAATTTTTCGCTACTAACGTCATTGTTTTCACGATTAATACAGTACTAAATTATTATATTTATATATTTTCTATACCACAGTTTCATTATTTAGTTAACTTTCATATTCACAAATTTTAATTTGTTTATTTCTCAGAAAAATTAAAAATCTACTTCCAATGAAAAACACAATGAGGTAACTGTTGTTTATTTGTTTTGTTTAAAATGTATGTCATATTTCTGACTAAATTTAGTTAAATTAAGTGCTAATCTTTATTGTTAATGGCACGTGAAGTTTTCAAATGAAATAATTACCTATTTCGTGAACAAAAAGGGGTTTTCTGAAGTGTCTGGAAATGCTTCAATAGGAAACCCCGGAAATATGATTTTTTTTTTGGAGAGATTTTTTTACTGTTTTAGATGGGAAATTTGAAAAGACCAGGAATAAGAACAAATTCTGCACTCAAAAGCAACTCAACAAGGTGTTTTAAGCCTTTCGTCGCGGTTTCACTTACACTGTTTGTCTCCAATTAGAAACTTTCCCTTGTCTCCATTTGGATTAATTTGTTTCCAATAGAAGTATTTTACGCTCACGTATTTTTCTTGTATTTAAGAAGTTTTCAAATTATATCTAAAGAATTTTCACTAAACAGTAACATTCTAGAAGAGTCAAGGAACAAATTTATGTAATTGTGTTCAGAAAAAATATGAACTTAATGTGTTGAATCTTCTGTCAAAATTAAAGCGTCTGGAAATGGTTTTAAATTAGGACATTTACCCTAGGTATTTTTCTTATCTCTGATAAGTCTGAATCTGTTTCACTCTATTTAATTTTTGATAACTAATTTTTAATCGAAATTGAGCTGTATTTTTTTAAAGGTAGTTTGGGTGATCTTTTGAGTGATTTAACAATCAATTTAAACTGTAAACTAATAGATTTAAGGTAAAATAACAAGAAAACATGACACTTCACCCCTGTTTTGCATTTACCAGTGTTCATCAATTTTCATCAAGGATCATCTCAAAATTTAACTAAAATAGATTGAAAGAACTGAAAACAGATCTCAAAGAAAAATGAAATATAATTTTACAATTATTTGAAACCAGTTAAGAATTATCAGAGATTCCAAGAACACTCCAAGAACCCAAAACTTGACCCTGTCCGTTTCAAAATATGATTTCAAGAACTTTTTATACTCGTAACCTAGAAAAATCGTTTTTAAAATGATTCAAGAGCGTTATGGCGTACTGATGTGGTTTGAATTTGGGACCAAAACAAAATATCTGTTTATAAGCGGCTTGAATCGATTGAAATTTGTTTGACATTCTTAGATCTTCCAAAATCCTATTGCGAATTATGGTAGATCAAAGCACCTTAGTACAGCTCTGTAAAAACGGATACATTTAATTAGAAAAGTCTTCGGTATTGCAGCACTTTAAAGTTCTAAGTTCTTATTTTAATATATATAGTACAGCAGTGACTTTTATTTGAATATGATAAGAGTAATTTTGTGTTCTTTTTTTTATCTTGGACGGTCTTACAGGATTTTTGTCCGATTTGTTATGACTTAATCTTGTTTCATTTCTTATCAGATACGTTTTAAATATGTTGAGGGCAAATTGCGTCATAATTTTAGTAAAGCTTAATATAACTTAATGTTGATGAATTCAAGATCTTTGGGAAAGAAGTTAAACATTCCACATAAAATCCGTGTTATTATAGGGTTTGCAAATTTTTTGAAATAGAAAACTTTATTTTTTTTTAAACCTCCCATTAAGTAGAAAAAAGTTTTATGGCGTATTGTGTGACCTTTCTTAAAAACAATGTTTTTAATTCTTCATATAAAAATTGAAATCTTTCATTCTGAAACTTTCATTGTGTTTTTGTTTTCAAGAAATTTTCAAACTCTTTATCAACATATCTCACACAGTGTCTCGTTGTATGTTATGTGGTCAAATATTGGTGGCATTATTTTGCATACATTACAGTGTAGAGATGTAATATTATAATTGTCTCTTGATTTTGGATCTTCACCCCTTTCACTCGCCAATCTTGCTGGCATCATTGTGGAAAATGCTAATGAGGGCAGGAAAGCGTCTGATGCTCATCTAGAAGACTTTCTAGTGACAGATGGGTGGGAAAATTTAAACAATTCTATGTGGAGATCAAAATTGGATCACCGCAGCAAAGTGTAATTCTGGTGGAAAAACGGTAACGTTTTCACTCTATAAAATATTTAATGCTATTGCTATGGTTGAGTGAGGGAAGGCGAGTGAATGTACAAATGTGATTCGGGCCACCCAACAACTTGTGGTAGAGCTGAAATTTTGTTATTATGTTAATTAGGAATGCCATCAGATGGTGTCCCCCCATGGTAAAAGGAGAATAATACAAAGACATTACATATGCGATTTCATTGAAATTATTTGAGATTATTCCATTTATCACCATGTCTGGGGTGTTGGTACTCAACAAACCACCCTGCCATGAAATTTGTGGAGAGTGCGGGAGGGAAAATTTTGTGGAGGTAACCCCCAAAAGTCGACAGATACACAAACCAGACGCACATCCAGAGTAAAAGGTATCACCGCTCGAATTGTTATCCTCTTCATCTCATACCAAATTTCGACGTCACATATTCACAATCTCCGTTGAAATAAAATCCATTTGTGGTGCTGAGGATTTTAGAGCGGGTGTTTGAGTTTGAGTAGATCACAGAGGGTTGATTCCACATTTGGAATTATTAATGATTTCTGAAAATCAGGGGAATGACGAGACAATTGACGGATTAGTAACTCCAATAAAATCAACGAATAAATTATCAAAAAATTGAAAACGCTTAAAATAAATTTATAAAAATTCGTTTGTATTATTTATTGAAACAGAAATGAGCCATACAAATCCGAAAGACCAACGCTTCCTTTTATACGGGCGTCAGATCTAAGGTTTAGCCTGTTTTAAACGGGCTTCAGATCTAAGGTTTAGCCCATTTTTGAATGATATTTTTAAAATTTCGTAGATCAATTCCTTAAATCTTGTATTAATTAGTTTTTAATATTCATAAAAATTTTTCAAAATAATTGTCTGGTAATAAATATTTAAGACAATTAATGGTGAAAGTGATTGAAGAGACTTTCGTTCGCTTGGTACGTAATCTCAAGAAATTTTGTGTTTGTGCACAGAGAGCGACTATCAGAACAAGTGCTTCCCAACCCACAAATTTAACCCAAATAGATACAGGTAAAAATTCCTGCTTCCACCCAGGCTTGAACTGGGGGTCTTTCGATATCTAGGCGAATGCTCTCCAACTGAGCTATAGGGGAACTGGCTCTGATTATCTTTGCCACTGATCTCAACCAATTAAGTCAAGCAAAGATAATTAAGCCATTTGAAATTGAAGTCAGTTTCAGACTTCTTGCAGAAATATCACGGGAAAATAATTTTAGGCCACGCCCCTTTTAGAAGAATCTCCTACACTTTTGAAATTGCAGGTTTTGATATTATAAAACGAAATATTTCCTATTAGCGAACGAGCTGAACTCATACTTGAGAGAAAGCTTTTTCAAAAAATCAAATCAGGATTTTTGGAAAATGTTTTCACACGAAATACAGGATCCAGCTGAGAAATTTTATCCGAAATTTAAAGATTGATTCACTATTAACATAAACAGAAACAATCTTTAATGAAAACTAATCAATTTTCATGAAAAACATCGAAGGAAAACCTTCTGCACTTCACCACAAATTACAAGACTGCTAGAAATACAATCGATCTGTCACATTTTTTGTAAGACTTTTTCTACATTGAGTTTTTACAACGCAATTTAAATTCAAATGATACCTAAAATTTAACGGTCTTTGTGTTAATACATCCTAAAATGAATAAATATTTAAAAGCAAAATGAATTCATTGACTATTCGAAGATTACATACATAATTATAATTAATTTGCTTGGCCGAAATTACACTCAAAGTTGCCGAAATTAGAAGCTGGCCGAAATTTCGCACACTTGCCCTATACAAAGAATTACCATTCACACGAGGTACATTATAATTTTACACTAGGTTTTGTCCTGTAAAATAAGTTGTAATCAAGGAAACAAAAAACCATCTTCTACTGAATCTTTTCTGAGTAATCGTGACTACCGGAAAATAAGTTTTTTTTTCTAGAAAGTTCTTGAAAATCTGTTATGAACTGCTAAATTTTTAAAATTGTGTAATAAAAATTTTGGATAATATACTTTAAATGTTTTCCTTTTATACTTAAGAGCTTGAATTAAATAAATTTTTATATATTGAAAAACATTTAGCAATTAAAATTTATTGTTTTATTGAAGACTATGTCTTATTTTTAAAATATATATTTAAACCCTAATCAGATATGTATTTTGTTTGTGTTTTTCCCTAATGAACGTTTCATAGCAATGCTTTAAACTTCTTTCTTTTTGTTAAGATGAAACTAATTAAAAAGAAAACTCTAAAAAGAAAATGTAATTGTTTTATAAAATTACTCATAAGACCATTAAAGACGAAATGAATATAGGCTGTTATAAAAAAGATAAATTCTTTTGAAAGCAAGTTTAGAGGATTTGAAATTAATATATGTATTATGTTATCAATAGACTAAGATCCATTAACCTATATTCAATCTAATTGAACTTGTGACATATGGTCAATAATGAGATATCTTTTATTCTCTGGCACAGTCTGTGTTAATTGCAGAGGATTTTTCCGCTTGTGGGAATGATCAATACAGTACAATTATGCAAATGGCCAATCTTATGAGCTTTCTGGTAATTTCCAATACTTCTGTTTGTGCAAAAATTATAGGACGAAACATCGTACAAACGGAAAATTTTGTTGTATAAGCATAAAGCCTTTCAAACCCTTTTTTGCTTCATGGGTACTTAATACTCGTGCTATACATTTCATTATATTTTGTGAGCTTGACTCTTTAATTATATGCTACTTAAATTAATGTTATATGCGAGAGAATTTGAAATTAACATAAAAGCGATTTACATTTAAATTACATTTGTGCATTGGATTCCAACACGGAGGATGGGGTATGTGTCTTCGTTGGGTGAGAAACTTCTGGTGCAGAGGAGAAGGAGGAATATTATGAATTCACGTTTCTATTCATCGGCCACTCTTGGGGTTGACACACCGAGTCCAAATAGTAGTGGATGAGAGGGTCTAGCCATTCAGGTGCCATTCTGAATTTGTGCTCCTGTCGAAACACACCTTCTCTTTATGTTAATTACTTTAGAGTCCCTGATTTATGCCTCTTTCATTTGCAAAACCCTTTTAAATGCTTGGTAAGACATAGTTATTTGTTTCATTAGAAGCCCACACCAAACATTTTACTTAAAACGAATGAAAGCGATTTACATAGATGTTCACACATTTTTTACTTATTTTTTATAATGATATTAGAATGTAATATTTTGTAATTTTGTAATTATTTTAAATGGCTATGTAGATTGAGAACTGATAAGAATTATTTATATTCATATTAGAATTTCCTTGATTTTTCCCTTGGGAAGTTCACAATTTACAAGTCTAAAGTTTTATTAACTGATTGCTCGAAAACGCCTCGTGCAATTTTTTTAAGACAAACATTCTACCACGTACGAAAATACCGTTGAATCATTCTCAATAACGGGTTTTCAAGGTCAAAGGTAAAAAAGGCTGTGAAGAGCGCATTTATCAACTGCATGGTGTCATGTTTGGGCTCGTTGGAAAGGTCTTGGAATTTTTCATAAAACTGAACCGGTCCCAAGCAGTTCTTGATAGTTAATAAACCGGTTCCAAGCAGTTCTCAACCGGTACTGAACCGATAACTAATTTTAATCCGAAATTCAATTATATTATGCCAAAGGTGCTTTGTGAAATGTTTTAAGTGGTTTTTAAATCGGTTTAAATGGGCTGTGAACCGGTAATGAACCGGTTGCAAACCGATAAGCAATTTTTCTCCGAAAGTCATTTCTTTTACTTCCAAACTATTTTGTCGATCTTTTGGGTGTTTTATGAATCGGTTTAAACTGATTGTGAACAAGTAAACGGTGAATAATGTGAAAATGCTTTGTAGGTTTAGCATCTAAGTCACGAGTTCGAGCAAAGTCTGGGACGCTTTGCCACCCCATTTATGAAACTTATAGTAAAGCCAAACAGCCAAGCATACCGACCGATTTAACATATTAAGGGGCAGACGCAGCCAAAAACCCGAAAGCCACAATCACGAAAGCCAAAATCCTGAAAGCCAAAATCCCGAAAACCATAATCATACGGAAAAAATACCGAAAGTTCAAAATTCTGAAAGGAATGGAATTGGGTCCCTGTCAAAATCCCGAAAGCCAAAGTCTCGAATTCTTAATAGATATCTACTCCCACTCGGGGATCTAAATAAAATAATTGTAAGGATCAGTTTCATTAACCCTTTAACGACGAGACACTTTTTACGGACTGAAAATCAACAATAAAAATTAAACTGAGAATCATAACCTTGGAAAGTCCATCAGGGTCTGATTCGGTATGTTTTTTGCTTATATGTACGATAGGGACAAAAGTAGCTCAAAAATTTAAGTAATTTTCAACAAAATTAAACTGCAAAACATAATCAATGATAAGTCTTACATCTAACCTTGGAAAGTCCAACAGAATCTGATTCTGTGTATTTTGTGCCTCTATGGACGATAGGGACAAAAATAGCCCAAAAATTTAAGCAATTTGTCTGACAATACCAATGAATAATATTTTTCGCTTTAATGAAAAATATTACGTATGAATATTGTAGTTTTTGTTGTCAAAAGGGTGTTGCTTAAAAAAATGGAAGTTTAAAAAATAAATAAAATCAATTATGAATTTAAGAATTTAAAAATTCGCCATTTTTGAGCTTAAATATTTACTACATAGCAAATAGCTAGAGACTTGCAAAAAATATTCTAGATTTCTTCAACCTTCTACTTTACAATTATGTATAGACATAAGAAAAAAATCACTTTAGGTAGTCAGGAAAAATTATTTTCTTTATGGGACACCGGTGTTCCAATCGTCCTTAAAGGGTTAAAAAATAGGTGAAAAAATCATATATATCAATGTAGCCCAACTGCTCAAAATAGCAAAATAGCCCCACCTCCCCCTAACCTTAATTTGCGACATATAAAATTTTTGAGAAACCTTTAGAGTAAGTGTGCCAAATTTCGGCATAGTTGCATGCAAGCGACAAATTCTCCAGTTTGAAATGTAACAAATTGATTTTTATATTCCTTCTTCTTAAGGCGTGTTGTTTGGAACATTGTAGATAGTTTATCGTTTTTATTTCCTCTAAAATCATTCTTAATACATTTTAAAATGAATAAAAATGTAGACATAGCTTTGGTGCCCTATTTCGGCCACCTTCATTCTCATAGTTCCTTGCCCTTCGGAATTCTTCCCATGTCTTTGTCACGTCATCTCGTTTGTGGAAGCTACATTTTATTTGTTATTCTTTTGCGTTGTAAAATCTTTAGAGTAAGTAAAAACTAAAAACTCATGGTAATTCGAGGAAATTCGAGGAACAAAAAAGGTGGCTGGAATAGCAAGCTGACTGGAATTTGGCACATTAATCCTATAGTTTTTAAATTAAAAAAAGCATTGGGAAGGAAGCTTGATATTGAATTGAGAAAAACTTTGCTAAATGTTTCAAATCGTAAGCACGATGATTTGCCTCATTAGTTAAATTGTTAATTTTTTAAGGACCTATAGATTACCAGTGTCAGTGATTAAAAATCAACAAGAATCAAGACAAGATTCTTTTCTAACCATTATAAGTTTTTTTTACTTCTCAAATAGTCACAAAAATGAGTTTTCTGATCACTAGTGATCTACTGGACTTTAAAGGGTTAAACGACTTTGTCATAAAAAAATTAATAACAACTTTTGAGCATTCAGCAAAATGATTTTTAAAGTAAGCTTCCCAATTTTATGTCAAAGTTTATGACGACATATTATAAATCCCGATAAGAGTTTGATATGGGATATGGGTATAAATATTCCTCAAACCTCCTTCCTTGGGGATAATGCAAAATAATCAGCAATATACTATACAATTTCGTGTAATTTTCACCGCACACCCATTGAGTATAAGTTGCAAAGTATGATTAATAATGCCCCATAAGTTCCTCCTGAGCTTAAGACCAGCAAGATGGGGGCATCCAAGGGAGGAAATTGAAGAAGGTGGGTGGTGGTCAATTTCTCCTGTTTCTCTGGTAAAACCGGACAAGTTCCAACGGAAGAGTTTTAGGGTGTTTTAACATTATACATGCCATATATGTATACATAAAATGTACATAAAACCAATGTCTAGAGCGCTTAAATTTTAAGGGTTGGGGGTTTGGGTGAAAATTTGAGCGGGTGCACACAACTTCTCCAACTGAGATTATGCTTTGCTTCTGTATTTATCACAGTCAGAGATGGATGAATTGGGAAGGTGGGTTGCTATAAGAACATTATTAAAGAGCCGAAAGACAAGATGAAGGTGCCTGAGTCTGGAGGGTGGTTTCCTAAATTGTATGAATATTGAAATAGGTTTCATAATTAAATTTATATATTGTTGGATTCACCAGGCAGCTCACATAACTCCCTATGTAGTCGGACACTGTGTAAGGGGTGCTTCCGACTGGACTTGATCAATTTGAATTATTTCACCATCCTCTAAAGAAGATTTTTGGGAAAATTGTATTACAGAAAATTCTTCTGGAAATTGAATTTAGTTAAGAAAAACCGTTACACCTGTACTTTTTTCTTCAACATTCAAAGTTTCACATAGAAGCGACAATATTCTCCTTCTAGAATTTCTTCGGAAGCCCTTTGGCTCATCACCATTCTGGCCAGCGTCGTCATCTTTGTCTTCAGTATGACTCTGTATGGGATGGTGGCACCCTCATTGTGTGGGTGGAAATTGTGAGAGAATGTTCTAAAACTGACTAGCATTAATGCAAGGGGGAATGGGAAAAGAGAAATAATATAAAGAGAAACTGAGAAGAGAAACTATCCACCACCCCCGAACTCCGAATAATGCCCTCAGAGTTGGGCCTCATGCATATGAATGAGTTCATTACATTAAGGACTTGTTCCCATATTTGTTTGAATATCTAGAAAGGGAAGATAGATTTTCAGGGCAAATTTTCCACACACTGTTTTTCAGTTTGAGCTATAAATTTGCTTTCTGATTTTACCACATTACTATGTGTTATTTTTTTTCCAGCAGTGATGCTGATAGAAATATCTTGAAATATGACTTAACTTGAATACTGACCAGTAAATATATTAGGTGAGATTCTTAACAATCTCACCTACTATAATCCTAACAAAATTTCATGTCGTCCGATCGAGCTCAAACTTGGCCAAAACGTGTTTCAGCACTTCCTGATCACGAATATATATGTGGCTAATTTACGTTCCCGGCCGGCCGGCCGGCCGGCCGGCCGCTCTTTGGAGCTTAATAGCTCCTAAACTAAAAAAGATATCGACTTGCGGTTTTCGGCAAAGGTTATATATCGCATGAAAATTGCAACTTGGTGCATTGACCCCCCACTCCCCACCCCTCCTTCCGCCATTTTGAAGACCCCCTTTTTTTGTTTTCTGAATAGCTCCGCCCCTATGGCATCGAGCGGGCTCAAATTTTAGTATGTTATAGCTGGGCCTTAGAGCTTTCCATCAATACCAAACTTAAGGTCCCCCGACCCCCCTGACCCGAGCTATAATGGTCCAAAAAAAATTTCTTAAAATGGCCATAACTCCGGTTCTAATTGTCAGAATTTAAAAAGTAAGGGCTTTTTGGAAAGCTCTCGTGAAATGCCACTTACCCTTCTAACATCGCAAGTTCATAAAACCACCGCTAGGGGCGCTATTATTAAAAAGAAAATTTTTAAATCTTATAAGTTGAATAACTCAAAAATTCCATTGTGCATCGGGCTGAAATTTTAGTATGTTGTAGCCGTTGATTATACCTATCAAACAAAAAAAACCTTAAGTCGATCTAAAACCCCTGACCCGAGCTATAAGGGGTCAAAGTTCGAACATTGACCGGCCTCTATCTCCGGTTCTAATTAACATAGCGACATAAATTTTACCTTTTTGGTTTCGTCTCGATGAGCACTTTCAGATGGAAGTTCAAAAAGTCACCACAGGTGGCGCTGTGATAGCGTCAAAATTCATCGAAATTCAAAGTCACTTTTCTCAAAAACGGCATTGTGCAAGTTAATGAAATTTTAGTATGTTGTAGTCCAGTCTAGGACGTTTCCAAAATGGTGCGTATGTGCGCTGTGGTTAAAACAGAACCGGAGATATGAGGGGTCAAAGTTCACAAAATTCAAAAAATCATATCTCCGGTTCTGTGTGACCGATTTTGATGAATGAGGGCTTAAACGAAAGACCTCACCAAATACTACAACTTTCTAAAATATTTGAACTTCGTGGGACCAACACCAGGGGCGCCACAGTCGAAAAACCAATTTCAATATCACATAACCTCAATTATCTCGACTGTCGCTGAACAGATTTTGATGATTACTTCGACATAATTGTAGAGGACATTTGTCTCTACATTTTGTCCATACATCATTTTCCGCTCAGACTACGCTATCACTCCGATTTTGCCGTTTAAGTGTGAAAAAATTGATTTTTCCCGTAATAACGCTTTGAAATCACTCAGATGCCAATTTGACTGCCTCTACTCCACAAAGACACTTAAAATATGGTTTTAAATGGAAAGTCCCACAAAATACAACAATTCTTTGATATAGTTGAAGTTCAACAAATGACTACTTGGGGCACTCTGGATGAAAAAACAAGTTAAGAAACAAAAACCCTCGCTTATCTTAGCTTCTGAGTAATCGATGAGATCATGTTTTATAGGAAAATTATAGAGAACATTCTGGTCTACATTTCACCCATATATCACTTTTCTGTCAGTTTATCCAAATCCTTGATATTTTGGTTTAAATACAAAATTTGTATAGTTTCACGAATTTCACAATTCAAGATAACTGAATGGCGTCCCACAACTTCAGCTCTAAATCGAATTTGCATGCACTCCGAGTTAGCTCACGTTAAGAATCTCACCTACATAAGCCGGTTAGGATTATCTGTCCCTTTTTTCATGAGTAGGGGAGACTGGGGCAAAAAGTAACAAAACGGATATTTTATTTTTTCACAAGCGACACGAGCACCTCCAAAATTTCTAATTAGCACAGTTTTATAGGAAATTTACCACTCTACAACTCTGTGAGTCATTTTCTTCTATTTTGTAAGGAAAAAGGAAATATATTTATCAAGTCGTTTTCTAAAAGGTAATTTTGTGATCATTCTCAAAAATGCTGGGGCAAATAGTATCAGGAATAAGATATTATCACATTTTGATTCGCTTTACTACGGGATTCCGTAAATTTTAGGAAAATACCTAGATTACATATTTTCATAGGAAATTTATTCTTCTATACCTTTGTAAAACACCTTTTTCTCTATCTGAGCGAGAAAAGCGCATTTTAAGCTATTTTACAAAAAAAAACACACAAAAGACTGCAAACCGTTTGACCAATGCAAACAACAAGCGGCGACACATAGCATTGCCGTTTCTTTTCACCGTGGGACATCAGAAATTGTTTCGGTCTTTGTTACTTTTGCTCCATAGCTTTTGTTACTTTTTACCCCAAGTGGTCATTTTTAATAAAAGAATTTCTGGAGAAAAGAATCTTTGTAAAATTCTAAAATAGATAGCGGATTCGTATTCAAAGGATATCCAGATAATTTGCGAAATATTCACTAGTGCATCAAATTTAATATAAGTAGCTAATAACTGATATCTTCTGCACGGAAAATATTTTAAAATAGGGCTAAAAATTTCGATATTTTTTTTATTTTCTAAATTTATTGTTCAAATTCTAACAAATTTACAACATTGAAGAAGACTTATGGAGGCTATCTATGGAAAAAAATTTTAAGCCGTTATCTTATTTATCTTGGAAGATATTGAATTTTAAAATTTTCGATTTGTGACTTTTTGCCCCAGTCTCCCCTACTTTAGTTTCAAAGTAAGTGACACTGTTTTTAGTATATGGTTCCTTTTAATATTGATTGGAAAGTAGGAACGCCATATAAATTAGGCTGCTAAATTTAAACATTTTTCTTTACGAAAATGTAGATTAAAGAAATTGGCTTCGGAGGCTGGTCATCAACGCTAAGACGGCGGCAGACGCATGGGAGGGTGGGATATGTAGAGTTTGAATAAAACATTATTATTATATTAAAAAATGTCATTAGAGGAAAGCTCGCTATCTTCGGACGATTTATGTTTCGCACAAATCGTTTTTTTTTTCAATGTGTTATAAATGAATTTGGCCAATTATAATATTATATTTTACTAGGTAGTTCAATACCTCAAATTTTCAGAAAAGAGATAGGGGTGAAATCCATAAGGAGCATAGTGAAAAAATTGAATTGTCCGAAGCTTGAGTCATCCGAAGGTAGCGTGCTTTCCCCTACTTGTATTTAATTAAATAATGAAATTTTATCAGCAGATTTTTTTCTGAAAGGTCGACAACAATTCAGTATTCAAGGAAGTTAATACAATTCATCGAGATGATTCTGAACCTAGCTGATCGAAGGATTAGCTATTAGCTAGCCCAGGAACTAGACCAGACCTGTGCTTATTAAAAGTCATGTAGTATTGGAAATTTTGTGTTGATAGTTCTAATGGAAATTGCAGATTGACGTGCTGGTAACATTAATTCCGCTTATTCACGGTGCCATGATGAATGTTTTAGCGCCAAAAAGACATAATAGAAAGAAAAACTCTCATAAAAATAAATTGTCTTCTTGATATCTTTGTCAGAAGACGGGTAGCTCTTCACTACATATACCCTTTTACTTGAATCTTGCAGAAATACAAAGAAATTTAATGCAAATATCACTTCAAATGGAAAGTTCTTAAATCGCGCGCAATTCAACTGTGAGAGAGATTGAGACACAAATAACTCACTTGACACACGTCTGGCGGCGCTTCGATTGCAATAAATCTGAAATGCGACAAAATATTTTCTTCTCTATTTTATCCTTATTAGCAGGTCGTGTCCCTTCTTGTAATATGTACTTTTGCATTCCTTATTAACCAAAATAGTGTTGTACAAAAGGATTTTTCTAAAACCTATCCTGAATTTTGGGACAGCTCAAAACAATATGAGTCTTCCAACTCAAAATTTCATCCCAATGTTTTTGTTGTAATATCGGCAATTATTCACAATCAACTAAAATAACTGTATTCAACATTCAACTAAATTATTAAAAGCGTTTTCTTGTGAAAATGACCTAGCTCTAAGGAATTAAACAATTTTAACACTGAAAAACCTCTCATTTTCTCTACGTGAATTTTCGCGGCATTTTGAAGAATCACAACTGGCACCACCAAATTCTTTTTTGTTATTTAAATTATTTAAATTATGTTATTCGAATTTTTGTTTTTTAAATGAATTATTGTTTCTTTTTATACAGGGATGGACTTGATCAAATGACGCGAAATTCAATGGACGCAATTTGAAAACCCTTATCCCTAGAAAAATTCCTCGTGACCTAAACATAATCCTAACGGGATTTGAATCCGAGACACTTGCATCTTAGAGCTAGTGCTCTACCAATCGGTCCATTGAGTGCCTTGCCTGTAATTATAATGTGTCTTTATTAGAATATTTTCAAAATTTGTCATTTGTATAACCATCAATGTGAACAATAGCGGCGTATTGAGTATAAATCGGTAATAAGGAATATTCTCACTGGAGACATAAAAAGCGGAGTTGTGGATCGACCACTGACTGGGAATTTTCTGTAATCTTAACCAAATTGCCTCGACAGCTAAAGAATAAATACTGATTTATGTTTTTATTGCACAATTTCTAACACAGCACTGATCGAAATTAAATTTATTCATAGACCAAAAGTTGGAAATTGTCTATTTGAATTTGCAACGTTGTCTGAGAATGGTCTTCATGTGAAATTGTGGTTTAGAATGACCTCTTGGCTCTCAATAAATTCTCCTATACTATGAGTGTCCGAGATGGAGGTGTTAGAAAATTTCTACTAAAGACTTTTTCAGACACAAATAATGAAGCAGGTTTTTAAGATGATTTTCACCATCATTGTGCATATTTATAGAAAATTATGCAAATATACTGGAAGTATGTGGATATACAATTGCATTCTTCAATATTTTTAAACTGATATCCCTTTCTTGCACATTGGCAAAAGCACTTTGAATATTTGCATAAATACAAAATACAATAAACAGAACTCTCGAAAAATGTATTAAACCTCATCCAGATTTATTTCTCTATCTCTTTTCGTTCTTTTGGGTCGATATACACAGCATAACTTGAAATGATTTATGGGTGACTCATAAAAATTGCAATTCTTCCCTTCCAAACACTCTTCAGCTAATTATACACGTTTGCTCGCTGAAATTGTCTTGACTAATGCTGGGACGATGAAAAAAAGACAACGATACGAAGATGATGAAGGTGAAATGCGAGATTATCGTCTTTTTTTTTCTTAAACCTGTGTGCTGAGAGCAAAAAGAGGGTAAATGAATCACAAAATTAAAAGAAAATTAACTTCCAGACTCAGAGTGGGATGAGAGAATTTCTGTGGTAGTCAGAATACAGAGTTGATAAAAGTTATAGATACTAATTAACCCATGTATGATGCATAAATTGAACTTAATTAAATTTTTTTTAAAAAAATCCCTTCAATATATAAATTTTTAATTCGACCTTTAACCCTTTAAGGACGATTTGTATACCGTTGTCCAATAGAGAAAATAATTTCCCCTGAATAAGTATATAAAGTTACTTTCTTTTTAAAGTTTGTACATAATCACAAAGTAGAAGGTTGTAGGAATCCAGGATATTTTTGCAAATCTCTTTTGAGAAATTTATAAATTATTGCATTGTAGAATGAATTTTAATAGTTTTTCATATTTCCAATTTTTTGAACAAAAATCTTGTGACATTAAAAAGTACAAACTATAATATTTTTCATAAGAACGAAAATGATCATTCATTGGTATTTACAAGAAAGTTTTTGAAATGTTATAGGTTATATACATTCCAACCAAAAAGGGGTAAGTGTGCCAAATTTCGGCCAGCTTCATATTTCAGCCATTTTGAATATAATTTCGGCCAAGCAAGCAAAACAATTAAAATTATAGCTATTATAATCTTCGAATTAGTCAATGAAATTTTTCTTTTAAATCTTTATTCGTAAATGGTTTTTGAGTCGACTTAATTAGAGGTCCCTCTAAGGCCCAAGCCGCTATCTCTAACCGTTTGGCCTCTGGATCTGATAATGATGGGTAGTAAAACCGCTTTTAATGAAAGATTGCAACAGACTCAGCAGTATTATGGTAAAAATAATAATCAGTAAATAGTCCTTTTTAATATGTATAGACAATTTAAACATTGAAATATTCTTGACAAGGAGAAAATAAAGATGTTAAAAATAATCTTAATGGCCTAAAGTTTTATTAAAAATGAATTACCAGAAATTTTGCATTATTTCTTGACAAAAGCGAAATATATTTCTGTCGGTTACAATTTTTTCTATTCATTATTTGTTCAAATGTTTAAATAAAAAAAGATAAATAAAAAAATAAAATTTCGTGTTTAATATCTTTAAGGCGCAAAGACACTGACAAAAAAACGGGGGTGCGATTAACTTTTTTTCCTCATAACTTTAACACTTTTTAGGTGTAAAAGTATATCAACATTTTTTAATGTTAATTTTACACCTTTTTAAGGGTAAAATTAACATGGAAAAGGGTAACTTTAACCCCTAATACATCTTAAAAACATAATATTTACACAGATTTCAGATCAATACAGCAGGTAAAATAAACATTTCCAGAATGTTATTTTAACTTTTTCGGATTTCTCTCAGTGGAGGAAAGCTTTTGTGAGTAATGGTTCTACACACTGGCAGCAAATTTCGTCAAACATTTAACGTTTCTGCTGTCCACAATGATAGGGGAAATTTTCTTTAAAAAATGCATTTTGTTTAAATTGTTCTTTGTGTATAAAGACCTCAAGATAATTGAAGTAGTGATAACTGGAAGTGGTTAAAATTTTCTCATAAAATCTACAAGAAAATTTGCTCAGTAAATTGAACATGAACAAATGCAATGTATTTCATACGAGATAATGAATAAAAAAATATTTAATAATTTTTAGAGAACTATTTTATCTCGGGGACACGATCGAATCTTCAAATTCTTCGATATTATTTGCGTTCTCAATATGTGCTTCTTTTACCTGTACTATAATGAAATTCTTTTGATCGTCTAAGTTAATGTCTATTACTTAACAAGCTTAATGCTTAATCTCTCTTCTACATGTCTCTCAACTTCACGGTGAATCTTTTCCCAAAATTAGATATTAAATATTCCAAAGGGTTGGCCAAGGTACTTTTTCTCCATGCAAAAATAAAATTATTAAAGTATAACTTTATTATGAGACGCCTAATGAGTTTCATCTCTATACATGATCGAAATACCCATTTTGCTTATTTAAGATTCCACTGCAGAAACCCACGGAGACTGACAAAAACCCAGCCTGAAAGATGATTTGAAAAGGATGAAAAGATTGAAGAGTATATTCAATGTTTGATGTCCTAGAGGATTCCTCTAGGGATAGAGAATGAAGGTGTTTGGGAAGGTGATGAGTCAAACGAGGGTAAAAGTACTAGAGCCAGACACGTTCCAGACTCACTGGCACACTTTTTCACACAGCCACCCCCCAAATGGCACACCCTCAACCCTCCACTCTTACCCCTTTAAGCGAGAAAGTAACGATGAGAATTCCGAAAAGCCATAAAACTACACCCGAACTTCTACACCATTGGATTCATTCATCTTCACTCTGTAAAATTTCATACACAAGCTCTTCATAAAAGAAAAGTGATTTAAAATCTTTTGGAAAACAGCAAAAAAAATTTTGGATACCACAAAGAACAGTAAATATAATCTTTCGATTGTGAATTATGTATATATTTTGACTCCTTACCCTTCTCCATAGTGTCGTATTTTGGTAGAATTTGGAAATTTGATGTTCATATTATTTTTGGCGTCACGCTGTTTGTCCGTCTGTACGTCTGAATGTTTGGCCGTTACCACGCCTGAACCCCAAACGGTTAGAGATAGAGACTTGGAACCTTCGGGGGACCCCCCATAAGGCGACTTAAGTCGGACCATTAACATGCTCCTTATTTCCCTTACCCCTTCCCTTCCCTTACCGTGCTACCACACTAGGATTTTTTCAATTTGTATATTGAATTTAATTTTCAGATGAATTGATCCTATGCGTTATTTCACATTAAAAACCAATAAAATTGATAGACTTTCACTTATTTATTAATATAAACTAATACTTGGTCCACAAAAACCTGTTTAAATATGTTAAAATAGCATAAATGTGGTTGCTCAAATAAATTTGAATTCAGCAAATTAAAATGTTAAAATTGCTCATTAATTTCGATTTTATTGCAGTTAAACAAGTAGTCTTTAAGAGAAAATGGTTCTTATTAAATTTATTTATTCGCAATTAATATTATTTGTGGCCAAAAAATAAGATAAGCATAGTGATATAGTGATAAATTTGTACGGGAGTGATGCTTCAGTATCGGGAGCAAATTGCTAAGTTCATCCAAAGCCATTCAAAAAAAAAAAAATTATGCCAAGAAATTTGCTGTTTGTATGACTTCACACAGATTTTTAATAAGACAGTTTGAGGATCTTTTCATGAGCCCTTTCCCTACAACTATTTCTTCTGGCTTTGGGGATCCTTCTGCATAACAGATAAGTGACTTACAGGCCATTTTAAAGACTATCACACATTTTTCAGAGTCATTCACAATCAAAAATCTCACGGCATTATTTAAAATTGAGCAAATTTCTTGTAAATTGTGTCCTAACTGTGAGAATTTTCAAGTAAATTTTAGAAATCTTTTAACGCTAAATTGGCTCAATTGAAATTAAGATTTAAATTGCGAAAATTCTAGTGTGTTAGCACCGTTACAAAACTATATTTCCAGGATTGCGCGAAAACTTGTCTCGCGTTTTTTTTAAATTTTAGGATGTATTTAAGAGGTTACCTAGGTGGACATTTCGTCTTTATATGAAAATACCATTAAATCATTCCTACACCGAGTGAGAGAAATTCTAAAAAGTTAAAATAACATTCTGGAAATGTTTATTTTACCCTGCAGTATTGATCCGAAATTGGGGTACATATTATGCTTTATAGGTGTTTTAGGGGTTAAAGTTACCCTTTTTCATGTAAATTTTAACCTTAAAAAGGTGTAAAATTAACATTAAAAATGTTGATATATTTTTACACCTAAAAAGTGTTAAATTTATGAGGAAAAAAGTTAATCGCACCCCCATTTTTTCTCAGTGTAATAAGGGTTTTCCATGGTCAAATAGTAAAAAGGCTCCATAGAGTGCATTTATCTACCAAATAGTGCCATGTTTGGGCTCCTTGCAAATGTCTTGGAATTTCTGTCAAGTCTGAATCGGTTCTAATCGATTCTTAAGGGGAAGTGAACCAATTCATAACCATTTTGGGCGATCTTTTGAGTAATTTGTGAATGGATTTAAATCGGTTATGAGTCGGTAAACGGTAATTGTTGCGAAAGTACTTTTGAGGTATAGGATCTAAGTCACAAATTCTAGCATCTCGTAAAGATTGTGACGCTTTGCCTCTCCTTTTTTTCAAGAATTTACCCCAGTATGACATGTATCAGATTCAAATCTTAACATGGTTTTTCTGAACCCAAAGAACTTCGTTAGATTGAATTGAGAAGATAGAATTTAATGAAATTTTATATCAGTAGAAATTTGCAAAGACGACCAAGAAGGATGTGTCGTAAGAAAGGCTTGAACAAGTGGCCTTGAAATATCCCTTAAAGAAAATTGTCAATAACATTGACATTTTTTGGCGAGATGGTTTCTTTTGAAGCCACAATGATATGCAAAAACAAGAATATTTAGTTGAACTGATAGTACACTGAGAGAAATCCGAAAAAGTTAAAATAACATTCCGGAAATGTAAATTTTACCCTGCAGTATCGATCCAAAATCGGTGTAAATATTACCCTTTTTAGGTGTATTATGGGTTAAAGTTACCCTTTTCATGTTAATTTAACAATTAAAAAGGTGTAAAATTAACATTAAAAAATGTTTATATATTTTTACACCTAAAAAGTGTTAAAGTTATGAGGAAAAATGTTAATCGCACCCTCTTTTTTCTCAGTGTAACTAAAATGTCTGTTAACTCAAATGTTCTGGGTTTGATTCCCTTCTAGGAGGATAGTGAGGCACTTTTGATTTCGAGCAATTTTAAAATTGTTTTTTTTCCTATTTTGGCTTGATAACTGGTTTGTGTATCCTAATTATATCATGATAAGGTCCAGTTTCATTTCAAAATAGAAGAAAAAAATTTAATTTCAAAGCTGCCTTAATTCAACTGCCCCACTTTCCTCTAAGCTTAAAATGTAAAGACTTTTTTTTTACAATTTTGAGATGCTTTTCTTACATTCTCTTGGTGTAACTTAGTACTGTGAATATTAATCTATGCATAGAACATAAATAAGAAAAATCTGATGGTGAAATTAACTCTTTTGCGATCTCATCTTAAAATTCGCGTAGAAAGAGGAAATCTTCCGTTTTCCACCATCAACTGTGATAAAGCAGAAGACGTGAGGATGAAAAAAGGCGCCCTGAAACGTCGCAGCAGTTTTCCGTCGGAAGGAAGGGTATAGATGAAGATGGGAAGGATGGAGCAACAGCTGGTGCTCTTGGGAGGGTGTTGTGAGCTGAAGGATGGGCGAAACATGGGAATTCCCATCGTCTGCCAAGGAAAAAGTGAAACTGTGTCAGTGAAAGCTCCGTTGACGTCGACTTCGGTGGATATTGCAGTCTTTTGTGGCATGAGGTGATTTTTCCATCAGCTTAAAAGTGAGAGTTTTCACGTGCTTTCCTTTGGATTCATCCTGCATACATTTCCTTCTTTTATGGCGAAGAATTACTGGTTTTACATGACAAACTTCTTAAAGCTTTTTTGACAAGGTAATGACATCTTTACAATATAATAATTGCTTAGGGGGAAGTGGGGCACCTTTGAAGTTGAGCTTTTTTCTCCTATTTTTAAATAGAACTGAGTCCTATAATAATGTAATTTTGGCTTCACAATTGGTTTAAGAAGCTAAATTATATCATATTAAGGTCCAGTCACCCCTTGTTAAAACAATTTGTTCCCTTCAATAATTTTCTTTTGGAGAAAATGTTATCGAATGCTAACATGTGAGAGTTGATATCTCTTTTCTTCTATAGTCAGAATTAAAAATGTTTGAAACTAAATAAAATTAAAAAAAATTATCAAACGTTCAAGGTGTTATTTTCTCAAAACCTTTATCCATAAAATTACATTAAAATATGACCCCTTTATCAATTTTATTTCACAATTGACTAATTTATTCATAAATTAGGATTTCTCCCTTTGCAAAATTAATGACTCACCAGCCAATTTTCCTCATCTGGAAAATATCTCCGAAAGGATCGAAAGATAGCTCAAGAGCGAATTTATCTCATTAGAAGGGTATTTTTTTGTCTCTTCGAAAGAAGAATTACGCACTAGAAAAAGGGTTCTACCTCCATCCAAACCCCTTTGGAAAACCAGAAACACTTTAGGTGATGAATCTTTCTCGACTCGCACCATTTTCTCCGCATGTTCTGGGTGTCTTTCCTCATGCTGCCGCATAACAATAATTTGAATTTTAATTAATTTCAAATCGAACCACATACCCTTTCCCGTCCACAGCTTAATAACTTCTCTGTCGTGCATAAATTTGAATTTTATATTAAATTATATTATTTGTGAGTGCTTCAGTCTCATTCGACAATCGGTGAGTACGGAATTATTTGTATATCGACCGCGCCATTACAATTTTCTCGTTTTTTTGCAATCATTTAATACTGTCTTAACCTTAATTGTGTGCACAATGTGGGTAAAAAAATGCTACTAAACAATTTTATATAGATATAATGATAATTATGATAAATTGGCACTCAATGGGTCAAGTGGTAGAGCACTCGCTCTATGATGCAAATGTCCCGGGTTCGAATCCCCTTTAGGTCACCAGAAATTTTTCTGGCGTTAAAGGTGTTCGGATTGCATCCAGTGAGCTTCACTGTACTTGATTCCACGGGCATGGGACTGACAACCTTATCCCGTACAAGAAAAAATAATAATGCGTGTCTAGAAATCCCCTTGTGGGAAGGCCTAGTTCCTTCATGGAATGTTGCGCCAGCATTATTATTATTATTATGATAAATTTTAGAACAGATTTTATTGTTCGGAAAGATTTAACCCTTTAACGACGAGACACTTTTTACGGACTGAAAATCAACAATAAAAATTAAATTGAGGAACATAACGAATGATAAGTCTTATATCTAACCTTGGAAAGTTCAACAGAGTCTAATTTGGTGTATTTTGTGCTTCTATGAACGATATGAACAAAAATAGCCCAAAAATTTAAGTAATTTTTCTGACAATACCAATGAATAATATTTTTCGCTTTAATGAGAAATATTATGTATGATTATTGTAGTTTTTATTGCCAAAAGGGTTTTGCTTAAAAAAATTGGAAGTATAAAAAATAAATAAAATTAATTATGAATTTGAGAATTTAAAAATTCGCCATTTTTGAGCTTAAATATTTACGACATAGCAAATAGCTAGAGACTTGCAAAAAATATTCTAGATTCCTTCAACCTTCAACTATACAATTATGTACAGACATAAGAAAAAAATAACTTTATGGGACACCGGCGTTCCAATGGTCCTTAAAGGGTTAAAGTGCAGAATAAAACTTTAGTTTAATGGCCCCTACACACTAGGAGCAATTTCTTTAAAAAATGCCTTTTTAAAGAAAAATTCCCTTATCCTTGTAGGCAGAAACGTCAGAATTTTTTAAAAAAAAGGCCAATTTTGACTAAAATTGCTTTTAGTGTGTAGACACCATGAATGAACCGTAAATTGGAAAAAATTGATTTTAATTGCAATTGAATTTTATTGTTATTTCTGTGTTGATCCTGTCCCCTGTTGTTATCGTTATCTTAGGTTTCATAAATATACTTGCGAAGAAAATGAAAGAATGCGCCTTTGTTGTGGGAGAAATTGGGGAAACACCAAACCGACCATCACAATTTCATCAATAGACAAGTATCCCTATAGTAATCTATGAAATCATACGGGTCTCATCCTCTGAAGTCTAATATCTGATGAAAAATTCGCAGTGTTCGGTGCTACCCCGTGTTCGATGGTGCCCCAGTTTCCCCTATACAGGGGATGAAATTTAAATATGTTTTAAAAAAAAAGTGTTTCGGGTGTTCGGTTCTTTTACTAACTAATATGTAAGTAGAGGTTAATAAATTAATAATTTAATAACACCTAAAATCTAATATCTAATATCATTCAAATAAAATTAATTTTACTTGAAAAACAATAATCATCATTTTCAACCGCTAATCCCTATTGAGGTCGCGGGCATATTACATCAAGGTTAACAACCCACGTCTGTCGATCCTCCTGGCTCTGTCGATCCTGATGGCTTGCAGAGCTTTTCTGAAGAATCTTTCTTCATTGATGCGTTGAACATGACCATACCATCGAAGTTGTGATCTCTCAACTCGAAAAAGCAACTTCTCGACTCTTAGCTCCTTACGAACGGCTACATTCCTGACTCGATCTCGACGAGTGATTCCCTTAACCGAACGGAGATACCTCATCTCAGCAGCTTGTACTCGCGCTCTTACTTTTTCGGTCATTACATAAATCCCCCAAATCTCATGGCCACAGGTGAGAACAGGAACGAACACCGTTTTAAAGACCGACAATGACCGACTAAGCTCGGCTTTCCTCGCCATGTTTCTGCCAAGCTTCCTCATAATTGCAGAAGCTTGAGAGATTCGCGACTAGAGTTCTGCGTTTATCCAACCATCACTCGTAAATAACAACCCGAGATACTTGAACTTCTTCATCTGTTTCAATAGGATTCCACTGTGCATCACTGAGAAAAAAAGAGGGTGCGATTAACTTTTTTTCCTCATAACTTTAACATTTTTAAGGTGTAAAAATATATCAACAATTTTTAAAGTTAATTTTGCACCTTTTTAAGGGTAAAATTAAGATAAAAAGGGTAACTTTAATCCTTAATACACCTAAAAGGGGTAATATTTACACCGATTTTGGATCAATACTGCAGGGTAAAATTAATATTTCCGGAATGTTATTTTAACTTTTTCGGATTTCTCTCAGTGATTGTACTGTACATGTACAGGTTGTCAGAAGTTTTTCATTACCTCCGACTTAACCGACTGTCGATTCTGAAAAATTTAAACAATAGCTGCACTTTTTGGAGCCAATAGGGGAGACCGGGGTACAATTATCCAAAAGTAGAATTATGCAGTGGATTTTTCTCGTTTCCCTTAAATTGCACATTGAGCAAACTATTTTTTAGTGAAAGTAAGAACACTAAAATTAAATTAAATTCAATAAAAAATTGGCTGAAAGCGCTGAAAGGCTTTTTCTTTAGGCTTAAGTCACATATTTAGCATCAGTCGGCTTCAGTGTATCAAGTGAAACAATATTTGGTATCCTCAGTTTAAGATTTCGTCTGGAAAACTGGTAAAATTAGTACCCTAAAAGTGGCTATATCTACCCCAGGACAGGGTAAGTGTAGCCAATGTGTCATACTTATTTCATTATACTCTCTAGAAAAAGTCAAGGATTTTAGAGCTTTGAACTAAATTGCATGATACAGCCAATGTCCTAATGGTTATGAAACACTAAAAAATAAGACAAACCTTACACTCAGAAAAATAAACGAGTAAAACTTACTCGAATCGATGTTAAATTAACTCTTTTCCATTGTGATTTTCGATTAAGTATATTTTAGAGTTGATTTTATTTCTATTTAGATTTAATATTCGGAAGAGTTGTTTCAACATTTTTATCCCAAATTTTACATGACAAAAGAGTGTAAATAACTCTTTTTAAGAGTGAGAATAATTCTTTAAGAGTTAAAATAACTATTTTTAAGAGTTAAAATAACTCGTTTCAAGAGTTAAAAGAATTCTGTTTTAGAGTTAAAATAACTCCTTCAAAATCCAAAATGGATAGATTTTGCAATTTTAAATATTTTTCTATTTTCTCATTTCCTTTATTAATATTTTCTTTAGTTCAAATTCCCCATGTTCCGAGCGAGATATCAAATATGATGCACTGCACATGTCTTCATGAAACACTGTTAGGCATATTTCTGATTGATGTTCCATATGAACTCTGTCACACGAAAAACTTCTCGACTGAAGTATATTCTTCTTTAAAACGAAAACATTTAAGCATATACTTCAGTCGAGATGAAATTTTCCACAGAAAAAGAGTAATAATTACATCGATATTCGACGAGTTATTTCAACTCGGCTATAAAGTTGTTTCAACTCTACGGTTATTTCTTAGTGTATAATTTTTTTCACAAATCATGCGAGAAAAAAGCTTCATTTGCTAGCTAAAAATACCCCGGTCTCCCCTATAGATTAAAAAAAAACTTTAAAATAGACATATTCACCTATTTCTAAATGAAACTGGAAGTTGCTATGATGTAATTTAGCTCCACAAATCATTTCTGAAGTTAAAATACATCACAAAAAGTTTCAATTCTATTTAAAAATAGAAGAAAAAAGCCCAATTTCAAAGTTGCCCCATTTCAAAGATGCCCCACCTCTCTCTAGACTGAAATTTTTGAGAGCTTGAGCAAAGAGACTCTTGGTAATTGGTATGCAAAAGAGGACGTGAAAGCTGTGAAAATACATTTTCATTTTTTTCTAATTTTGAAACACCAAATAAATCCCTTCGCGAGTATGAATTTCAATCAGAAAGAATTAATAACAGTGGTATAGAAAGGTAAGAGCAGTAAATTTATTATTTTGGAAAGTAAAAAAAAACCTCTCGCTTTTCCAGCTAAAAACTCTTCCTAAAAAAATGAACTCCTAACCCACTGATCGAACTGCTATTTCCACCCACACTGTCCAATTGTATTCTTTTCGCAATGTCGATTTTCTCCTAAATACCTTCGAGAGGGATTATGATTCTCAATAAGGGAAAAATGTAATAAAAAAATTGCCATAGACAAATCAAATAAATATTAGAGGGAGAATTAATTGACTAATTGAGGCTTAAATTCCTTTTCTAAAAAGTCCTCCTGAACGAAAATAATTATAAATTGAATCTATGAAATAAATACAGTGTAAACTTGGGAATTAAACATTTTATTGCAACAATTTGATCAACAAACAGTTTAACAATGGAAGATGGAAAATGAAATTAATTTCCAGCACATTTTAGCGATATATCGCTGATAAATTATAATAAATTATTTTCACTATTTATCAGGCGATGTAATTAATTTAGCAATTATTTTCATAATTGCGCTATTATAATTATTTGTCAACTTCATACACGTAGCAAATATTGCTATATATATGAAAATATTAACAACAAAAGGCTCAATTAATTTTAGACCAAAAAGTATTTGTAGACAATAATTGTGACAATTATTGTAAATTAGTATTTAATGAAACGAATATTTTACTATCGAAATTCGATCAACGAAAATTTCATAGAATGTGCCTTCATGTGCCTTTGGTGAAGTGAGTCTTAGGAGAGTTGTCTCCTGATGATTGAAGAGTGTCTGGTGCTATATCTCCGATATCTCTGTGTGAGCACCCTGGAACCCTCCCGCCAAGTTTGTAAGATCCCCCTAACAACGAAACCCAGTGATCTTTGACATCACTCGACCACTGAGGAAGACACGGAGCATGTCGAAAGGTCTGGAGAAGAGTGAGTTTTTTTTTTATCCTTTTGGATTGAAGACTCCACAGCTTGTGTTGCCGCATCCGGACGGAGCTTCCCTCCAAAAATTTCCACTGAAGCTGAACGGCAATTTTACCCACGATAATTTTCAAAATACACCTCAGGAGTAATTTAATTGAATTTCGTATAAAAATTATTTGTCGGTTATGAACCGGTTCATTACCAAATCAAAACCGATTAGAACCGCTACAGTTTTATAGGAAATTCTAAGACCTTTCCAACTAGCCCAATCATGATCCCATCCGCTTGATAAGTGCGCTCTCTATTGTCTTTTTAACCTTTCGCCTTGAAAAACTGTTATTAGGAATGATTCAACGGTACTTTTGTCTAAGGACGAAATGTCCGCCTGGGTAATCTCTAAAACATATCCAAAAATAAAGAAAATCGCACGACGCGTTTTCGAGCAATCCTCAAAAAATATGGTTTTGGAAGGTTGGGGAGGGGTGGCGAAAAAGTGAGGGGCATGTTAACGATCGGGTCGACTTATGTGGGGCCCCCGAAGGTCCCAAGTCGCTATCTCTAACCGTTTCGCCTCTAGAGCTGGCGACGGTCGGTCGGACAGAAGGACAAACAGCGTGACGACATATTCTCAGATATCGTCTGAAACGTGAAGATTTATTGACAAAAGTATCCTCCGGGGGGTGGAAGGTGGAAATTTAGGGCGGTGAAAAAGTCGAGGGATTATAATACTGCTCCCTCCGTGAAGTTCGATCAATAAAAATGAGATATGGAAACTTAGTATTTTACATTTCGTATTTTACATGTTCGTATTGCACATTTCGTATTGCGGAAACTTCGTATTCTAGTACATAAATTAATTAGACTATAAATTCATTACCTAAAGAGACCGAGAACACAATTATTCTAGTACATTTCGTATTTTACCATTTCGTATTTCACATTTCGTCTTTCATAAATTTTATACAAAAATCGAACAGGCGCTATAGATTACTTTTCAAAGCACAGAAAATTTCCCTTTGTTTCAACATGCGACACTGATATCTTCTAAAAACGCAGAAAATTTTCCTTAGCCTCAACAGGCGCTACTCATAACTTCCAAAAACACAGAAAATTTCCCATATTGTCCCAAACAGGCAATACGGATAATTAGAACTTGAAGTTCGACTTTAAACTCAGACCCGAGGGGCATAGTGCCTTTAACCCCATAAAACTGCAATTCTATATTATTTTATTGGTTTATATGCTTGTGTAAAATGTATAGCAGTCGAAATGTTCAATTGTTGTACAAAATGTATGAAAGACGAAATGTGAAATACGAAATGGTAAAATACGAAATGTACTAGAATACGAAGTTTCCGCAATACAAAATGTGCAATACGAACATGTAAAATACGAAATGTAAAATACGAAGTTTCCGCAAACCGTAAAAAAAGCGCAAAAAGGAGTGACAAACGTTCCAAGCTACTTTTGCAGAATTACCGTTTACCAGTGCTTAACCGATTTAAACTGATTCATAAATAACTTAAAAGATCCCACAAAGTTGTTATAGGAGCAATAAAATTGATTTTCGGACAAAAATTTCTTATTGGTTCATAACCGGTACATTACCGATTGACAATCGATTTGAACCGATTTATAAATCAAAACATTGTTCTAAATACTTTAGGATTAGTAAAATTGAATTTTGGACATTTCCCGTTGGGATGAGAAAAATTAAGGGCATGCTAATGATTCCAGGGTCAACTTATGGGGAGGGTCGAAAAACTCTAACTGTAATCATTTGGTCTGTAGGTGTGATAACGGCAAGTCGGACGGGCAGACTAATCATTGTTATAATAAAAAAAATGAACACGATTGAGCTTACTGCATAGAAATTTGCAAGATATATATATTCCTAATTTCTGCAAACTTCTACTTTTTGATTCCGTACAAATATTACGTAAAAAGGAGTTTAGGTAGCCAGAAAAAAGATATTTTCTATATGGGTCACCGGTGATCCAATTGTTCTTAAAGGGTTATGCTGTTAAAATTAAACTTAATTAAAATTAATTATTTAATTAAAATTAAAAAAAGGGGAAAGTCGTCTGCCTTCAAACGAAAAATGGAGTTCCAAATTTAAGATTTTTTTCTGAAGAATCCACAAAATGGATTTTATTTTCTACTACACCAAAAAATTCTCTTGTTCATTCGGCGTATATGATTACCTCATTTAGCACTTGCAAGTCCTCAGTTTTTCCTTCTGAGGAAATTAAAAAAGTGATTATTGGTACCCAAGTTGCAATTCACTTATGGTTTTTCCATAAGTGTAGTAAGTAACCAGAGTCTTCCACTGGTGATGGATGAGGAAGTGTAGAAAGAAGAATTGGTGAAAAGTAGTGATAATTATCTGATAAGTGTTCTCCCAGAATTTTGATGCCCTGAAGAAGATCCCATCCAGGATCGAAACGTTGGCTGATGAAATAAATTGAAGAACAAAAAAATAGACCGAACTCCCACCTTGACTTGCCTTAAAAAAGTGATGTCGATTTGTATGAAGGCAGCTGGCATAGTCTGCCTTTAAACGCGAGGCAGCTACCTTTAAATGTTTTTTTTTCACTGAGAATATTGAATCAATAAAACTAAATGGGCTATAAATGATTAGGTTGAAGCCTAACGCACTCACTAAAATCGTCACTGCAGTCAAAAGACATTACACAATAACTTTTCTTCACATTTTTCTGAAGCACTGTTTTGCACTTGAAAATTTGGAAGAAAAAGCCATTGAAGTTGACAATTGTCAACTTGAAACATCCCGACCGGAGCAAGATAGCAGGTTATAAGTATTTGTATGACGTTCGTCAGAGAAAAGTAGGAGTTCGATTTTACATGTTTTGATGTATGGAAAGATAGGATTTAAAGGCACACGACATTAGCATTTAAAGGCTGCTGCAGGGTGATATTTTCAAATTTTTGCCACCCACAAAAATTGTGTCATCTGAACCAAAATATATTAACAGAAATATTAAGCCTGATTAACCTTCTATGTGTCACAATGTAAGATTTATTTGTAAAATGATTTTTACTATGAAAAATCACATGATTTGTGGAACATCAAAATTACAGTTTAGAGCTCATTTTCATGTTTTTTGATCTAGCATCTAGGAAATAGGAGCTAGGCTCTCCATTTTTTGATGATTTGTAAGGATGATGGATAGCTACCTAATAGTTAATAGAATATAATTTATGCTTTTGAGAACAACGAAAAAATCGCGACATTTGAAGGCTGCTGCATTTAAAGGCAGACGACTTTCCCCTACTTGTACAAACACTTATTGAAAGGTTTTCTTGAAATGATTTATGAATAAATTTAATTCTTCTCTGGAATCAGTTTCGTAATAATTTGGTCTAATGAACAACTTTATTCTTAAAATTTTGAAAAACTATCATTTTACAAATTCAAGCATTCCGCAAAAAGATTTTACTGCTTTCAAAATTTAATGGAAAAAACTCGCATAAATATCATGAATTAAGTCATGGTTTCAAATTGGAAATTGGACATTGGAGGATGGAATTAGAAGGGACAGAAATTAAAAACTCAATTCCACGCTTGAGCATTTGAATATTACGTCGCGAAAGACGATGGCTTTTGGGAGTCGATGTTTTTTAATTACAAAATTTTCTCCAACATGTGAAATCATAAAAATTGTCCCGTTTCTGATGCCTTTTTTGCCACAATTGTGGCCATCCTCTACCGCCATGCAGTTTAGTGGTCGTTGCTGAAAATGTATTATTCTGTGTGTGATCGTATGAGGAATTGTGCTTAAAAACAATCAACGAATACGGCGGTTTTTTTTTGGATTGAGCCAGCAAAAAATAAACCGGAGAGAGAGAAAATTTTTTTTCGTGGATGAGGCGAGTTTCGAAAGCCTCTAGCCTTTCAACAATCGACGGCCATTCACCAACATCCCTTTGAGCACAATAATAACTCATTTAAATTGATAATTCATATATCAATTTTTGGGTGAGTGTATATATGGTGTACTCTCTTGTAGCTTTTGTATTTTTCTCTCTATCCAAGAGGAGCATTTTTTTTCACCACCCTCAGTCGCTATTTGTTCCCTCGGCTTTTATTCCACCCACTGCCTCCCTGGCAGCTAGAGCCGCGTCCACTGCATGTGTGTGCTAAATTCCACCCCATCCAACACCACCCACTCAGGAACTTTTTATTTTAGCCTCGAATGAGGCCGTGTTTCTCATTTGCTCCGAATAAAAATTCAACCCATTTGCCACCCACTTTCCCGCCCTCACACGCTCTTGCAATTTTCAGCTCCCGCTCAGGCGTTCGCTCGAGTGCGAATGTTTGTATTCTAGTGCCGGAAATTGGAAAGAGTCGCTTGGGGTGGGTGCAAGTCGCGAGGGGGGCGCGATTTTTTCCTATGGCTGGACCCTGGATAGGAGAGTGTGAGCAAGTGAATGTGATTTTGCACACGACGACGACCAGAATCCCTCCAGTATCAATCGTCGAGGGGTCTAACAATCACCTAACTATCACTTTCTTGTATAAAATTCAAATTGATCAGTAAATAATTCAAAATGGTAAAAAAAAATTAAAATCGATCATTAGGGGGCCATTCTAAAGAAAAATCAACATGTTTTTTTAACACTTTACTGTTCGCAAGTGCTTCTGCATTATCGACTTTTCCTTGGCTGGAGGGGTAGGTCGTGGGTCTGACATCATCTACTTTTAGCCACTCATCGACCTTTAACCCTTTAATGACGATTGGGTCACCGGTGACCCAAAAATGAAATTTTTCCTACAATCTTCTAAAGTTATGTTTCGCTCTAAAAATCAGAAAAAGTGATTTTTTCTGACCCCCGATTTTTGACCTTCTCGTCCTTAAAGGGTTAACCTTTGCCGAAAACGGCTTGTCGATATCTCTCTCCGTTCTATATCCAGAAGTACTTCTACGACAAATGACCGAGACGAACAGGACGTCCACGAAAATCGATTTTTAGCGCATATGATACTCTGGTCAAAACGTGTAAATCCAAAATTTGGGCCCGATCTGATACGGGTCGGATTTCACTTCAGACCACAAAGGCTGAGTTTGTAAAGAAGCTCAGTTAATATTAAATCACATTAGTCTTAGACAGTACTCTGATTGGGTGGAATTCGGAAGGACAGTTGGAATGGAGCCAACCTATCAGAAACCGTAATAAGATTAAAATATTTTATTCAACTAAATATAATATTATTTCTTATTCTTTACAATCTCAGTTTTTTCCACGTGAATAAGGAAGATAATAAAGAAATAATTCAGAAATTATCAAATAAGTAATAATCCAGTAATTATCGAATAAGACAGATTTGAGACCAGAAACCTTTACTCGGCTTTGCTCATCTGGGATCCTTTATACAGTAATAACTTCTATAGTCAGAAGTGAAATCTGATCTGATCTGATCGAGTTCAAAAATTGATTTTTGTATCCAACTGTCCCATTCGTCCGTTGTATTACTTTCAGGACAGAAAAGGCATGCCGACTTATAGCTTTCGGAAAAGGTTAAATAAAATCCACAGATGATGTAAGATCTTTCATTTAATTTCCCTCCTTTATACTTTTTTCTGCTTGAACACAACAAAGAGAGCAGTAATAGGGGAAAGTGACCATGCTTAATACTGTAAAATGATGTCCAAGGTTTGTGATTATTTTCTGATTAACACACAAACCGAAGCGATTCTTGCACTATGACAAAAAAATGTCTCACTTATTAGGTTCATAATCCAACCTCAAATAGTTCCTGGAAATCCTTAGATTTTCCTCAATAAGAAAATGGAAATTCAGTAGCGATTTTTATACAAGTTGGGTTCGGGGCCTTCCTGTATAATAATTGATTCGACAATTCGGAGGCCCATTTTCACTGCAAAAAATTCACCGGATACAAAAAATTGCACATCAATATTTAGACGGAACTCTAATCTACCTGCTTAAGTCATTTGTAAGACTGGTTATTAGTTTTAAAATCACTTTTATGTAATTTTTCTAAGCCATGTTTTTATGGCATTAGGGCGCTAGCGAAAACCATTTTTTCACTTTGAGTCCATGAAAATGTCATTCTGCAACCTTAAAATTCAGGTAACAGGGTTGAAGATTATGTCAATTGTCGATAAAATTGGCGGATTGCAATATGTGTAATTATGAAATAATCACATCTAATGATATAGTTGCCACATTAAAATTATCATTCATGGACCCTTCTTAAAATATAGGATGGACACAAGTAGAATTTATGAATTTGTTACCACCCACAAAAACAGTGTCCACCAAGTAAAAATATTTTTACATAAATATTAGTAGTGATGACCCCTCTATGTGCCTATGATAGTAGTTTTCGTGAACAGCGACATTAATTAAGAAATACTTATGAAATATCATGTATCGAAATTACAGTTTTGGGCCTATTTTTGATTTTTGCTTCCTGAAACTAGGAAAAAAGAGCTAGAATCCTAATTTTTTTAGGAAATGTGAGGCTTAGCACCAGCTATTGAAATATATTGCGATGAGTCATAACTCTTGATTAACATAGGAAAAAAATAGTTATTATCAAGCTTGGATCGTATCAAGCATGGTCACTTTCCCCTACATCGTTTTTTTCACCTTCCAAAAATTCCACCTTCTACCATCCAGGGACCACTTTTCTCAATATATATTATATTTCCACATTTCAGATGGTTTCTGATAAATAATGTCACTCTATTTGCTCGTCCATCTGTCTATCCAGCTGTTACCATGCCTAGAGACAAAACGGTTAGAGATAGAGACTTGGGACCTTCAAGGGATCCCCCATAATTCGAATCTGGGACCATCTATACAAGCTTCTCATATTCCCTCACCTTAACTTGTTCGGTCGTTCGGATCTAATACCTGGGGCATTCAAAGATAAAACTTTAACTTATTAATGAATTATGATTGTAAAGGGTCTATTGGAATGATTTACAATAATACTTCTAAACAAAAACACTGTAACTTTCTACAATCGCAGCTATTAACTTAATTTTTAAAATCGACATATCGATATTCAATAATTCAGTGTCTAATATATCTAAAACTGATTTTTTTAATGAAATTTTAGTATCCCGGCGGGACCAAAATACACAGTTCACATGACATACAATGTATTTACGACTTATTCGTGGAGGAAAAATACATAGTTACACATGTATTATGTATTTGATGAGGACTTGTCATTCAAAAATACAAGTTCATTCACATACACAGTATAAACTACGTATTTTTGGACTGAGAGTACATAGTTGTACGAAAATTCTGTATAAACTACGTACTTGTATCTAGAAAATAACATATGCGCGCCCACGAGAATAAATGGCTGCCAAACAAACTTGTCACATGCACCTGCCGTTTTTATTTCCAAATATTGCGAAATTATAGAAGTCACAAGGATTTTAATATATTTTATTTAACCAGAGACAACGATTGAACAATTTAGATAATCACAAAGTATCGTGTAAAAAAAATATTTTCCAAAAACACTCACAGAATGGAATAAAAACACGCGTATTTTAGGTTTGCAACTTCTTTAATATTTTCACTTCACTATTTTCTACAGATAACACAGCGTCGCATAATTATTATATTATTATAATCACTGAAATTACTAATAATTGTAACACATAATTTGTAAACAGAATATTTCAATGGAAAATATTTCCTGTTGTCAAAGCAGCTGACAACACGCCTGCCAACAGCATTTTCTGTCATACATGGTTTTTATTATATATTTACGATGTATGTAGTACTGCGTATTTACTCTGTAAGAGATAATACTTCACACGGACACACTCACACAAAAGCACACTTCGGGTCTCATTTGGTGCAAATAGTACTGAGTAAAATGTATGGGCGTACATGATGATACTGAGTATTCGTACAACGTATATACACAATTTATACGTAGTTTGGTCCCGCCGGGATGTTTATCAAGGACTGAGTACCTTCCAAAGACAGGTCTCACTTTCTCGTTGTTTCGTCTATGTATCTTATTTTGAGATTCGATGCATGGAAAAATGAATTTTTGAATATCTATTAATTCCATTTTTATTCAGAAACAAAACAATCTTATACTGCCAATGTTGAATGGTACAAATATCAGAAAAGTAAATTTTCGAATTTTCAGTGTCAAATACTTCGAAAAATTATAGTACACATATAAATGATATTTTAATATTGTAGAGGCGATTAAGAGGTTTCGATCAACGGGCAATAAGGGTGGAATCTACACTTATGGGTGATACACATTTATGGACAACGCATAAATCTTAAGTTATTACATTAAACAGATTTCGAAAAATCCAAAAATTGCTAATTACATCATAAACTAATTATTTTATATTATTTCGAAATCTGTTTCACGTAAGAGCTTAAAATTTTCGCACGCTGTCTATAAGCGTATAACATCCATAAATGTAGACTCCACCCTACTCTTAATTTGTCCAACCTATAGCTCAGATGTTTCATTGTCCCTTAAATCAAATCACAGTCGAATTTGCACTTATTTGGAAGTTGACTGTAATGTATTTCAGTTAACCTAAACTTATCTTCAATAATCTCTGGTAAGTTTTTCATTTTCGGAAATAATTTAGATTTTGTCTAGGCTGACATTTCTCGAGTTATATGGAAATTATATTAAATGACTTTTTCTCAATCTATAAGATTTAATAATACTGACTAAATAATCAAAATTCCAGAATCTGTCGAGCGTGTTTCGAAAATATTTGGTCAGATTGGACAAATAATTAAAAGACTTCCGAAAGCATATGGCTCAACTCATTGGGGCAATTTTAGGTTCATTGGAAAGGTCTTGAAAGCTTTAACTAGTCTAATGCGATTCTAATGAATTATGAACATTGTTTGAGGATTATAAAAAAATTAACTTCGAACCTCAGTATAGATATGGAAAATGTCTCGGATTAAAGAAAAACGGTAATATTGTGTGAGATGGTTAGTTTATGATTAAATTTATAATAAATTGAAATTGAATTGAAAATGACCAATTGGGGTCATCTGACTTTTATTAGTTAGTTTTCCTGGCTTAGTTTTCCACAAAATAATATATTCAAAAAGTTCAATCTTCTTTAAGCTCAAAATAACAGTCCCCTGGCTTTTGTGGGAAGTGAATATAGAAGTGAATGTCTGATAGTATCAGTTGGTGCTTTTCTCTGTCCATTCGCTTCGATCGCGATTTTAGGGGTGGCTCAGAAAAAAGAGCGAAAAGAGATGAGACCAGTGCGCATTTTATTCCCAACATTTCCATTTATTTCGACCCAGCCAAAAGAATCAATCAAAACAGAATTGCGTAAGGGATGCACCCGTTTTGCGGGTGGCTGCCAAATACAATTGCCACCGGCGACGAATATCCAAAGCATCTCGCAAAAGGGTGGACAAAACTTCAGGGTGGCGTCAAAGGTCTTGCTCAATTCAAGTCTTTGATTAGCCCTTTGACCATTTTTCTGGGTTTGTCCTGTATGTTTCATAAAGTTAATGCCGGATTATGCACATTCAGGTCAATTGTGAATGCCATTCGAAGCATATACTTAAGCATGAATTTGAGTCACGTAATTAGGTGATCAAAATTGGATCTAGCTGGTACAAACTCAATTAGCAATTAAACGTGTAATTTTCTCTAATTGCACGATACTTTCTAACCAAATATCCAGCTGAAGCACAAGAAAATGAGTTTCATTTGGGGAAATTTCTATGGAAAGCGAAGTACATGACTTTGAATTCGGGAGGAAAATGTGGAGCTAAATCCCTAGAGATTGTCCACTATACTCTTCCTGATAAATTTTAGTATGGAAAGTCCATATGAATTTCAGTTCAATCGACCCACTCTGCATGTTGAATAAATATTTGAAATCACATAGCTAAATAGGGGTAGAAATTCTTGGTGTTTGAAGTCAATTCTGAAGCAAATAATAATTATAAAACACACCATAATTAAGATCTCATGCAGAATTATTATATGAAATAATTATTCTGGAAAATTCTCTATCTATGCCAGCCAGCATCATATTCCAACCCCTCTCCAAATCCTACTGTATTTGCGACACCTCCGTCCTCCTCATTCTGGGCTCAGAGACCAGGATAAATTATACTTCACTTAATTAACTTAATTTACACATAAATTACAAAATCCCAAAGTTTCCACCACAAAACTCTTGTAATTCCCTCATTTTCGCGTGCATTTGTTTAACTCCCATGCTCTATGTAGTGTTTTTGGGTTTCTGTTTCAAAAGAGGGATGCTTCAGGGTGGCTCAGCCATAGCCCTCGAAAGGGGGGGGGGGGCAGAAAGATCTCATTAGGGTAAAGTGGTGCGGATGTTATTAATGCCAAATAATAGTTTATGTATGATCATTATCCCCTATACAGAAATGCAAAAAAAGCTACTGAAAAGCTTAAATGAGCTTAATATGGGCAAGTTTCTTAATAAATCCCAGCTGAAAATAGTTGAGATACAATATTTATGAGTAGGATGAAAGAAACACCTATTGACACTTTAAGAAGTCGTGTCAGGACTTATTGACATCATTTGTACAAAAGTAACATTTGAAATACGAAATTTGAACATATATCCATATCAGAAAACGTAGACTAAGGTAAAAATGTAATATTATTTACATTTCATTAGATACTTTAAATAAATTTCAAGATTTTGACAAAAGTGTCAATGGGGGTTCCCTGTCGAAGAGGTGTTCCATCGACACTAATTTACCATAAAATATTCAAAATTGTGAATGATTAGAATTTATCGTTTTAAAATCCAATCCATCCAGTATAGACTAAATAAAAGTAGAATAGAAGAGGATGGGGCAGTATAACGCATACTTTTTGAGTGTTTTGCAAGAACAAAAACTCATCATATTTTGTAAATTAGGTTTAGGAGAAATAATAATACCTATTGATTCAACTTTAATTGGATAAAGCAATTCCGTAAAATTTTACATAAAAATACGGAAGTAATTTTTGAGAAATAGTCAATCGAAATGAGATTGAAGTTTGTTCAAATTTATCATAAAGTGCAAATATTAAAAAAAAAATTATTTGTAATTATTCATTATTTAATTTTTGATTTCATTTTTGAATTCCATGCCATTCTTATACCACAACATACATTCTATAACTATATTGTGGAAAAAACAGGCATTTGCTTAATAAAAGTAGAAGAACAAGAAGTAGAAGAAGATTTCGAAAATGGTACATTTGCAAATGAAATTGTTTTGAAGTTCTTCAAAAACTTGTTAGCATTACAATTTAACATAAAAAGTAACAAAAAGATAAAAAAAATTATATTTTAAAAACTTAACTCTCTTGTGAAAAAGAAAGATTAAAGGTTTAATTTAATTAAAATTAGTGACAAAATTAAAGGTCTGTTATTTTGAGCTGAAATCTCCTGGTTCTTCAGACGTTACGCCACATAATAGGGTAGATCGGGGCAGAATTATCCAGTAAATGAAAGAGCAAATGAAAGCTCGAACTCGCGAGATAGAGCCATCCATTAATAGTCTTTTATGCATCTTTTTTGGGCGCATACCTGTTTATTAAGGATTAAATTCATTCGGAAATCGAAAAAATAATTTTGAACTAGAAAATTGGCTAAGATGTAACATACTTACGCAGAAATAGACCTGGATAATCGAGAAAAATAAATTAACCCTCTAACTGTGTTTTCTTTAATATGCGAAGAAAAGTTCTAAAACAATGTTTTCTAGGATAATTATGATCCAATAAGTCGAAAAAACCATCCATTCTTCATTATCTCTTTTAATTTAGGCGCTAGGTGAGAAAATATAAATTTTTTTTGAAACTCTTTTTGCTTCTTAAATTCACATTTTTAGTTTTTCCAATTTTTTTTAAATAAAATATATAAAGTAGAATGACATATCTTTCAGTAAAATATAAATGTATTTTAGTCAGATAACTTTAAATCGGTATTTTTATGGAAATTGTAAATGAGTTTTTTTGCACAAATATTTTTTGTTGCTTTTTCTCTGACCTGTCACACAAAACTGGGAATAGCAACAAAACGAAGAGTCAAAATGAGTTCAAACTTTCAAGAGATGTTAGTAAGACTATGACCGAGGACACTACAGCACTTTTAAATAAATAAAACCTTTATTGTCTCTGTAAATGTGATTTAACCCGTTAGAGGGTTAATTACAATTACTTGACGAATTAGAAAGAATAGATACGAAGTTCAATTGATAAGAAAAGTCTAGATCTTTCCAAAAAATCCAAATTTAACCAAATCGATTAATAAACGATCCTCCCAAATGACCTATGATCTTGAATATTTCAAAACGGTGAATTTTTCGATCATAGGTTTGTTTGAACAAAATGATCGTCTTTTAAAACATATCCGAAAATCATTGAAAAAGCTTGAGTCAATTTTGAGAAAAACCAAAAAAAACTCGTTTTGGAGGGGTTGGGAGGTTTGGTGTAAAAAGAAAAAAAACTAGAGATATTTTTTTTATTAGGGGGACATTGAAGACCGGAAGTTGATAACTCTTACCGTTTAAAACTCCAGAGCGGTAAGAAGTTAGAAAAAGTCGATTATACAATCGCTGTCTCTTTGAGTTCGAGCAGTAAAATTATGTTTGTATCGGGCTAATGAACATTTCAACGAAATGAACGGGAGGAGTTTACATCGAATAAATAGTGGTCTCCTCAATATTTCTTCTAAGGTAAACTATAACATCCCACTATCTAATTCTATACGGCTAATTCTGCCCCGGGCTCCCCTAATATCAGTATTTAAAAGCATAGAAGGCCTTCAAGACTATATTCGAAATTAAAGAAGCCTCAATAAAGTTTGACTTACATTTCGATAATCATCATAAACTTCGTTATGATAGATCAAAGGATTAAATAAATTTTATAATTCGATAAAAAAATATCAAATAATAAGAAGCAGCCCTTTGAACACTTACGGACATTGGCGATACCGGTGTCCTAATCATTCTTAGAAAGTTAAGGCTGAATTTAAAAAATTCACGCCTAAAAAGATTTTTCTGAGAATAGAGCAATAAATTACTTTTAGAAAGCATACATTTTTAGGTTTAAATTTTGAAAAACTATTCTATTCATTCTATTAGTAATAACTCTATTATAATTTTTTGAATTTGTAAGTGATCAAGATTTTAGGATTTTTTTAAATTTGTTTTATTAAATCAAATAAATAAAATTTATTAAAAAGCATTCGAAGCAAACTTCGCTACTAGACGTTTCAAGTCTAAACCATAAAAAAATTGTATGGTATGATCCGCATAATCGAATCAATATGTCGATAGTTTCAGAATCTTCTTTAATATTTATTTTATAGTTTTTCATAATAATTTTCCTCTGTGCTTCAAATTTTAATGACGTCTAGGGTGGGTATCGTCACTAACATGTCCTATACATTTTGTAATGTACCTATACCTCTTCTAAATTTTTTTTTGCTCAAAATAACCTCCCTAAAAACTTTGGCTAACATTTCGAGTGTTTTTGTGCGTTTATTTTTTTTTCAGACAAATTTTAATGCAGATTCTTTGATCCATTTTTTCATTAGCGAAAAATCGCCAAGTACTCTAAAATAGGTCTAACATTCATATCTCAAAAACCAAACTAAAACTTAAAAATATGTCGAAGATATATGTATGTATCAATACCGACATAACAAAATGAAAAATCGAGAATTGAATATACGTACGTAGCCCCCAAATTTTGAAAATTCACTTTAATTTTTGAACATTATCTCGGATAAGACAAACTGATCTCTGACCCTTATTACAACTTACCCTCATAAAGAGTCAAAAGTTCAACTATTAATTAATTAAAATTAAGAATTACCTGTAATTATCAGTTAATGACATTAGTTGACTTTATGGCAAAATCCCTGGTTCTTTTTAAGGACAAATTTAATAAAATGCAGGACATTTAATCTCAGCTTTTTTTATCAATCACTTCTATCAGGATCTATTTTAGAGCTTTCTCTCGGAGCAATAGCCTTGTTTCGCAATTTTTGGAATTTGAGTGTCTGTAGAACGATGGGCTTTGTGCATTGGATCATTGCTTGAATGCGACAAGGCATCTCTCCCATCACAGTCAATTGCAACATCACAATTAATTATGTTCCACAACCCACCACCCTCCAATGCACCAAGCGCGATTTTTCCGCGGACAAATTGCATCCACTTGGTGGCCAGGATTGGTCTCCTGCTTGCACATCCATCTTGTTTCTGTTGTAGCCCACCCACTCATCCTGCCACAACTGCAAAGGCATACGCTTATAGCAATTTGTTGCTGGCGTATTCAACATTTTTTAATGTATATTATGGCTATACCTCGCTTAACATCGCGAAAGAACGAAAGAGAACATATGAGAGCAGTTTTTTTTCGCCTAGGAATTTTCATTCTTTGGGCGGAAAATCGCCACAGAGAGAGATGGACAGCGTGAAAGATTGCCATAGAGACTCCGGGTGGAAGTAGAGAAAAACTCCAAAGCACGCATACCAGGTCGAATTTATACTGAACATTGAGGGATGTTCAAGTGTCTATGGGGTCATTCCATGAATTTTTAGAATAAGGTGAGTGCAAATTAAGATTTTTCATATTGATCAAACTTTTTATAAATCGAACAAATACTTACTGCTTGAAAAACCTTTCGAACTGTCCTGAACTTGTCCTTAGATAGGGAAATATGTCTTAAAAGTTTTCAAGTTGAGTCAAAAGCATTGTAATAGGGTATTAGGTAATTTGGAATTAAACTTAAACTTGAGATTTTAGATGGGCAGTCACTGTTTAAGATGTCCAAGCGTCCCAGCTTTGTGGAGTGCTCGAACTCACGAGAAAGAGCTCTCAGTGTATTATCTATTTGCACGGTTTTTGGGTCCTTATCGGTTTACTCTATTCATCAATTAAAGAAAAACCATTCCAAAATTTAAAAAAAATTGCTTTAGAAAAGCATATAGTAAGGCCATGTAACTCCGACGATTGCAAAACTCGGATGCCGCGACCGATTTAACTCCGATACATCCACTTAAAATATAATTTATATTTTTAATTCTGTAATTAATTACTGAAGTATCATAATATAACTATTCTACTTTAAGAAAAACCAAAAATTATATTTTTATCGGTTTAATAAGTGGGTAAAAGAAATATTTTTTAAGCTCGGGTCAGCTGGGTTGTGTACTAAAAATTTAATTTCTGAGAAAATTTTGCTGTTGACAGCTCGTCGCTGGAAAAAGTTTAGTGTTTTTTCTATATAATAAAACATTATTTGCAATCAAAATTATTAATAAAAGTTAGTGTAGTTATTGATCTACAAGGTGAGTAAGAGTTTATTGATAATATATTAATAATTCATACAGAAATAAGTGATTTTTGTGAATGTTTACATTTCGATGCATGTCGGATGCGGTGAAAGTCAATGTTTTGGTTCAGAATTTGCATTGTTCAGGACTCTTTTTCTGTTTCAGATGCCAAAGGGAACAAAAGAAAAGACCTATAAGGACAAGCCCGACTCTAAGGAAGGTATTAGGAATGCCTTGCAGTGTGTACGAGATGGTTCTACCATAGCATATGCATCCAAAACATTTAATGTCCCAAGAACAACACTGCACAACAAATTGACCGGCAAATACCCAGAGGAGTGCCCCAATGGCAGGCCAACAATTCTTTCAAAAGAACAGGAAAAAGAACTTGTCAAATGGATCCTGGGATGTGCGGATGGCTGGCATCCCATCGGGAAGGAACAAGTTCTGGACAGCGTTAAACTCATCTGTGAGGTCTACAAAATTCCAAACCATTTTACAGCTGGAAGACCCGGAAACGTTTAGTTCAGGAATTTTCTTAAGCGTCATCCAGAGCTCAGCATGCGCAAGCCAAAATCCTTCTCATTGGAAAGAGCTACTGTTACTGCTGAAGACCTCACGGAATGGTTTCAGAATTGTCTTAAATATTTCACGGAACACAACCTTCTGAGCATTTCACCAGACCGTGTTTTTAATTGCGACGAAAGTGCCTTCTTTTTGACACCGGAAGATGGAAATGTCCTGTCCAGGAGAGGTTCACGTGTAGTTCCATCTCTTAAAAATTCAGGACCGAAGCAATGTATCACAGTACTCCTCAGGGTGTCAGCTACTGGCGAACTTGCTCCTCCAATGGCTGTTCATAAAACTGACATTACTCCAAAAATTGCCATTCACAACGCAGAAGGATGGAAAATGGGAACGTCACCACAGAGTGGCTGGATGGATGGGCCACTTTTCTATGCTGGTCTTTATTTCCCGAAAATTGTTTTCCAACATTCAGAGGAGTCCATTATCAATAACCAGCACGATCAGGCCACCGACAATAATCCTTCAAATGATCCAGTCATCCCTGGAAACCAACTCTCTGCAACTTCTGAGACTCAACCGATCTTCGACACACTAAAACAATGCTATTTCTGGCCAGGAGAAATTCCAAAACGTCGTCAGAAGAAGAGGGTCAAAGCCAGCAATGTCAAACACCAGTATATTGTATCTTCCGAGGAAATTATCGCGGAACAGGAGGAAAAATTGAGGCAGGATTTACAAAAAAAGAAAGAAATTGCTGAACGGAAGTTGACCAGAGAGAGGAACAAAAATATAAGGGCAGAAGAAAAGGAGATAAAACTAAAGGAGAAAAACATGGTAAAGGAAAAGGCTCAAATGCCAATTGAAGCTGAAAAGAAAAAACGTGGAAGGAAGTCAGCCAAGAAAACCGAGGAAAAATCAAAGAATTGAGTGCAATCTTAAAATAAATAAAAATATATATAATTAAATAATAAATTAATGAAATGAATTGATGGAATAAAACTCTAAAAAATGTTTTTGAAATAATATCTTCTCATTTTTATGCATTAAACTTTTCCTTAAAATGAGCATCCGAGTTTGATCGAATTCAACGGAGTTACATAAAAGTGTCGCAGTAACATTCTTGCGCATATATTAATATTATCGTAATTTTATTAATTTTCATCAATATTATTGCTAAAATTCTATTTCTATTATGATTCTAAATTAAACAAAGAATATTTCTATTGATTTGGAATGGCGAAAAAAATATTTCATCAGTCCAAAAACAAGCATTAAAGTCGCACTCAATGAAAAGTATCCGGATTACCTCTCTTTACTATATTTTGGAATATTAGCTTGAGTAACAAGCAGATGGATGGACAAATGGAAAAGTAAGATCGAGAAAGATAATGGATGCTTTACCGATTAATGACCGATTAAGTCCAATGCAGTTGGGTTAGAAATTTCAACATCTTTCAAAAATTCAAATATAAGCATATTGTGCATATCGATTGGAAAAGGCCCTCAAAGATGGTTAAATTTGACCTTCGAAAATTCGATATTGAAATGGTTTTCGATCATAGGTGTCTAACGGATTTATCACACTAGAAAATTTCACATTAAAGTTAAAGTGAAAAGTTGCTCATTGAAACTTCTAGAACCACTCGAAATTGCTGATTTAGTCAGGACACATTGCTAGAATTGCTCAAGTCACGAGGGCACACGAGTTGCCAGATGAGTGTTTTTGTTTTTGAAGAATTTCAGTCGTTTGAGCGAAAATTTGCGATTTAGTGAAGAAGAGGAAGTTTACCTCCTGTACGCCACTTTTATGTCGTGCAAAAGGATCTTCTAAGCGAGAAGAAGGAGAATGTGGACCAGAGGTTGGCTCCTAACGCGACCTTCACATGGTGTCGTTGAAATTCTCTGGGGCGATTTTTTTGGACATAACAATTTTCTCCGGATGACTTCGGATGAATTTAAAAAGCCGCTTCAAATCGTAGGGCTTTATTTTCAAAAGAAGACTACGAAAATGAGGGAGCTAATATCACCCAAATCCCGTCTGAGGTGTGAGTTCCGACGATTGGTGACTCAATTTGTCGCAAACGGCCTGAAAACCATCAGATCGGCTGCGCCTCTATTTTTGTATTCCCGGAAGTTGTAGTCCCAAATGACGGATCTCTGATGCACAGCCTCAATTAATTCGGTCACCATCTCATTTGACCACGAAATCCTAGAAATTTATGAAGGAATATAAAATGTAGATCGAACACATTTTTGTTTAGCTTTTTTCTTACTTATCCTCTTCACAGATCTTTTTGATCTTTTTCAATGTCTTTTGACCTTTCTCCATCTTGTGCGCAATAAATAGTAGACATTATTACTATTTTTTATCACAATTTAAACACGAATAAATTGGTGAGAAAATTGTGGCACAGAAACTACCCGAATGACTGCAATGAAGTAGTACCTGATGAAAATTTAATGAGAAAATTTTGCTCATAAATTTGCTCAATTCTCATTAATTTGCTCATTAATTATCAATCGTATTTATGCTATTTTAATCTATTTAAACCAATTTTTGTGACTCGAGTCCACTTTTTTATCACTAAATGAATCGATTTCTAAAAACTCTTGACGAAAATTGCACATTTGGACAAATATCAGCAACAATTAATGTTAATCACATTAAAATTTTAATGTGAAATTCTCTAGTGTGATACCACGGTAAGGTCGAAATATTCATCTTGACTAACTCCAAATTCAAAACATATTCGAAAATGAAAAAAAATCTATGGACCGTTTTCGAAAGTAAACCAAAAAAATCATGGAAATAAGACTATTTTAGGCAATATTGACTTATGGGGATCGTCGAAGACCGGAGGTTCGTATTTCTTACTCTTTGGCCTCTAGACGTGTCAAAAATTGAAAAGAAAGTGGATTATACAACTGCTCTCTCTCTTTGAGTTCGTGCAGTAAAAATGGTAAAAATTGTATTTTTGGCGGAATTTGTTGTTTTCCCCTCACAATCGATTTTTTTCAAAAATGACTTTTTAACGAAAATTTCTTACAATAGAGACCTTAACCCTTTAAGGACGATAAGGTCAAAAATCGGAGAGCAATACACAACTTCAGATGACCGTAGAAAAAAAAATCATTTTTGGGTTACCGGTAACCCAATCATCCTTAAAGGGTTAAGACTTGTATGAGACCAACTCTAAAGCCTGTTTGGTTGTTTTTTGCTAAGAAAAATCCTCTAAACCAATAAGTTTTCTGCAAGTCTAAGTAAAATTTTTGTAAAAAATGTTTTGTGGTGGAAAATCGAAGAAGAATGCAATGAGGCTAAAACCAGTGTTACAGTTTCGGTCCGTAAATTACCTCTAATTTTCTAACTGCGCTGAGTGATTAAAGAACTTCAAAGAATTCGCTGAAACCACTTACTTTTTTTATGACCTCGTCCCAATCCTGCCTTACAAATGCACTCAATCAATACCGAATGTCCATTTCCCACTGACTCTGGGAAAAGTTCGGAAAATTCCCTCTAATCAGTCTGAAATTGAAGGCTTCACCAATTCGCCTTTTGGAATGAGGAATAAAATTCGTTGCATTTAAAATCCATACAATCGAATGGGATTTTCTCACAGTTCCCCAACTGGTGTTCTAGAGGGGTGTCCAACGGGAGGGACGCTATCCTTTGGCCTGGACGCGCGCGCGAGAGAGGAGTCCGGGTGAAAAAATTCATACCCATCGGCATTGGACACAACAGGAAAAAAGAGTGAGGAGTGTTATGAAAAAGTGGATGCGGCGAATTGGAATCTACAGTGCAGTGTTTGCTCATGGCGCAGCATCACCCCCTACCCCTACTCCCGCCCCAAAAGTGATTGTTGGAGGTTGAGTTGGAGCCGGGCAATGTGATAGACGATGGACGGCGCGCGGTTCCAGCCCCCCTTGCAGCCCACATCGAACCGAACTTCTGAGCTTCCCTTACATCACCCCCTCTTGGAATTTTATGAGCTTTCGCTTGGACAACTTTTTTTTTCACCAACTGCCACCCACTGCGCCCCTGCATGGCACTTTTTTTTAGTGAAACCCGTACACACACAATCGCGAAGAGGGTGGCTTTGGACACTATTTGAGCAAACTGGTCACTTTACGGGAAGAAGGAATTGAAGTGCAGGTGATAAGTTTGCTTAGTAATTGTATTTTACGTAGATCTTCAGATTTTTTACTTCTCGAACTCAGCAGAGAGAGCAGGATATATAATTCCTCGATTTTTTCATCCTCAAAATTTCCGCTTTCGACCTATCCGGGACCATTTTTTGCAACATATTTTCGCGTTTTATTTTTGAAAAATGACGTCGCGGTCCATGTCTCCATTCGTCTGTCCGTCTGTCTGCCTGTTTGTCCGTCTGTCCCTCTATTTGTCTCTATGTATGATCGTGCTGCTGTAGACAGCCTTAGAGGCCAAAGAGTTAGAGATAGAGACTTGGGACCTTCAATGCACCCCTTCATAATTCAAGGAATACCTCTAATTCTTCTTACCTGTCCCCTCCAAAACGCAAAATTAATATTTGGGTGTTATTTTGAAAGAGATCTTAAGACTTTTCTTCTGTGAAAAATAAACTCGACCGAGGCCTTGAAAAGCTACTACAGCCTCAAGACTGGTTGTGGTGGTCCAACAAGATTACTTTTGTTAAAGTTGTGTTAACGTCATCGCTGTCTAGCATCAACTGAATGTCTGCGAAGAACGCATCATCTTAAGGCACATTAGATCTCTGCTGAAGATCAGAAAGCACGTTAATTTTTAAGTCTTTAAAAATGCACACCATATCTCTTACTGAAAGCGCTAAGCCTAGGGACAAAGTACATTTTGTACCCCATGTACCCATGGCTCCGTTTAGTAATAACGTTTCGAAGAGACAAAGACACTCCAAAGGGCCTCGACTGACCTGAGGATTAGCCGAGAGGCGGCTTAGTGTAATTATATTAGAAATAATGGTCAAACTACATTTTCATCATTTTCCACTAAGTGGTCTCTTGGCTTAAGTCGTAGGTGTGTCTAGGGCAAAAGCCAAGCCAAACCCATTCGAAAATCTACCGGAAGCCTCAAGTGCAAGTTCATGTACTCGCCGCTTTAGCGCTATTGTTCTGCCATTTCGAATTTCGATATTCTTGACACTTCAATCGTCAACAATGTCAACAACAGTGTGCAAAGTTTGCTGCAAAAAAGTGAATTATTATGTAGTTTTGTAGAAATTCAGGATGGCAGAACGTCTTAATTGCACTTTCACTCAAAGAGATGTCCTTTTTAGGAACTTGCTCACTTTTGTGTAACTCGTCGGTTTAAACGTTCGAACTTCCAACGGGTTTTTAGGTAAGTTGTCTTTAATTTGCCTTCGAATCGGTAAAGGAAAAACCTCAACCGGAGAGAGTTCTCAAATCGGGAAGGTTATTACTGAACGAGAGGAATCAGTCTTTGGGAACTCATAATAATGCCTCGTACTTTAGCAGCCGAACCAATTACAGGGGATTTCGAAATTATGCACTTCGGAATTATGCACCTAACAGGATTATGCATGCTCGTTATGCCAGATTCTTATCTATTTGATGATCCAAAAACGAGACTTCGTTACTTCTTGATACTTTTGTAAGGTGGCTGAAGTACATCTTGTTCGAATTTCGAAGTGCTCAATTGTCAAAATGTGACGGTCTTCATATTGTTGTGAGGAAAACCAGAACAACGACGCTTACTGTTCTTATCCCATTATTTAATCACTCTATAATGACTAAGTAACTCTTGTGTCAGCTGTCTAGTGGGATGGTTTATAAATTTTCCCCCATTTGTTCGAAAATTTAGTATGAAAATTCGAAATTGAATCTGAATTCTTCGAACATTAACGACTTTTTTGTTCAAATACAGTTCCATTTACCTTTTATCCAAGACACTATTGGAGAATCAAAATTTACTTTTGTTTACACACATTGTCTATGTACCATTGGGAGCTAATTTATGAAATATAATGTGAAAACGCAAGTATAAAGACTTGGAGTTCTTGGTCGGTTGAACTCCAAGTATTTGTACTTGCGTTTTCATTGATTCTTCGAGTGGGAAATTTATACTATTTACATTCATATAAAACTAACCGGTAATTAATATCACAATATACATTTTGATTGTATGTCTTATTCTTTATTTATTGATCTTGCAATATAAACATTCTTACTACTAATTTATTACATTTGTATAGTATTGTATATTAATAATTCTAATAGCTGTTCATCTACTGAACATAATGATTTCTTTACGCGGAAAATTTAAAAACAATTTCTTGTAAACAGTTGACTTCGAAAATTGGCAGAAATCTCCTGCACATATGCAAATTTTCTAAGTGCGTAGTGGTGCCTAATGAAAAATTAATATTTTTTTTATTTTTTTTAATCACTTTACTGTTCTCAAGTGCTTCTACATAATCGTCTATTCTTTATGTTGATTTTTGTCACGGCTGTTTGGTGGTTTTAGAACATGACAAGAACTGGGGAAAATAATCGAGACTGGAACCAACGGAAAGAAGTCGATAATACAGAAGCACTTAAGAACAGTTTGCGTCTGTTCCGAAAATGTGCTTAATCCCGGGACTCTCTGTAGTGTTTTCTTTTTTTTCTAGAATTTTTTTTAGAATTCTCTTTTTTACAACTTTTTTTCGCTGGAGCTACTTCAACTCAGGATAGTGGGTACTCAATATAAATGGATATGTCCATTATATTCTAAGGCTCCTTACACTTTGCAAATCTTTTCCGTTTGCTCTTCAAATCATATAAAAACATTTAAATTGCAACTCAATTTATTTGTTTATTTCTTGAATTTTATTGGAGCCTATCACAACTCAATTGGCAAATTCTGTACCATGGAAATTTCTCGAGCCACCCCCATTCGTGGGTGGATTCAATGTATTGAGATGCGACGGGAAAAAAGCATGAGACAGGCAACACAATGAATTTGTATGAGAAAGGGCGCGCAATATGAGATTGAATTAGCTGCAAGGAGAAAATGACAAATTGAAATGGAAAAAGCTTTTTTCGCTCAACTGTTTTTAATTAATTTGATTCGCTATAAACTTTTATCTCACTCTCCTGGCCTGGATATTTTCCATCACAAATAGAGTTCTTTTGGCTGCCAAAAAAGCAGCATTGTGTATCTATAAGACGATAACCTTCATTCCCTGGGCTGAATGCATAAATCATGATATTGAATATTAATTTCATAAGATGAATTTATTTGTGCATTGACCACTGACTGGAGTAGGAACTAAATTAATTGTAATAAATTTTTCATCTGAAGGTGATTTCGCGAAAGGAGATGGGATTATCTGAAAGTGATTTTTATTTATTTAGTCTCCCAATCGAATATCAAGTATCGTCATCAAGTCCCGAATTACCGTCAATCAAGATCAATTATTTTAATGGAAAATTCCTGTGTTGTTATTTTTTAAGACACCAATTTCTAGATTGATGCTTTTCAAATGTTTATTCCGTAAATTGGAGTGAAAGGGATAAATTCATTTGAAATATTTCTGGGCTATCAAGCTTTCCTTCTTCATTAATTTGCATGACAAATTATTTTAGTGCTTATTAAAAATTAACAAATAAAAATAATAATTATAGCCTGTCGATACGGGTGTTGGTGGAGCAATATATTTTGGAGGTAAATTGTGAAAATATTCTTTATCCCGTGAAGTACGCAATTTTGGTTTAAACTTAAATACAGTGGCCTAAAGGCCCCTAAACAATTGGGAACAATTTTCATTGACACTTGGTTTTTTTTCTTTTTTTTTTGTTTTTGAAGAAAATCTCCGCACTTTTATAAATGAAAACGTCAAAATTTTATGCCAAATTCAATTTTGAGGAAAATCGCTTCAAATGTGTTGGGACATTTAAAGATATTTTACGGAACATTTATAAAATATTCGAAATGTAGTTAATAAAAGTTTGTTAATGAAATAATAATGTAAACAATTTGTAATACATGAATTTTTTTCTCGGGTTATATTCGTTGGAATTTGCTAAAAGAAATGAGATTTCTTTAAATCTTCTGTCATGTCTGAGACTATACAATTAGACAATTTTAAGTGAACAACCTATTCCTTATAAAGAATTAACACTAAACCTGTCAAGAAAGGTCAAATTGACCTTTTAGACATACAGTGGGACCTCGATAGAGTCAACTCCCGATAGAGGCAATCTCCGATAGAGCCAACAGCTATTTTTTTACTCTACGGACTCCGATAGAGTCAACTTGGACCCAAATTGATTCCTATAGAGTCAACTTTTCCTTTACTATTTAACTAATAATATTTTATGATTTTATCTTGATTTTTTTGAAACTAAAATCAGTGTTTTGGTGTACAAATGTGACATTTTAACCACAAGAAAACATTTATGTACGTAACATGGTAATATTATGATAAAATTCGTATTTTAACCGTGTAATCATTTTTCAACAATTTTTTTTCGCTATTTTAAGCGCCGATCGATGACCGATTGAAAGCTCTCTTGCCTTTTCTCTCCTGCCTAAAGATATTCTGATTAAGCTTATGATCGCAATGTAAAAAATTTTGGGCCATCATTAATTTGAAAGTTAATAATATTATGACGCAAACAAAAAAATATGAACTGGAATTACAAAAAGAAAAACGTACATGATGCTAATTTTTTTTGAGTATAACAGAGTGTGCAAACTTTTTCTAAATTTATTCAAACTTTTTAAAGAACTTACTTATTTAAAGAAAATGCTCATGATAAACGATCTTAAAAATTACCCTTCTAAGGAAAACGTGTGAATTTATTTAAAATTACATTTTTAATTTAAAGGATTAGTATTTAAAGTAACAGAATATTAAAATTGGTCAGCAAAAAAAAACGGTTAAAACTTCCTTCTTTTGTACATTTAGGATTTAAGTCCTGAATAGTTAAAGATATTGACTTGGAGGCTTCCGACGACCCCCCATAAGCCAACTTGAAGATTATTAAGACAACCCTCATTTCCACCCCACCTCTCCCTTTCATCTTCCGAAAAAACTCGTATTACATGTTTTCCTCTAATCACAAGAGAAACAACTTTGGTGGTAAAGGGAAGGAAATGAGTGTCCCTCGGGTTAACTTATTAGGGGGTCATCTTAAGACTTCAAGTCGATATCTCTAACCATTTAGCGCCCATATTACAAAACAAGAAGAAAATGAGGAAACTTGGTTTTACTGTTCTTTTGAGAAGGTTAGAGCCATAACGAATGCCGCAACGAAAAGAACAACTATCAATTTTATACAATAAAAATTTTATAGGAATTCTACTTAATAAAGTTAATTGCAAGTTAATTATTAAGAAAATAATTTCCTCATTTTAACATCATGGGTGTAAGACGCAGAAATACAACTTAGTTTTCCCCAATATTTTTGGTGCTTATGCACCTCTCCCCAATGCCAAGTGGTGTTCTGCGTGGTATCTGCCTCACAATTATAGCGGTTAGAAACAGAAGTTTGAAATTCAATTTTAAATTCCAATCGAGTAATCGATTCAACACTTCATGTTGAATCGATCGATATACGTCAGTGATCGCCTCTGATGTCAGTCAGTGTGTAATCATGGCGCTGTGAGGTGGGCCACACAGTTCGGCCAGTGTAAAAATCTTGGCCCCATAAGTGTTTTTCCTCTTATAAGACTCATTAAGTCTTATAAATCAGAAAGTGGAATCGGATTTGTGCCCAAGAAGTGGTCGCGAGTGATTTAAATAGTGAAGAATGTGCTGTGCTGTGAAATTGAGTGGCAATTGTGCGACAGATGTGTTGTGAATGCGTGTGAAAATTCCAGGAAATCTTCCCAAATGTGCAGAAAACCCTTCGAAAAAGGGCAGGCCAGGGTAGCTGCTGGCCAGGAGAAATGCCCTGGAGAGGATTTGGAGCATCAGCGATGGAGAAAAATGATAAAATTGCCGAAAAATGCAGATAAGTGGTATTACAATTCTCGGAAATCCAGCAGGATTTCTGGGAATTTCAATGATAATGAAATAGAGAAATGTAGAGATTAATCACACAGGGTGATTGTGATTAATTTTTACATGATTTTTAAACAAATTTGGGATGACTTAAAAAGTAATTTTACTACATTCTTCCGAAAAGAAAACAGAAGTCCCTCAGGATATATATTTATTGAAATATGCCAGAAAATCAATAAAAGATTTTTTCCTCTATAATGTCCTAGCGAATCTTGAAATTTTGTCAGATAATTGAAAATGATGGTATTTGTATAAAAAAAAATATATATTCTTAATTAGTAGAAAATCACACGATGCATGTCATTAGACCAATTGAAGTTCCAAAAAGCCCGTGCAACAAATATTTAATGCCATTGAATGGAATTTTTGAAGTTTTAATAAGTATTTCTGATTTTTCTATGGATTGCAAGTGGCGTAGAAAAATTCCGTTCACTTCTTTAGAGAATACTCCTTTGATTTGTATGTCCTACGATCGTAAATTCCTTATAATTTACACGTAAAGCTCGCAGTCATTGCAGTTCAATTAGTAGCAGTAGTCTATTGTCATTTCCATCCGAGAGTGAATTGTTAACAAAATGAACAAAATGTGGAAAGTGTGCAAATAAGATCATTTAGTCCATGGTATCGACGATTGAGTATCGTGTGCTGATGACACACGGGTGTAATGTATACTTAAATTATTGTGTTAAATTTAGTTTTTCCAAATACTATGATGATGGAGTACCTCATAAGAGAGAGTGACGCTAAGGAGCCATCGGGTAGGCTCGTCACAGTCATCAAATTATGGGTACGGGTTCATTTAGATACGCTGGAAGTGCTAGGATGTCAGTATGGAAACAATAGCTTCGAGAGGACTCCAACAAACGCCTTGGGAGATGGGTGGCCATATGCAGAACCAGACGACTCGCAAAGAATTATGAGAGATAGTAGAGTGGATTGCAAGGTGTCTAAGGAGAGCTACTATTACCGATGTGGCGGTACAAAAAAAATGATATTGCTTTGAATCGAGGATGGGATATTTCTGGCAGGCGAAGGTGGCGTTGTTCCGCCTTCCGTGAAATGGTTGAGAAACTGGAGTCGAGTGGCTTGGTGTGACCAGTGTTCAGGAGTTTGAGAGATCGTATCAGGAGTTTATTTCTTTTTATCTTGAGAAGTGCTTATTGGTTAATTAGGTGATTGTTGGGATTGGGTGAAATTCTGAATGTGGTTTCTAATTTTCTTCATTTTTTTTTTTATATTGGTTCCTAGTTCTCAAGATTAAGGGATTGCAGATCCTGAGTGTTCGACGATAAAGAATTTGGTTTGAAATTAACGACTTGAATGTCAGTATGGAGTATGGTTAGTGTTTTGGTAGAGTGGTTGAATTTCTGAAGGTGCTGGGATGTATGGATTTATCTTGGAAGTTCTGAGTTGTCTGTTATTCTCTAAAGTATTTTCGATGTCCACAACAGCGGCATTACCGTGATCGTTCAATTTTTTTTTTTTGAGAAGTTGGTGGTGGGGTGCTTCAGAAGAGTTGGCCTGTCATAGAATTGTGACAAATGATGACTTGCTGAAGGTTCAGGATTAGACGTTCCAGGGGTTTTCTTTTTGTTTAATGATTGGATGGCCTGGTTCCGGAATATTCTCTTGATAATTCGGCTGCATATCCTCAGCTCATTAGTGGACAGGAAGAGAACCTACATTTAGAGTCCGAACGGTGGATTTATTTATTAATAGATTATCATCATTGGCATGAACTTGTACGGTGATAGTGCACGTGCAAATATTCCCGGATTACTGTATTGTGGCATGAATGCTACAAGCCCTACACCAGAACATGCTGGAGCTCTCTTCATCGTTAACTTCCTGGAATTAAGCCCATTGCCCATTCCAGGATAGCCACGAATCCGGCATCCTCTTCGCTTTGCTGGTGAACACCGATTGAGGAGTCAATTCGATTATGGCTTCGGAATAACTCGTCGAGCTATTTCAACTTCACCTAGCGGAACTATAGTGATATCGTAATTTGAGGTCAGTCGTTGTTATAGCACCCCTCGGAGTTACCACCCCAGCTGAACAGTGATTGGTACCATTAGCTTAGAAGAGTGTTCATCAGGACGGCTTTCTCCCTCTAACTCCTCTAGGCTCAACAGTCCTATCGACATAACAGTATATCGATACTTGTATTTCATTGGGTGGAGTTTGTGTTTCCGGATGATTTCCCAGAGTCATTGGAGGACTGGCGTCTGTTAATATTCCTAATAAAAAGTTCGGTGATAATTCGAGAGATTTATAGAGAATTGGTTGATATAAAGAATTTTGTTTGGATGTAATAGATGTATTAAGCAGATGCTTGAAAATTTGGGCAGAGTATAGTATAAGTATTGGGGTTGCAGTTGTGTATAGTGTGGAAGTGTGATATCTTGTACTGTGTCTCAAGGGCGGAGAACATGTTCTACTGCTCAGTATTTGATGTACTTAATTCTTTTCCGATGATATTAAGGGCTCTAGGGAACTGTTTCCGCAATTCCAGAACAGCCTAATTGATGGAATTTCTGGGATGAGAGATCAGGTCTTCTCTGTTTTTTTTGGTCACGTTGAAAAAGGAAATCGGATTTAGCGGGGAGTTCTAGAATTGACGGTCCACCGATTGCAGCCGACTTGGAAGAAGTATCAATTTTGGGTTTCCAATTGGTTTGAATGTTGAATACTTCCTTGTGGTACTTGCCTCGTTGATTCGCTGTTGGAGTGTTGGAAGTAATGTTAAGCTGAATATGGCTCTTGCTGTGTTGTAGGAATGGCCGAGGTGGATTTAGTTGAATCAGATAAGCAGTGATAAACTCTAGATCACTTCGGCGCAGTATATGAAAGGATATTGGAAAATACTGAAATACAGATTAGGCATAGAAGTCTCGTGACTCATACAAGAAGAACAACAAAGATTCTTTTGAAACCAGGTGTTGGAGAAAGAATTCATTACAGTTTTCGTTGTCATCGTTGTATTAGAATTCAATAGCTATTGCATGTCCTATCAGATTTGGGTAGTCGAACAAAATCAGACACTATAGTGAAGGACAACAAGAAGATCGCACATCATACACTTAGATAATGGAGGGTAAATGGAATTTTGTCAGGGAATATTGCTGATATCCAACTAGATTTATGTAAAAGACTGTTCAGTAATAACTGATCCAGTTTTCTTCCATAATCTAGTGCTACACTTGGGAAGTGTAGCTACCTGTTTTCATAGAACATATTTCGTTGGGTGATAGCTGTTCAAGTTCTTTGTGAATGGATTTCGGTGGTAGCATCTATTACTGTGGGCTCACTCAAATACAATATGCTATAGGATGCCCATCTAAGCCCATAGCTAAGTAGGTAACAGTTGATGACATCAACTCACTGCTTCAAAAACCACCCACCTAAACAAGGCCGGACAAGTAAGCGAATCAGGCGGATTATCTATGGTGAACCTTTGAAGAATATCAGTAGAGGAGATGCTTGAGTTGACAGACTCAAGATCTTTATAAAGATTGAAATTGCAGCCATTAGAAGATGGAGATTCTAGAGTTGGCAGACTCGAGATTTTCGAACGGTGCAACTACAATTTTAGGCAGAAGGAAATGCTAGAGATTTTCATCTTAGTGAAATTGCAGCTGTTCGCACAAGGAGGTCCTTGAGTTGATAGACTTAAGGCTTCCAAAGAACTGTTAAATGATGAAATTATAATCCTAGGCAGAAGAAAATGCTAGAGATTTCTATCGAGGTGAAATTGCAGCGGTTGGCAGAAGGAGGTACTTGAGTTGATGGACTTAAGGCTTCCATAGAATTTTTTTTTGTACAGGATTCCTTAAGGAATTCAAGGGATATCAATCATAAATGAGAGCAGACTACATTCCCGGGACGGGAATCTATCAGGATTGGCCGATTGTAAGACGCAGAAATACAACTTAGTTTTCCCCAATATTTTTGGTGCTTATGCACCTCTCCCCAATGCCAAGTGGTGTTCTGCGTGGTATCTGCCTCACAATTATAGCGGTTAGAAACAGAAGTTTGAAATTCAATTTTAAATTCCAATCGAGTAATCGATTCAACACTTCATGTTGAATCGATCGATATACGTCAGTGATCGCCTCTGATGTCAGTCAGTGTGTAATCATGGCGCTGTGAGGTGGGCCACACAGTTCGGCCAGTGTAAAAATCTTGGCCCCATAAGTGTTTTTCCTCTTATAAGACTCATTAAGTCTTATATGGGTGAACCTCAATATTATCACTACTGATGATAGAGAGTAGTTTATGCTTAAGATATGTACTAATAATAGAAAATTCCGTAAAATCATTCCATAATCCAAAAACATAACTTTTTAAGCCAGAGGGTGTAGTGTAGAATTTATGGGCTAATTGAATAATATTCAACTATCGTTTTGATTTGATCAATGATCTTGTACAAACATAGGATAATACCCCTTTCTATCAAAATTTCACATTTTAATTGATTTTTTTGGACTCCAATAGAGTCAATGAATCCAGTAGAGTCAACAAGCCTGGAAATAATTAGTTGACTCTATCGAGGCTCACTGTATTTCTAATATTTTCGTAGACTTAAAAAATTAAATGCCACTATATCAATTTGATTCAATTTGATTCAATTTGATTCAACATCAGAACACAAATACAAAAAATTTAAAATTGCATAACCCTACTGATACGTGATACGTTATAAAGTCATGGAACATTTAACGACGGTTTTCATCTGTTAAAAGATGACTACCATGACTACCATCGAACAAATTAGAATTACAGTTTTAGTCGTATATTTTTTTTTCTATTTACCCCTAAATTCTGATTGTCAGGTTCATATTAGAACGTTCTCTGAAGCTTTTAAGTCTTTCTATACAGAAATGTCTGACCTAGGCTGAGGTTGGGGATAAGGTAATATCGATTACGTTCATCCGGTACTACTTAGTACAAAAAGTATTAAGTTACATTCAATGTATAACTACCAAATCTGCCTTCTCTCGTTTTGAAAGATAGCAACTATTATAATTAGTTAAAAACTAAAATTTTAATACGAGATGAATATGAGATAATTTAATAAAATAAAATAAATATAAAATGTTTAATAGTAAGTAGTAAAATTTTTAATAATATCGGTTTTAATAATTTCATTATTACTTAGAAAATAGAACTTATTAAGTCGCAGCAATTGGTATTATTAATTTAAGAAACTATGAATTATTAATTTTAATTTAAAATATGTAGGGGAAACTGGGGCACCACCAAACACGGGGTACCACCAAACACTGCGATTTTTTAATCGGATATTGGATATCAGAGGATAAGACCGATAGGAATTTATAGGCACTATAGGGATGCTTGTATACTGAAGGAATGGTAGAGATAGTCCAAGTAGTTTAGAAATAAAAATTAGTGTTTGGTGGTACCCCGTGTTTGGTGGTGCCCCAGTTTCCCTTATGTATAGTTACAGTATTTGTAGCATCATTTGTTGCACTAGAGTCCTTCTATGTCAATTTATCTCCATGGAAATCTGCCCTTAGCTAATCTTTTCAAAATTCACCTATGGGGAAGTGGGGCACTTTTGAAATTGGGATTTTTCACCTATATATAAGTGGAACTGAGTCATATCATAATGTAATTTAGCTTCTCAATCTGTTCGGCAAGCTAAATTATATCACGATAAGGCTCAATTTTATTTAAAAATTGGTGAAAAATCCCAATTTCATCCCCTACTAGTTTTCAGAACGCCCCTGTTCCAAATTAGTTACCAGCCCTGTACCATAAACAGGTTCAAATACAGTACGACTCCAATAGAGTCAACGCACTTGATTTTTATATATCTGCAATGTACCAAAACCAAGTTATTATTATTATTATTAATCGTATCGGAATAACTTTATTACAATGTAATCATGTTATATTGCTGTTAAATTCCGTGATGGAAGAATTCGCTAAGTCCATTGTGTAGACCGCCCAGGACCGCCTTCACGCAATACGGATGCTTCTTCCATGCTCCCGGAGTTTTTTGAGCAGAGGCAGTGTATTTTATTATGTACGTTTTATCGAGACCCAATGGCCTTGCCTATTGCTCCACTGAGATCCCCACCAAGTTATTAATTGTTCTAGTTACTATTTCATATTTTAAAAATTGTCAGGTTCTTACTTAACAAAAGCAAGTTTGACCTTAAACCCGGAATTTTACATATTTTCTTCACGGTGTATAAAAATTTTTGGGGTTCACTATCGCAGTCGTACTGTAATTATTCTTTTCCGTTTGGTACGTTGCTCCGAGAATCTGGATCCGAAGCATTCCTGAAGAAGAGTTCTTTTAGGGATAAATGGTTAGTCTTTCATCCAACTTTCTCTTTAAGGATCAGAGCATTCATGGATTAAGGATTATAAAGGAGCCATCGCGCAAAGGCACTATGAGAAAATACTTGATAGGTTAACCAACAGTTGTTTGGGCCTTACTTTGAACCTGGTTAGTCATATCGCTTATTCTAAGTACCGTAGATGGTGGTGGCTTTGCCCCCTGCGGGTGACTTTGACCCCCTACTGGTCGTAAGCTTTTCTTTAATTCTAATGCTTAAGAACAGTTCTCATCGATCAGATATGGTAGATTGGATCGGTAAAGACCATCCTTAAGTTTTAGAAAGACTTTCAATTCTATTAAGATTCCAGTAGGTGAGATAATAATTTAGAACCTTACGCATAATTTAATATATCCAGTAATAAATTGTATATTATATTTTTAGTATAAAAATTGCAATCATATGGGGAAAGACTCCTTCAGTCTTCCGTACCCCTAAAAGTTCTTCCTATACGAAAATGTACAATAGAATAAAAGTTCAAGTGGTTATGTTTAACAAAAAAAAATGCTCTTTATGCCTGGAAGACAAGTGGAGGAATGAGTAAGGGGGTGGGCACAGCAAAAAGTGAAACACATTGTATTATTGTGCAAAAATAAATTGCCAAAGGGGTTAAAATTAACAAAGACAATTGCACTTGAGTCAAGTTTTCTTTTCTTTTTTTTTCGGACAATGCATTGGGGCAACAACACCACTTACATCATAGCTTTTAGAATCACATACATTGATATGAGGCGGGTGAAAAATCCACCCTTCGGGGTGATAAAAGTGACAGAGGAATTGTTGGTGCATTCACTGACAATTTTCCTGACGCCAAAGAACAAGGGAATGAAAGAAAGAACAGAGGGAAAGTTGTGAGAACATGTGAAAATAGTGAGAAGTATGTTCGACACACTTTGCAGACGAAAGTTCACCCTCAAGTTCTTTTTTTTCTCCCGTGTCTCTCTTGAAGATGAATGAAAAATGGGAATGCGGGAAAAATTACTTTTCCCGCCATCAAGAAAACAATAGGATGCTTCTTGACTTCTTCCTGTGTGTGACGGAGGATGAGGTAAAGGAAAAGTGGGTTAAAGTCATTGAGGATTCTTAAGTTTTTCATTGTCTTAGATGAAAGTTCATTCTTATGTTTTTTCCTTTATTAATAATACACGGTTATAGGAGCATTTTTTCCTTAAAAGTATTTTTCATAAAAGAATATCAAAGTAAATTATTAGGATAATTAAGGGAGACTATGGGACAAAATTTGTTAGAACTATTATTTATTGCTCTAAAACTTTTCTAAAAAAGCATATACTTTTATCTCAAAAGGAAATGATCTTTTCGAGCCATTTTCTAAAAATTGATTTTGCAAGGATTGTCTAATCCGTTCGTTCGCGCAAATTTTGACCAGCATGAAATAATTTATTTTTTGTTATTTTAAGTGGAAAAAATATCCAGTTGAAAATATTTTCACAGGAAATTTATCCCCCCACATTTTTCTCAAATAGATTTTTCTTTATTTTATCAAGGAATTTAATTTTAGTTGGTCAACATTGATATTTCCAGCAATCAAAATCAAAAGTTTTGTGGTATGTTTTTTTTAAGCATAAATCCACTTTTCTTGCAAATTTGTCAACGGTCTGAAACCTCGGACTTCGGTGACACGGAGCAGTATTTTCAAATTCCTATTTATTTTATGATATTTATATTTTATGATGATTTATTTTAAGATATGTTTTGATTACTTCCAGGGCTTTAAGTCGGAGTTAAACCGTTCTTAGAGGGCTCAAAAATTCGAACCCCGACTGTATCAGTCTCAATCCGTAATGTATCGGTATAATAACCATAATTATTTATATTTCTTAAATATGTTTTAAAATCTTTTTTATTTCTCGAAAAGCTTTGGGCTAGAGGTTAAACGAATTGAGATTTCGACTTCCGATCTTCGGTTATTCCCCAGTGAAGGAAAGTCCCTTTTTCCTTTTTATCTCCTCCCTCCTTCCATACCAATGCTATATTTTCGACTTATTAATCTCGTTGTTCCTCAACGAATTTAAACTCAATTTTAAATCTTCAAACTACATTTTCGCACATAGTTGAGAAAATTTATGAAATAGTACCCCATTAAGGCGTTGTTAAATGAGTTGCTCGTGTTGTTGCTTTACTTTTTTTTTAACAATAAAATGAAAGACTGACACTCGTGTCACTTTGAAAATTAAACGGTTAATACTTCAGCCACCATGCGGAAGAAACGCGTGAAAATGTTTTTTCTTTGAATTTCGAAACCGATCCTCAAATTTTTGAAACTCCAGCTGAGTATGGAACAGTTATACCAATCTTGAATCATTAAATGTGCATATAGAATAATGAAGTCGAAAAAACTTTGCGAAATGCTTTAAGGCTTCGACCACTGTCAAAAAATTTAGTCAAACCCCTTTTAGAAGATTTGTTTTTTTAAATGATTTGAATTTATTTATTTATTTACTATTTATTTATTTAAATGAAAATCTGCGTTTGAAACTATGCGTTTCTTTGAGGCAAAATTACAGGCTGGAATTTTTTTTGCGTCCACCGCCGTCTCAGCGTTGGTGACCAACCTACTCCAGAGCCAAACGATGGAAATGCTCCTTCTCAGGTTGCATAAGCCAGGGAGGGGACAGTACAGCTAAACAGAAGTGAAATGAAATTTGAAATTTGGAATGAAGAATTTGAATGAATTTCTGAAAAAATCTAATGCTGTTTTGATGTATCGGAGTTTTTTCTAAAAATAAGTTGTAAGACTTTCATGCTGTGAATGACGGAAACTCATTCTATGATGCCGGTGCCCAGGTTTGAATCTCTTTTATGTCACTATACATTTTCAAAGAAAACCCGGAAACCGAAAGCAATATCAAATGGGAATGAATAAGTTGTAGTGGAAATTCAAGTATAAAATTGGTTGGTTTTATTAGGATCCTTGCGTATTTCCTGACGACAGATACTTATGTTCTTAAGTGACTCAAATGGAAACTTTTTTATTTCAGTGATATTGTTGAGAATCGTGAATTTTGAAGTAGTACACACATGTCTATCTCTTGAATATTTTTTTTTTATGAAATGAAGTTGAGTTGTTATACCCTCCCTCTTCCCTTATTGAGATGCCAGTAACCATTCATCTAGAATTCAGAAGCACTGGAGCGAGTGAAAATCACGCGGTAACTGAGGGAATGGTGGTTGAAGAGTAACCCAGGATGAAGCAAAGGCCCAACCGTGGAAGCCGTGCCATGCTGCCCGAGAAATGTGCATTCAATATTCAATATGCAGTAAATTTCAATTCGCGAAAAACGCAAACATAGCTCGTTACAAACACAATTCAAATTATTGTTGTGTTATTCGGCACTTTCATGCAATGGCGAATGAGGAGAAGACCGGAGCTATGGTAATTCCATACTGAATGTGTATTTTAGACGTGGGTCTTTTTTTATACTCTCTCATATTGTTGTCGGCACATTGGGGAGTGTGTGACCATACCCCAGTACCTCATTGCACTCTATTTCTTTTTGTGCACCCATGGGGTGGCTCTCCCCATTTTGCCCAGGCATTTTTCATTTCGCGATCGCGCCGCACAATTCGCACATCGGGTGGATGCATTTGCCAGAATTCTAAATTCACTTTTTTTTGACCAAGTGGGTCAATGAGAAATTCCCAGGGATCTCCTTTCCCACTTCCAGTAGAAAAAATCTGTACGACAGAGTTGATATTGTTGAGAATTATCCGGATCATCTTGTAGAAATAAAGAAAAATGCTTCAAAACACATGTTTCAAATGTGAAATCAAATTTAATTTTGTAAATGTGTACCATAGTTGAAGATGTATAAAGTTAAATTTAAATCTTTGAAGTCTTAAAAAATCAAAAAGTAGTGCCCTAGACAGACTTACGGCTTAGACCGAGGGCCAACTTAGTGGGAAAGTGATAGGAATGTAGTCTAATCATTATTTTAAATATGGTAAGCTGTCCCTCGGCTTAAGTTGTAGGTGTGTTCAGCTCAGACAAAAAAAATCAAGTTTATTTTATTAATTTCGAGGGCCGTATTCCAAAGTCTTCTTCACATCATCTCATTCGCCAAAGCGACACTTTTTTTGTATTGTAAAATTTCTAGAGAATGGAAAAACTAAAAATTCATGGAAATTTGAGAAAGAAAAGAAGTGGCCGGAATTGCAAGCTGGCCGAAATTTGGTACAGTTCCTCTATATCAGGAAATATCTTAAAATCAATATAACGATTTCTTTGTTTTTCAAACGAATTACATATTTCTGTCTAACTTTATTTATTTTAATGGTCACGTGTTGGATAACATGACCACCAAGCCCCTTATTCAAAGTAGATTTGAGTGTAAAACTCAAAAAATAAAGGAGCATGTTTTACTTATAATCGAATTTGTCCTAATTCCGAAGCAAGTAATCCGAGGTTTGCTTGTAAAGGATATCAGCTGTCATAAACCTATCCGAGCTATATCAAAGAAGATAGAGGGATAGAGGGTTCGTGGTACTACTTACCCTAGACACACTTACGATTTAAGCCGAGAGACTACTTAGTGAAAAATGATGGAAATGTAGTTTGACCATTATTTCTAATATAATTACGCTAAGCCGTCTCTCGGCTAATCCTTAGGTCTGTCAAGGCCCTTACAGGCAATTCGAGCAGTTTTCTATGTGTGCCATTTGTGATTCGGTCAGTTTAAGAGCGATTTAATGGTTTCCAACTTTGTACACAGTGGTAAAATACTTGCTTTCTTTTTTTGTCATTCTCGCGGTTCAGAAAGTATTAATCTTTATAATAATCTTATATGTGACACTACGGTGTAAGATTTTTTTAAATGAATTAATATATAAAAGTTTAGATTTATTTGTAAGTCTACCAGAAAAGATACTCATAAGCAGTTAAAACGCAGTAATAGCAGTAATAATAAAATAATAAATAATAGAGTTATAATCGAGTCGTGTTAGTTCGCGGGAAGTGATGTAAAATAACAGTTCGAGAATGAAGTTACTAAAACCGATTTTGAGTTTGAAGTGACCAAGCGATGATCGTAAAAGTTATGATGATTAAAAAGCTTAATTCGGGGATTCCTGCAAAATATAGATGGGACTGGATTTTGGGAAATGGATCTTATAACCATTTCGTCTACTCGATCATGTCATCATTTTTAGGTTTTCTATCTGGAATAACGTTCATACGACCGGAAAATTGATTTTTTTCGGGTATCATATTCGTATAGTCTTTGAATGTTAAAATGTGTTCCAGTAAAGTTATGCCCTAGACACACTTACGACTTAAGCCGAGAGACGGCTTAGTGGAAAATGATAGAAATGCGGTTTAACCATTATTTCGAATATAATTATGCTAAGTCGGCTCTCGGCTAATCGTCAAGTCTGTCAAGGCCCTTAGAATCCTATCGAACGAGGTCAGATTTGGCCTCAGACTATACACAGATGCTAAGATTGTAAAGGATTCCAGCTAATGTAAGCTTACAAGCGAGCGAATATAGAACCAAGAATATGTAATTAGTAACGGACTTTTGATTTATTGGTATTTTAAATTTATTATTTTAAAATTCCTAAATCCTCAATCTAACAAATTGACAAATCTGACATCTCTCGAGCAAGGCCAGGCTCTGTGAAATGCTTCATCTGCTATGATGGCGACGAGAATAACAATGCTAGAGAGAATAGAAATTTAGATTTGTCCCAATGTTATTGCGGCTAAATTCACAATTTCATTTCGCGCATATTTTCTCCTATCGTCAAAGAGATTCCCCACTCATTGTCCTCGCATCTTCTTTCACCAAACTTTTCCTGGCACAAAATGCATCTGCTGGACTTTTGATGAATTTTTCTGTGGAGCAATGACAACAGCAGAATAGGAATTATTAATGCACCAAACAAATGAAGTGTGATGGGGATGTGCAGATTTTTTTCAGCGAATGCCCTCTCTGCTTTTGGACAAGGGGAAATCCTGTGGGAAAAAGGCGATTTGGTGCTTTCTGCGAAAACAACTAGCAAATATTTCCACAATATCAACACAAATGAAGTGTTTGGGTCTAGCACTGTTAGGAGAAAGAGTGGAATTAAAATGTGGCTTATTGGACGGGACTCACGACGAATAAGCTTCAAGTATAAAAAATGCGTATTTTTGACAGAGTACAATCCATAAAGAAAATTCCACTTGATTGGATTAGATTAGTCAGTTGAGAATTTTTTCATGCATTTCAAAATTTCATAAAAAAAATATTAGAAGTTTTCAGCAGAATTTTATGTAGATATTTTACGAATTTCTTGCTTGATTTAAGCAAAAATTATTTGATACTGGACTGGAACATGAAGATCATGGTATAAAATTAACAAAAACCTGAATCTTTCTAAAAGTTTCATACAAAGTCAAATAAGAACTGAAAGCAACATTTCTACAGAATGTTACAAAATGTTTAGAACCCGTGAAAATTATGCTCTGTCCCTCGATTTCTTGACCATTGATTTTGTTAGTTAGCTGAAATTCTTTATAATATAAGTTTTAGTTTTTTTATCAGTAGTGTGGCAGAATGAGGCAGTAGACTCGTTTTGGAAAATGTTATACGTTAGTTGTCATTTGTTTTAGACCCAAACACCCAAAGGGTTAGCTTTATAGACTTGATATCTTTGTATAATTCGATTAGAGTTAGTCAATAAGCTTCGATCTCTTTCAAAAGAATTATTTTTCCGATCTACGTTCTTTGTCATAATAACGTGCGACATCTACTTCTGTGTCAGTAATGAGCTTTCCAATTATGAGGAGCTCAGAGCAAAAAAAAACACTATTTTAATAGGGAAATGCATACGACTTAGAGTTTTTTTTTGCTCCGAGCGCCTCATATGTCAGTGCTAGGTTCCTTAACCCTTTAAGGACGGGAAGGTAAAAATCTAGAGTCAGAAAAAAATCACTTTTCTAACTTTTTAGAGCAGAGCATAACTTTAGAAGATTGTAGGAAAATTTCATTTTTGTAGCATTTATAGGGGGGGGGGGACTTTTGATTCGAAACTGCCTGTTCGAAATAAAAATACCTCACTGAACTTTCTCGCAGTATAACATTTTGCCTACTCTCAGTCACACAAAATATCTTACTGAGTTTGCTCTCAGTGACAATTGCCTACATCCTGGCGCAGAAAAATAACTCTCTTCAAAAGCTCAGTCTGTAGTGGTCGAATATTTCGAACATCTAAGCTTTTAAGAATCAGCTGTGTTTTGTTTTAGATAGTGCTGGCAGAACAATTTTCTCAAGATTTTCACGATATTCCACAAGGATATTTCTAAAAATGCCTGGTGTTTCAGTGACTTTATTATTTAATGAATTGAATTTTTGTTTTAAATTATGTTTCTAATTTTAAGGATGTGTTTCCAATAATTTGTGAAATGAAAGAACACGAAGTGCTGTGGAACATCAGACATCCGCAATTCCACAATACACAGGAGAATAAAAATCTATTGAGCATAATCTCCAAAAAAAAAAACGTAATATTCTCATTAAAAGAATACAAGGAGTGATAAAATATGTAGGGGAAAGTGGTCTGCCTTTGAATGCAGCATCCTCTGAATACGTCAATTTTTCTCTTATTTCTCAAAGCGAAAATTTCATTTTGTGAACTATATAGTTAGTACCATTTACTAGTTTCTATTAACTTCAATTAACAAAATGGAATTTTAGCTTTGAGAAATACTAGAAAAATTAAAGCGTTCAAAGGCCGGCCACTTTTCCCTAAAGAAGGAATTTAAGAAGGAAGAAGCGAAAAGGGCTTGTCGGAGTGGCTCAGCAGCGGAAGATTTAGGGATGCACCATGAATGGAAATGGTACAAAGAATGCCAATTCCTTAGAGCTGGAAAGTCTGTCAATATGGGCACTATAAATACACATGATTTTGAGATGAACCCTAAAGCTGTCTCTACATTAGGAGAAAATTTCATCAATATTTGCAATAAATATTTAATATTGATGAAAATTGCCTACACATTAGCAAAACATATGGACATGAATTTGGATTATTGAAGAAAATTTGTCTAATGTGGAGGCAATTTCTTCAATATTCGTTTCAATATGGATGACTTTTCTTCCATATTGTCTTTCAATATTGTTTACCCCTACACATTGAGACAAATATCATCAATATTATTTTTCCATAATATTATTGAAGTGCAATATGGAAGAAATGGTCGATATCAAGTTCATTAGATATTTTCTTCAATATATTAATTTTCGTTTTCACGCAAATTCGAATATTTTGTGTTGCAGAATATTCGAAAAATGTTATTTGTCAATTTTGGTGCAAGTTCAAAAAGAAAAAAAGTGTGTTTCAGGGAATGTGACTTCCTAGTGGAATTTACCCCAGTTTTGGTGAAAGTTTTTGTTCAGATATAAATTGGGGGTAAATTGAGCATCTGGACATGGATTGAGGCTTCTGAGACAAAGCAGATCTCAATCCCAGCATCCAGCTGGAGAACAGATCAAGGTAAAGAATTGAATTGGGATGGAAGTGAGACATTCTATTGCATTAGCAGGTCCCGTAAGTTTTTTAGTTGGAACACAACCCGTGGATCTCTTCAATATAAACCTGGCTGACAGACAAAGAAAATATCAAGGAATAGATAAGGCGCGAGATCTTATCAAGCAAAGAGACTGGGAACCACAGTTGAAGTGACACAATATTGGAAAAAAGAAAGAGATTTTTGTTTATTTTTTTGTTAATTTTATTCTTTTAATAAAAAAATTTTAAATAAAAAAGTCTTCACAATTTTATACATACAATAATTTTTTGTTTCTCTGAGATTTTTCTGTACTTCTGGAGCAGAGTCGTATCCATTATCTGTCTGCAACTCCCTTCTGTGAATCTCAGGAAGAGCTTCTGAGTGTATCCATGAACCTTTGGGCAGCAGAAGCACTTACAAATCAGAACAGTCCCTGCTTGTGAATATATATAATCCAACAGACGGATATGAGGGTCCCTCAACTTCTAAATGAAGAGAATGTTTATTGGATGTGGAACTAAAGACATCCGGATGTATTTAAACCACCAACTGTTGGATCCTGCATCCCACTGGCACTTTCTACAGTGTTATCAGGGACAACTTCGCAGTCTTTGCATCATCAGGGTGATCAAGGATAACTTCTCAGCCGAGGCTGGACTCACAGCAGCCACATGTCCCTCAGCTGCCTCATCAGGGAAAAACTTCGCAGTCTTTGCATCATCAGGGCGATCTAGGCTAACTTCTCATCCGAGGCTGGACTCGCAGCATCCACCCGTCCAGCTCCGGCAGTTGCTGTCAGATTGTTACAATCTTCGGTTTTCAGCACTTCAATACCTCCATCAAGGAAACTGAGCACAGCTAGCAAATCCCTCAGTCAGCAATTCAAACTGCTGCACCACTTCTCTAGAACGACAAACACATCGCATTGATGCTTTTCACTCTTGTGAATTACAGAATTTTCCTGCTGCTGTACACTTTTCAGAAATTTATTTTGAGCAAAGTTTGAGGTTATGTTTTATGTCTCGAAGTTCTGAAAAACTTTATTGTCGTCCGGATATGTGTCGGATCATTTTGGAAATTGGAATATGGTATTAAATAACTCTACAGTGATGCACAAGAGGTTTACTACCAATAATTAAAAAAAAAAAACGAGTGAAAACTTCTAGTAAAACTTGGTTGAATCCCACTACAAAAAACATCTCTCGAAAACACTTCTCCTTCGCACTTTTGGACAATTTTCCACTAATATTCACTAAACACTATCTCAATGAACTTCAACAAACACTTTCCACGCTTTTCCAGCAGCCAAATAATAAATTTTCACGAAAAATAATCTCAAGCCGCAAGAAAACTTGAGAGATGACACGAAGTGTCAATATTGAAACGTATTAGTTCCTGTGTGGAGGCATTTTCTTCAATAATTCTCTTCAATAATTGAAGCTTTTTATCAATAGTATTATTGAAGGGCCACTCATCCATATTTTTCCTAGTGTATAGACAGCTTAAAGAACAGCAATCGGAAAATATTGAACCAGAAGTGACGAATAGTGATTTCCAAAATGAATCAACAGATCTACCAATACCGAAATCTTCTGAATCACCACCCAAAAATTTTGCAGATTTTGCAGAAGTCAAGCACTCTCCTGGTTTTATATCCGAACCTTCAACAAGCCTCACGCCGTTCATTGATTCTCCAAATTTTCCAAAAGTTTCAGAACATGTGATTGTAGATCTAGAATCACACGCCGTCAGGTCCTTCTGAGCACCAAAAATATTTTGAGCCCAGTGTGAACGATTCCACTAAAGCATCATCAACAAACTAATCTGAAAATCTTAATTTTCAAAACTCAAAAGAGAACCATAGTTCTAAAGATAAATTCCAAATACTGATCACCCGTAATGATACTATGACATCGTTGATTGATAGTGTTTGCAACACTCTAGGATTCAATTTGACTGAAATGAATCCGTCTCCTGAGGAATTGATTTTTTGCATTCTAACATAATGAGAAATATCTATCTATTTTTTAAAGATGTGAAAACCCAACCTGAGATTATAAAACACAATCAATGAATTACCAATTTCATTAAAAATAGCTAACTCTAGGGCATATATTTGTGATATTTTTGGAATGGAATAAATTTCGTTACATCTATTTTTATGACCATTAAACAAGCTGGGTAATCAGTAAGTCAATATGACCCATATGATAGTATATTAGTTGGGAAGCTGCAAACGTTAATAAGCGCTGGAGGGCATGCAGCACTTGATTGCTCAGTAATTGCTCTAATCTGACCAAATTCAATTGCTATATGCTGATGAGGTAATGAAGTGAATCGGATAACATTTCAGGTTCTGATTAAATATATCTTTGACAAAAAATCCATGATTCCTAAATTCATCCCACCAGAATTCTTGATCAGAGAACCGTCCCACAGGGGTTGGAGACGAAGGTCTTCACCATGGCTTGGGCTCATTTGTAGAATTTCACAGTTGAATTTTCTCGCAGAGCGTTTTTTTGCCTTTGGACGAAATGAAGTTAATGGTGAGGCGTGTAATCTTATCTTGTTGGCGATGGGTTCTGGGCGGATGAAGGTGGAAACAAGTGGCAAACGACAGGGTATAAACAAACACAGCGGGTGTTAAGGGTTGCCGAGGAGGCGGCAGAAGCTCATGCCGTGAAACTTTTTAAATGCGAAATAATTGAGTGGCTAATAAGATTTTAATTGCTTTTTCATTATTTTTTTTTCATTCCATCCTCCACCTCATTTTGTGACCATTCCCCAGGTTTACTCATGGATGCCCGTTCTTATCGTACTAGCTAATTATACAAAAGTCGAGGGAGAGCCAGAGCCTTATTTTTCATGCGGATAATCTGGCTCACCCTCTTGGTTTTAAATGTTTAAATTGTAAACACGTCCAAAGTGCAAAAATGAACCAATTTCACCTTTTTCCCTACCTTACCACCTTTCACCAGTGACCAGGTGTTTGTCCAACATTTTTGGGTTTTGCTTTTAATGTTTAGTCGCGTGGGTTAGTATGAGAAAAAAATATTAAATGAACTCCTATACTGACTCTTGGAGACGAGGACTCAATGGTTAAATGGCTTGAGAGCCAGATAATTAACTCACTACCCATTGAAACGGAGACGAAAGCTATAAAGGGGCATGCGATTGGGACAGTAATGTATAAGCTTTTTGCTGTATAAAAAAATTCAGATTGAAGTGCGTACTATCAAGTAAGGGAATGTGCTCTCCCTTCGAACGTTTATACCTTCGAATATTATGAATTCCTTTAATGTTTTCTAAGAGAGATACACATAATTATCACTAATTGATAATAGGCTAACTAATATTTAATAGAAATGTGTAAGTGTCTTAGGAAAAATAAGAGAAAATTCACATTATTCGAAGGCATGAACGTTCGAAGGGACAGTACTTTCCCTTACACCTTTTATTTTGTTGAATAGAAAAACAAAGAATTCATAAAAGGGGACTTCTGACTTAAATCTGATTTAATTATGACTTAAAGTAGTTATGCGTTATTTATATAGATTATATAACTCCAAACTCTATTGTATCAGGCAATAGAAATTAGCATCAATCAAAGCCGTCAAAGCATAATATTTCCTATCAAAGTACTATTCGCAAGCGATCATGGAAATACTGGTAGAGTGGTACAAACTTAGACGACGTCCAAGTTAGAACTTACGTCTAAGTTTGTTGTATATTTGACCGGTTTAGGAGCTTTTTAAGAAGACCGGTTTATGAGCTCTTTTTATTTAGAAAAGCACTGAGTTCTAAGTGTTACATTGATTAGAAGCATCTAGAATAGGCTAAAAAATTAAATTGAGTTTTCATCAGGACAATATTTACATTACAATTAAACCAGCGACCAACGGATTCAGGATTTTTTTAGTGATGTTGTAATTCACCTGTCCTCATATATTATTGTCAGATCACTACTGTGAATGCGGATGACTTTAGCTTCTTGAGGATGACTCTGCTCTCCCTAGGCCGTAAGTTTTTTTTCGATCTACCATATCAAAGTAAGGATCCACAAAGGGATACTTTTTCTTTGAAAATCCAATTACAAAAGCGGATCTAAAGCCATGAAATGCCTAAATGTTGTCTTTGAATAGAATATTCCAAGTTGATTTTTTTCTTTCAATTTAATTATATTTTTTCTTTATTCTTAAGACATTTGATTTATTTTATGTGTTGACTAGAATGCTGTGCGACTTGTTGTGGGTGGCTGAGTCGAGAGTGCCAAAGGTGCCAAACTTCTTAGAGAGTCATTTAAGAATATTAAAATTGAAATCCGTTAATAGCGGTTGCGTCTAGATTTTTTTTTAAAAACACATTTTTAGTTACATTATGTTCATCATATTCAAAAATTTATAACTTTGGTGCTAAATGTCTTATGTTAATTATATTGAACTAAAATGGCGTGTAATGTAATCCCCTATAACCCTTTCGAACATGCCAAAGATCTATGATCTCATTAAAGGTGTTTTTACTTTAGAACTTTTTGAAAAAGTGCACCCTGTAATGTTCATTTTTATGACTCTTTCCATATACTAACTAGTCCTTCGCTTAAAAGAATAATTAAAAATAAACAATTAAAATATTAAAAGTATATTTTTGAAAGTAAGTTTAGTATTCTTTCGTCTCGTTTTAGTTTGAGTTTTCTATCTTAGGGAAGAATCACATTTACAATAAAATGCTCGCCGTAGCCTCACCGTATTTCGTTAATTTACGCATTTGAATATTTTACTGTCAATGTGATTCTGCCCTTAATCTGCTCAAAATCATCTAAAAATCGGCAACTCAATATGGAACTGCCAAACAGAATTTTAAAATAAAAGTGTATTATTTTTCGTCATAAAATAGTTTTTGGTGAAATATTTTATTTTGTCGTACAATAGACTAATTTGAAAATAATTTCAGTTACAATTTTTTTTAAATATTCTTCGTGATGTGGAAGAAGAATTAATCTTGTAATATTCGAACGTTTTGTATCTCGGATCACCGTTTTTTCTTTTAAGTTTTATAATCTAATGAGTTTTGTCGGTTTTGTCCTGTACATCTTTATTTTATCTTTATTTTTTTTTAAAATATTTATCAGTATTTCAATGTTCAATAATATGTTATATCTTATGGAATTAGAGATAACTTAAGGTTTAAAGGGCTGTATCCTTTGGTATGACATACCTCTTTAAATCAACACTTTGTAGTGTCCTTCATGCGACCATAACTTGTGATCCGCCCTTTCACGTGAGACCAACCAAAATACGCGGTGTTTGGTCTTTAATCATCGTGAACCCATGAAATATTCAAAAAATCGTCACCAGTACTAAATTTTTCGCATGGAATCCGAAAGAACAGAACTCTGGCAACAGAGGGGCACCTGACATCAAGGGGCGAAGGTGCGATGAGGAATTTATTTTCGTAATTAAGGTCGAGGCAAAAGTCCCTCAATTCGCCCCACACTGCTCTTGAGTCACAAGGCGTAATGATGATGCTTAAGTCATGACGGTTAATGTTGAATTTGCAATTATTCCCGTTGAACTGTTTTTATAATTAATGGCGAGACAACAATTTGATGAGCTACCAACCCACCCACTTGGTGCTTTTTCTTTAGAATCTTGCAAGAGTGAGGTGTTGGGTTTCCCATTAAAATGAATTGATAGAGTGGTTTTGGAGAGAACAGAATCAAAGATCCAGTAGTTGTATTCACATAATTATTGACAATTTCTTTTGATGTATTCATTTTTTTTTTATAATAAAGTCTTAATGAAAGTGTTTGTTTTTTACTAAAGTATAACATCATTAGTGTAGTGAAAATTATTGCATTAATTGCATTGCACTCTCAAATACAAAAATGTTATCAGTAAATTTTTTTGATAATTTTGTCTGTAATTTTTTAGACTTTTGCAAATAAAGATTTTTGGCGCTAAATAATTTGGGTAACTGACACACGACTATAGAAGTCAATTCCTCTATTTCAAGATTACAACGGTCATAATTTAAAAGTTTACCGTCGAGAACGGTACCGCTAGAAGGTTTTTGTGTTTAGACGGAATCAGTTTCGGTTCGATGGAGCAAATTGGGTTGTCATATACGGATACCGATATACCGAGATATGGATACCGAGAAACTTTATAATTAAATCAAGGTGAGATGCATTCTGAAAATTATCAATTATAGTAGGGTGGGGTAACTGGATCGTTTTCCGAAGAGTGCTATTTAAACCAGAGGCGTGCAAGAACCGTTGAAACTGAATAAACGTCAAATGAATCATGTACGTCAATGGTCAAAACGGTACCAGAACAATTCTTATTTTGACGTTTATTCGGTTTCAACGGTTCTTGCACACCTCTGACTTAAACGCTTGTTTTTGGACTGATGAAATTCTTTTTTACTTCTTCTAAATTCATAGAATTATTCACTGTTTTATTCAGAAACATAATATAAAAAAAATATCGAAAATATTAAAGAAAATTTATAAAATTATGATAATACTAAAATAAGTCAGCATGCACTAACTGGGTCGCCTTTTCGCTAATTCACTTTTGATTAAACCATTGGATTTAAAATACTTTTTTCTCAAGGAAAAAGACAATAAATGTTTTCAATCAACCAGCTGTCATTAGCGAAAATATCACTGCTAGAAAATTTTTAGTGAAGAACCCAGCTGGTACAAGATTGAAATGAGTCGATTACAGTCAAGTGTGCTAATCCGGGCACTCACTCATTTAATGGATAAAAATATTATTTTTGCTTTTTCTCAAACTTGAATAGGTATATTATGTTACTGTAGTGACTATATTACGTAAATAATGAAAAATATATATAATTTTATGTGGATAAGTCATAAACGATCCAAATAGCGAAGCGCCCAGATTAGCACACATGACTATACACTAACTACTAGGTTGTCAATTTATTTTCCGCTGTTTTATCTACGTACTACTGATTAAAAGAAATTTTGCGAGATACTTCAATCCAATCTGTAATCCATAAATAAAATTGCGGCCTATATCAAGGGTAGGTGGTGAATAAATGATTTAACAATGGCTAAAGTGTTGTGAACGCTACAATATCTGAAAATAAGATAAGTACCGTGACACGTGAACAATCTCATCATACATGATGTGTTAACTTATTTACACGCATTGCCCTCCGACGTCCTTTTGTCCATCGTTGACGCTTATCATACATAATGCCACGACATAATACCATGCTAATGATGAACAAAATGTGAAAGCTCTTGGAAAAGCTGCTCCACAGCGTGCTAGAGGAAGTACTCATCATTATAATCAGCTTTCCAGGACACTCCTCTCCCGCAAAGGTGTTCATCCACAATGAATTTAGCAAGAAAATTAACCAATAGAATTTGTATAAACATTACAAGTTGAAAAGCTTGCAGTATTGAAATGAATCCTTTGCCCCAGGTATAACAAAAAAAAAAAGACTCCTCTTTAGCCGCATTTTCCATTTTCTCTCTGCAAAAGAGCCTGACAGGGAAATGCTTATGGTGTGGCAGGAAAAAAGCGGTAGAAGATGAACTGGCGAAGAGCTCATGTTGAAATAGTTTTCATTTGCTCCACGTTAAATCCTTATTATTCCACAAATGCTGTTAAATTGCAGTTGGAGATTTGTGTTTTAATTTAACTAAGCGGAAAATAAAGAGTTGCCACGAAAAAGTTATTTGCTAAAGGAGGAACACACGGAAAAAAAGAGCCTTCACATAAAAGTGTTTTTGGGGTTGAAATTACATTTTTTTTTGCTCCTTCTCATTTTCGGATTCAAAAAAAGTAAAGCATAAAAAAGACTTGAGAGTTAGGGAAGATTTTTCACCTGACATCATCCACTTGGGAAAAATTGTTACCAGTTGTAAATAAAAAGCTCTTTTTAGCTCATCTTTTCACAATTTTAATTGTTGTCGACCCTTCTTCTGCACCTCCACCGGAAGTCACTTTTGGCACCATTTCCTCTGTCAACGGTCAAGTTGGAGTCCCAGGCTCAACCAGACAGCAAAGTTGAGGTAAAATACCTGTAGAGAACAAGCTAATTATTACATTTTTTTATTCATCTCCCATTGGAGTACTTAATTCTGAATTTGGGTTATGTTAAACTAAATGAAGAATGAAAAATGTAATTAAAATAATGGTCAAGAATAAGTAAATTTAGGTACCAGATGACCTCAACTATATATTTAAAAAATTTGATTCACAATAGATGTTTAAATAAAGTTTTCACAGTTTTCGTTAAGGGGTTACATGGATCTCTCAAGTCAAAAATATTCCTTTTCTTGATAATAATTTATTGTGTCGAAAATATTTTAGAAATTCCAACTTTTGGGATATGAAAGAGTAACTTTAGAACAAAATTAAAAAAAAAAATTTGAAAATTCGGCCGTTGGTAGCTGATTTTCGGAACCATTCCTCAAAAAATAGACCTTGCGGTAGGCAGGATTTCTCCCAGTAGGTTCATCTGAAATCAAAAAATCAAATATACTCTGTTAGGGGATTAGTTAGACCCCTGGATTGACGAAGGATTACTGAAAAAAAAACAACATTTGAATTTTTGGAAAAAGTTTTTGTAAAAAAAGCATCAATTTTACCCTATTTTTCAACATATTTTGTATTGTAAAAATGGTTCTGATTAAACAAAGTGCAAATCCTTCGTTCAAACAGTAGATAATAGCTCTCAAAACAAGTATGCAAAATTTCAGAAAGATCAGTTCAATATACTCTGAGTAATCTTGGCTACCGCATTGTAAAACAGTGTTTTGAGAAAAACGCGTTTAAAGTTTTATGCATAACTAAAACTGCTCTACCTCCAAGAGTTTTACTCCAATTGACTTGAAATTTTCAGAAAATATTATATTTTTCAAATGTTATACTATGAAATAAAAAATAAATTGATTTTTTTGACCTGAGAGACCCATTTAACCCCTTAAATAAAATTTATTATCGCTATCTTAACATCTTAAGACGACGTTGGCGTAGCATATTAAGACGATAAGAGATCTTCTCTTTAGGTCTGACTGAGTTCGAATAATGAGCGAGGTAAACTTGATCGGATTACATTTTAACCCTTTAGGGACGAATGAGACACCGGTATCCCAAAAATGAAAATTAATTTTTCGAACTATTTAGTAGACAAAATATCTTTCTATACTCAGAAAAACTGTTTTTGATTTTGGTACACCGGTGATATTAATTGATTGGTAGAATTATTTGAAGTCTTTTAATGTGATTTTTATTGAGAAATTTTAAGAATTGCGGTTTTTAAAGCAGATTTTGGCTTTTTGAAAACATTAAAAAACTCCCAAGGTTCATGATGATTTTTGGTGAAAATTTTTCCAAAAAAAAATTCAACCAACGGTGCCCCACTCGTCCTGAAAGGGTTAAGCATCTTCGATGTATGTTAACCATAATTAGATAAATATTATACTCTTGAACTTTATCCAAGCGAGTAGTATATTCGATCTTGAGTGATTTATGAAACGGTTTAAATCGCTTAATAACGATTAATTAAGATTAAGGAGCCTACAACAGAAGTTTTTTCGTGAAAATGGTCAGTTAGAAAAATTAGTTGCTAAAATGGTATAGTTTTGACAGTACAACAACAAAATTATTTCTTATGCTGAGCTGATTGCAACGTCTTTTGAAGGAACCTCGCTTCTTCCACTAATCTCCTTCAGCCTTGGCTTTGCTAACGGAGGTTCAGCTCTCTTCTTCAGTTCAGCTCTCCCTGATGCTTAATGACATTATCCACCACAATCTTCTATGGCTTTTGGGGTATCTTCTAACCTTGTCCCTTCAGGTAAAGTGTTCAGCAGGTTTAGTAGCTTCCTGGGTATTTTTTAAACTGGCATTTTGTGTAGCATAGGTCGCTGCTGTAGAGTTCTTGTTATCTTATCTGCAGGGGTAGTTATCCTCTCGGTTAACTTTTTCTTCAAAGTACCAGGTCCATTGCTCGTGAAACTCAGATTCGTAACTTGTCACTGGGGTTGGTTACTCAATCATCAACCACTCATCTGAGTTTTCAGGGGCGCACTAGAATGCTGTGCTTGGAGAACACTTGGAGCAATTGGCGGGAAGAGTCTATGTATCGCATTACCCTCGCACCTGCCCCTTTAAACCTATTAAGAAATCTCTCGTACTTTGTCATACATTTTTTTTTCAATTGTTTTTCTGTATTCAATTTTCTTCAAATCAACGTGCTAAGCCTAAATAAGCTTATGATAGCAGAGACTTTTCTCAAGCAATCTCAGAGATTTTACAACTCAAGGCATTTCAGATTGATGCCGGAATAATTGGAAATACGATTGTGAATTAGACTTTGAAAGACAAGAACCATGTCAAGCCAATCCATTTTGACTCTAACTCTAGGGAATCTATTCTAACCATTCTACTTTCGTTAAGCTTATTTATGCTTTTACTGGTTTCATTTACCTTATCTTATACAGGCTTCAGACCTAAGGCTTAGCCATATGGCTTAACTACTCTAATTTCTTCTTAATTTTGTTACAATGTAATAATAATTGTGTTATATTGTTGTTGATCCCGTGTTGGAAGAATCTGCGAAGTCCATTGTAGACCGCCCAGGAGCGCCTTCCCGTGATGTGAATGCTTCTTCCATGCTCCCGGATTGTTGGGCGAAGGCGGTGCATTAGGGTAAGGGCTCATAATTTTGACCAGTTTGCTTATAAGCATCGATGTTCCAAGTTTGAAGTGCGATATTTTCAATACTAATTGACTTTTTTTTGTTACTCTCTTTTCAGAAGGGTTGTTTAGCAACTTGGCAAGCTATTTATCGCCTTATTTTTACTAAAATTAGTTTTAATACGTTTAAAAATGAATTGATATGTAGAGGTGAATTTGACTCTTATTTTGGACAACTTGGTTATTAATTTGGACAATTATGCTGTAAATCTCGACAGCTAATCCGCCTCAACAGGATGCCAATTGTTCTTCATTTCATGAACCAATCTTACCAAGTCCTCTTCCTGTTCATGTAAGGGAACCGTTGAATGCCACAAGAAGCCCGGAAACTTTCCATATCATTCATTAAAGTGAGTTGACTTCGGTACTCCCTGTCCTTTCCGGGAGCTTTTCACTACATTTCATTCGTGGAGATGATGCTCCCTTGTGTCTCCAGGCATTTGTCCAACCTAGTCATCACAAAAGCTCAACTTCACGAAATTTCGTGAGAAAAACACCTGTCCAAAATAAGGAGTATCACCTCACTGGTAAATGTTTTAAAAAATTTCCTCTTTTTCACACGAAAAATCTAAATCACAAGGAAAATCTCACTTTAGGTCAAATTTACAAATCACCAGTAAGGTGAATCAACACAATATTCAATGAATATTCAATAATATCACTCAAAAAAGCGAAGAAACATTGTTAGTGCTTCACCACAGCTAAATAAGACTGAAGTAAACACAAAGTTCTCTCATATTTCTCGTAAGCAATTGCTCACACTGAATTTTCAACAAAGCAATTTTAACTCAAATCATATTCAAAATTTAACGTATTTAGTGTTAAAGTCTTCCAAAAAGAACAAGTATTTAGATGCAATTTATTATTCATCAAATATTGGAATAAAACCCATAATTTTAATCAATTTATTTTTAGTGGACAATTTTATCCTCAAAGTGTCTAAAATAAGAAACTGGTCAAAATTATGAGCCTTTCCCCTATATGTGTTTTAATACAACAATTTTTGAATTGGTCTGTTAACCATTTCGGTTTTTTTTTTGAAATTTGAAATCCGCTAAACAAAGTGAAAAGTGCTAAAGTCCATTTGAAAAGATTACCTCATTTTTCGTTCGGTCAAAGCAACATCACCGTCCTATCTCAAACGCCCCACAATGCATTCGATTCCCATCCCAAACCTGTATCCCGAGTGGCTATTTCCTCTTTTTCGCGATTTTTTTATGGCATCACCTGGAGGGAAATGTGGCTCGTATTTTAATCATCATTTCATAATGCAAAAAACATTTGTTTGCAGTTTTATTTAATACAGCCAACATTTTTTTCCTGTACCCACTCTCAGCTATCCCTCGGTCAAAGTGATGGGGTGTTTTTGTTAATTTCCCAGGGAAAATTGCATGTTGGCCTGGAGTTTGAGAACAAGAGCACTTGAGGGTGGCTTTGGAAGGACTGCCAACTCATCAATATGTGAGTCTGGGACTTTCCAAAGAGTTGCAAATATTTATGGTAGAGTTAAAAATTTATTTGAAATTCACACACACACATTTTTGTCCATTAAAATATTCATCTGAAGCACTCTGAAGTATGCGACAAAAAAGGAGTGGTATACGAAGGATATATACTAATTTATTTATTAAGTTTTATTCCTGCGTGAAAACCTGGAAAAGAAAGCACCGTGTGGTTTTAAGTGCCAAAAGGTCTATTAAGAAATGAAAATTGTATGATGTCATGTAAATTACGGTATTTAGCTTGTAATGGGATTTATACTATGGTTTATGTAACAAGAAAAATATGTTTAATTTTTCACTAAGATGTGTAGTAAAGTTATTTAAAAATGTAATTTTAACCAGTAGAAGAGGCAAAGACACATCTACTATTCTGATTTGCCGAGTAAAATTGTAATACAATATTGAATTGAATTTTATTATTACTATATATGCAGATTTTATTATCATATTAGTCTATTTTGTATGTTCGTTATAAAATACAGACTAAATGGTTAGAAATTGTGAGTCATAGTCTTCTGGACATTTCAAGAGTCGACCATTCAGTCGTTAACCCTTTAACGTCTAATTCTTTATTATGCAAGAAAAAGTAGTGAGATAAGTTTTTCCGTTTTTTCATGCTAATTATGGTCCAACAAACTCAAAAATACCATCTGTTCGTCATTATCTTTTTTAGTTTGAGCGCCAGGTGAGAAAAGGTGAAGATACCCTGAGGAGTATGATAAGCGATTAGGTATCAAATGACTAAAAATATTTTTATTAAAAAATATCGAACAAAGAGTAAAACAAATTAATTCTAAATGTTTTCATGTATGGCTATTCTATGACTACTATAAAAAATATATAATATTTTTACAAAAAACTTTAGAATTTTTAAAATTTAGCATTGACAAAACTTAAGTTTTGTTAATCGCTCTGATTTTTAACAAATAATTCACAGATTAGCTATTAAAATATCACTTTCTTGTATATCTTGAAGGTACTATGAAATTCATTGTTCATCTTGTGGCCTTTTTCATGATCTTGGACATTTAAAGTCGGATTAGTGATCTCATCATCACAGCCAAAATCTACTTCTTTCGTATATTACGACCAAATCCATGAATTCCAGCCATTTATCATTGGTCAATTCCAAGAATTTAATCTGACTACTCGCTGTTGGTTGCTTTTATGCCATTTTAATTGTTTTATGAGAGAGAAATTATGCAAAACAGTTATTTACATGAACAGAACAATTAAATGAAAAGGTCGGTTATTTTTGATTTTTTTTTACATCAAACCACCCAAGAGGCTCTAGAGAGTATGTTCATTTTTTGCTCCTAAAACTCACAATTTCATCTTTTTTATGGTTATGAAACTAAATATATAAAGTAGAATAACACTTCTTTCAGGAAATATAATATTTGCTTCGTTCGGAGAACCTTTGATGGTCTTTTTTGCATTTTGAAAACGAGAAATGTTGCACAAGAAAATTTGCTGTTTTTTCTCTGACCTGTCACATTTGATGTGAACAGAATTTGATGAGAGTTTCTGAGGAGAATTTTTGATGAGAGACGTAATATTTTTATGACATCAGTGATAAAAATATCAAATCATTGGAACAATTTTATCGTGGACACGCTTTACTCTATAGAGGTGTTCTGAGATCACATCAATTCCTAAAACCAGTAATGATAAGGCCAGATAATTTTATGGTAGCTGAAATTCACAGCTTCGTAAGCTTTTCTTGTCTTATCAATATTTGTGTGCCATATCTAATGAACATAAATCCAGCGATCAGGCTTTATTGTGCAATTGAACATTAAAATTCTAAAGTTATTCCCATTAATTGTCGCTAGAATGCAAGCGCCTGGCAAGTTGGCCTTTTTATATGGAGCTATTTGAAGCCAATTTCCTAAATTGATCTCGGACTTAGTTCAAAGTGTTCCGAGGAAAAAATGTATTTAAACAAAAAATTTAGTATATTTATCCCTCCATACGGTAAGGTATCTTATAATGCGAAAAAACTTTTAGATATTTAGCGTAATGGTCGCTAGTGCAAGAAAAATCCCTTATAAATTTGAATCGAAGTATGAGAAAGTGGCTTCAAATTTCAGGCAACTTGCCAGGGGCTTGCTAAAATGCTTTCAAATTTCTTATTATTGACTGTGCGGTAATCTCTCAAAAATTATAAAAAACTGCTTCCCGTGGATGGAAAATGGAAACTTTGGGGAGTCAAAAAATCGAGGGATAACTGCTCGCTCCGCAGTAAGGAAAAAGCCAGAGGAAAACTTTGTTAACAGTCGTTCATACATCTTAGGTCAAAATAAGAATGAAATAACAATATATTGTTAGAAGAATATCGAGCTCATTTTCAACATACCAAAATTTGTTGGAAAGAGGTATCAACCAGTTTTTGAGTATTTTTTATTCAGTTCTCGTAATCTGAGATTTTAATTTTAGTGCCCGTACCGATGGTCCTAAGAATTTGGGGTGTTTGAAGAGTTGTTGGATACCTTTCACGATCACGTTCAATCAGCATATTCTAACATTTAGAATGGAACATATGACCATTTTAATATTATTTTTTGGACACCCCAGTCATATTTTTTTATCTAAAGGTCCAACACAGCTTCGAAAAGATTTTCTAGGTCAACGTTCCTCACTTAAGCCCCAAAAATTATTGTTAAAAAGCAGCTTTTCGATTACGTTTCCATTCGTCACTAATTATGATAAAATAACTCTACGAGTCATTTTCTCAACCATCTGTGGGCGAAAAAATATCATCCAGGATATAGCATCAGTCTTTTATAATTAAAAAAGAATTACGGTTTATAATTCCAAAAATACCATTCATTTAGAAATCAGTTGGAAAAAAGAGAAGACCTTAATTATGATGAAAAAAATCATTAACTCTTCAATTATGGCAATGGTAGCATTCGTTGAAGTCTTTATATTAATTTTGTGGGGCATTTAATAGATAGAAATGATATTTGTCTGCAAAAAAGAAATAAATAAAAAATAAAAAAAATAGTAATATTCAGTGGTTTTGTAATTTGTGGGGACAAATGTGACAATTTTAAATTTTTAATGAGAAATTTTAATATTATTATGAATTTATTTAAATGGATGGTTTTGGTGTCATACCAGTTATTAACTCATCATCATCAATGGAATGGAAAATGTGCACCAAATCAGAAATCACACCACAAACAAATTAGCTTTTATTTGGCTTTTTCAATACCCACTCCAAAAGAGTTCTTTTACGCTGCTTTGCTACCCTCTCTCTCCCTGGGGGATCATCCTGTTTATCATTGTGTACCGTCGTCTGTTTTCAGTGTGGATATTAAGTATTTAAATAATTAATGTTGATAAATATAATTGAAAGAGTTTTCACCATCATTTGGTGTCTGTTTATCCACCCCAACAACAATTGATGGAGAAATGCTCACAATTATGCCAAAAATGGTCAATAGTTTGAGGAAGAGGAATGAAATTGCGTGAAAAAGCAGTTGAAATGGGATTTTGGCTGGTGTGGTATTTGAAAATCAAAATCACCACCCACTTGTGTGACCCCTTATTCCCCCCCTACCAAAGCTTGCTCTCAACCATTCCTGTCATAGGAAATTTATTTCCCTACAGGCCCCCAATTGAATGTATCAACGGCATCATCAATAATTATTGGTGCCGATGGACGGTGCGAAGTCATCATCCTAATCAAATAACACATTTCATTGATATTAATCCCATAAACAGCCACAAAATTCACAATGATGATCATGAGAGTCATATCAGTGACTGTGTGGCCATCAAACTATCCGTCATTAAAATTAACATAAAATGAGGTGTGGTATCTGTGGTCATTTTCTCCTCTTCTGTAATTCTCTTTAGCCCCCCCTCCTCAGCTAAAAATCATAACACATTGGGCAATCCACTATTAATTCCCATCCAAAAGTCCCCATAACGTCAAACTAAATATGAATCATGTGCAATTGGAGATGGTAATCATGTACACATCACAATTGCAATCAGTCGGTTTACCATGCAAGTGTCATCATCAATCGGAATCAATAATGAAAAACACCTTTATTAATTAGATCCTGACAGATATCTCTGCAATGCTGCTGGGTTATATTAGAATATAGTGTTTCTTAATCCGCATTAATCCAAATGGAAATTTATTTTATTAAACAATATTAAATATTACTCGTTGATTTTATAAATTAAGACAAGAACTTATCAATTAGGCAAATGCAGAAGAGAGATCATCAATCTCAACAAAATTATCTATAAGAACAGTAATAAGACTGCTTTATGGATCAAAGGGAACAAAGTCTTCTTGGCTCCTACTTACGAAAGGATAGGTATCAAGATAGATGATAAATACCGATATTCTTTGATCTGGAGGATGCGGGGGACAATATTCTCATCCAGTGCTGTCCGATGTTTGGGATGCGGAGGAGAATAGTTATGGACGATTTCATGTGCTCGCTTTCTGCTATTAAAATATCCTAATCCGAAGCTCTGCTGGCCTACATTAAGAACATTAAGAATTGAATTACACTATCCTTGGCCACTTCAGAACCGCCTCACCATCCGTAATAATAATAATAATCGCCTCAATATCAATTCAGAAACCAAGATCTAGACTGGATGCAGGAAATTTAAAGATTTTATAATAATAATAATGCTGGAATAACATTCCATTAAGGAACTAGGCCTTCCCGCAAGGGGATTTCTAGACATGCATTATTATTTTTCTTGTACGGGATGAGTTTGTCAGTCCCATGCCCGTGGAATCAAGCGCAGTGAAGCTCACTGGATGGAATTCGAACACCTTAAACGCCAGAAAAATCCCTGGTGACCTAAAGGGGATTCGAACCCGGGACACTTGCATCGTAGTACCACTTGACCCATTGAGTGCCCTTAAAGATTTTAGAATTCTTAATTAAAAAAATAAGGTCTAAATGTTGATATTCAAGACTCTCAAGATACATACCGTTTCAATTTTAAGATTTCCAATTTTGGAGTCTTTCAAGATTTTAAGACGTCAAATTTCTAGTTTTATTTAATTGAAATTCTTAACCAAGATTCCAACTTAAGTTTAAAGATCTTCATACTTAATGTGGAGTATTTCTAACAGAGAGGATTCAAAATGGTAATAGTTATGAAAGAGAAGGCAAAGCATCACAGCTTTGTGGAATGCTTGAACTCACGAGATGGAGCACTCCGTGAATTAGTTTTTCGCATGATTTTTGGGCGTTTACTGGTCTACTAGAGGTCAAATTGATTCATAAATCACAAAAGCATTTGAAAATCATTTAAAAAGGTTTTAAAATGGAAAAGGGTTTAAAACCTTTCCAAAAAATCTAAATTTAACCAAATCGGTTGAAAAATGGGCCCTCCAAAGTGGTTGACCATTGATCTTCAATAATTCAACAAAATGGTGAATTTTCTGGTTATAGGGTCGAATGAACACCTCTTCGACAAGGAACCCTTATTGACACTTTTGTCAAAATATTGAAATTTATTTAATGTATCTAATAAAATATAAGTAATATGGCGTTTTTTCATTAATCTACGTTTTTCAATACGGATAAGTGTTCAAATTTCGTATTCCAAATGGTACAGAGTAGAGTGTCAATAGGTCCTGACATGAGTTCTTATAAAGTGTCCATATATGTTTCTTTCACCCTAGGCATGTTTGGACGAATTGCTCGCCTGGACTACCTCTAAAACATATCCGAAAATCATAAAAAAAACCTAGGACCAATTTTGAGAGAAACCAAAGAAATATGGTTTTTAAGCGCCAGGACGGTAACAAGTTGAAAAAAAGACAATTATATGACTGCTCTCTCTTTGAGTTCGAGCAGTAAAAATATTGCATTTTTGATCTTGTAATTTAATATTAATGGTGCATACAAAATGATATGTGTATAAAATTTTAACGCCCTGTGAGTACCTGCAAAAGAATCACACCTATTAAAAAAACCAAAAAAACATATTAGGGTTATAGGGTGGAGTTACCACTTATCGCCACTTTTAGAAAAATGTGAAATTATTTTGATTGTAATTTTTGATCCCTTATTACAAGATAACTCAAATTTGACACAAAGTTACTGAGATGTATTGACTCTAGTAACTCTAATTTTATGATGGACTACTTAAAAAATTGATTTTTATTAACAATGCAAAAATAACCAGTTCGTCGCCACTTTTCGCCAGTTTTATAACCACATCTTCCCACTGTCTTGAAAACTTCCAATCTCAATTACTTTTGGCAATATTGTGCAAAGATTACATTCAGCATTTCTTTTTCCTTATGACTACCATATTATTACTCACTTTAAATGAATTTTCTTCGCTTTTATTTTGAAAATCTAATTAATAAACTGTTGCAGAAAGTAAACAAAGTAGATTTCACAACTGAAAATCTGCGAAGTGAAGTTATCGTCGCCTATTAAAAAACAATGGCGACAGGTGGTAAAATCAATTCAATACATTACCTCTTTCCGCCATGCCTCATTTTTAAATTAAAATAATATTAAATGAAATAATAATTAATTTAATACAAATTTTATGTATTCTACGAATATAATTAAATATTCAACTAACAGATTTTTTATCTAAAAACGTGAATTTTCTTCGATGAAAATTTGATGGCACTTGTTATATTTGGTAAGAAATATTCGACTCGATGCACTTGCTTAAAATATTACTCTAAAAAATGCTCAAAATCTTAAATCCAAAACGAATAATAATTATTTTTCGACTCTATACGTAGCAGCAATAAAAATACAAATAACTTTGCGGCTCATTTATTTTATAAATCGTGAAAAATAGCGATTTCAATATAGGTGGCGAGAAGTGGGGCACTGGCGACAAGTGGTGATTCCACCCTACAGCTTATTATTAATTTTCAGTAAGATTTTTTGGAAAATGTTGACTTAGAATTGGATATTAGGGGTATATGATCCTACATTTTGGAAGCCAACACTGAGAAAAAACGGGGGTGCGATTAACTTTTGTTCCTCATAACTTTAACAATTTTTAGGTGTAAAAATATATCAACCAACATTTTTCTAATGGTAATTTTACACATTTTTAAGGGTAAAATTAACATGAAGAAGGGTAACTTTAACCCCAAATACACCAAAAAAGCATAATATTTACACCAATTTCGGATCAATATTGCAGGGTAAAATTAATATTTCCGGAATGTTATTTTAACTTTTTCGGATTTCTCTCAGTGAATAGATTGCTTGTTATTCAGAATTTTGAGATCTTCGGAGCAGGGCCAAACCAGCCTGAAGACCACTTTAAGGCAGTTTAAACGGTACCTATTCGAAATATGCACTAGAGAGGTATTGAAAGTCGTATTTAATGGTTCGTTTATTAAATAAAATCTCTTTATGATATTGTAATTATCGCAAACGTATCTTAGTTAAAACAGGATGTATGGAAAACGTTTACTCCGAAACAGTGTGCAAATTGGTTAACAAAAAACTATAAAATGATCGGAAATCACTTTAAATCGATTCAAAATATCAAAATGATTTTTACCTTCTATATTTACACTTCATCGAGAATATTTTTGAAGAAATTTTAAGGTGCTGGAGCTGGCCTACCTTATACTACACTTTATCAGTTAAATAAAAAGCTTCTTTTAAAATAACCAAAATAACTGTAGGTTTTAGAAGAAATTTCTGCTGTGTAATTTGTTTATTTGCCAAACTGATTAATATCCAAACGTTCAAATTTCTCTCTAATCCATATCTCATGAAATAATTTCGCAATTAATGAGCACAACAGTCCAAATTTCCAAATGTTGAAGAATTCACATAATTTCTCCAGTAAATGCTGCTTATAAACTGCCTTCACAATCCACACCTTAAAAAATGTAAAAGCAATGGAATATTAATCTTTAATGAGTCGCCATCCTTCTCATTCCAACTCGTTTGGTGTTCACATTAATGCCCATTAAGACAGAATTTCACAAAGACAAGTTGTGAGCTTCTTGGGCGTCTTTTGGGACATTGTTGGGTGTCTCTTTCACTCAAGACACCTGGATGAAGGTGGATCATGGCAGTGAAATGAGATAAAAATTGCCTAAAAAGAATTCTCCGCGGAGGGAATTAAATCCACCTACACAGTGTATAATTTTATTGTTATTAATGTGTCCAACGAATGAAGAGAGGAGTCAATAGTTGGACTTTATTTGCTTGTATAAATTTTATTTATCATCATCATGTTATGGCTACGGTTGGAGCATATAAATTTTCATATTAATTATTTGCAAAAAAAAGAAAGAAGAATAACAGTTAAGCCACATTTTGTGGTATTGAATATAACTTCGGGGTCTCTGTGTCCATTTGAGAATTACAAGGCATTGTCTTCAGCCCTCACCTCTCCAGGAGACATCCAACTGGCTAATGATGTGAGATGAATAAATTTGATATAGCAAAAAGAACTCATTCCAGCCAACTTTCAAATATGCCATACAATAAATAAAATTTTTCACCAACTCTCGATCACTTTGCCTCGGCTCATGCAGAATGGCCTGGCTGACGATGGAAGGTGTGGATTAATGATCTTCGTGAATTAAAACACTTAATTATGTAAATTATCAATTTGGAACTGAACCATGTAAGACAGAATGAGATGGACTGTGAAAGAGAGTCATCAAATAAATTGGAGTTGAACGTCTTGGAATTTGGGATACCACACAAAATTATCCAATTGGCGCGTGATCGACATTCAAATTGTCGTGATCTCAATTAATCAGATAAGCTCCTTCGCTGCTTAATATCACCTTATGACCATTTATGTGATACATTCCGTAGCTCTACAAAGATTGCTGCCCATTGAAACACTTTGGGACATTTAAAATTATGTTGGATTTGCTAAAAGCTCAGACAATGTACTATCAATTCCTACGTTCTATCGTTAACTTGGAAAAAAAACCCAAAGAAATTTTTTGTAACCCAAGAACGTATGAGAGGGGAGGGGGGGGGGAAGTAAAGAGGTTGGGTACGAGATAATGTCATTTGAGGAGGGGTCATCGAAGACCGGAAGTCGATATCTCTTACCGTTTAAGCTCCAGATGAGAAGTTGAAAAAAAGTCGATTATATAACTGCTCTCTCTTTGAGTTCGAGCAGTAAAATTAAATAATTTGTTAATTTGAAATTATTATTATGTATTTAAGTTTTTGGAAAGAATAAAAATTAAAGTCTAAAGTATTTTGTTTTCTCTATTTTCATCCTAGATGATAATAAATTAAACTCAATTTTGGGAATCCATTTTATTTTACAATTTGAAATTGACTTATTTAGTGATCATCGTTATCACAATGCATTCTGTTCATTGGAGTGATAAATATTTTAACTAACAGATTTTGTTTTCGATTTTGTACTGATGATTCGAATAGACGGAAAGACGGCGTTGGCCGTATTCGGAGTAGAATCAAAATCAGAGATAAATATAAAATTGAATTCAATCATATACGAAATTTTCTATTCTGTTTACTTATAAGTTTGAATAATTTTGGCTAAAATTATCCACAAACTTTCAGATAAATGCACATGATAAACCTTAGTGGTTAGTCAAATCATGTAGGACAAATCCCATCATTTTAGCTTAATATAGAGTAAACAATCAATTAATAAAATAATATCCACAAGCTTATTAACATTGGAAATTAATTAATTTACGGATAACAGAGGCCAGTTAAATTATTTTAAATGAGCACCACGCGCGCTTGGAATGAGTTGGCTTTTATTTAGCCAACACTGATACTGGATGGGTGAAAAGGTCCCTAGGCAAAGCTGTGAGAGGGTGGCTGCGAATGCATAAAGTGAATTTTATAGTGACCACCAAACACCAAAATGGGCCGCATTGGTGAATTTGCGGTGTGATTGTGCGAAAACCAGTTGCGCTCACTCAAGGTGGATATTTTTTTGACAAGTACACCACTTTCGGTCCCAGAGATGAGATAATTGATAACATGGAAGTAAAGTATTTATTGTTATCTAAAAATTATTAAATTTGATTGAAAAATCTTGTCTTATGAAGAAAGTTTTAGTTACTGTTGCGTTATCCAAATTTTAGAATTTTGGATCAAGATAGGGAGAGGTGGGGCTACTTTGAGCTATGGGGCTACATTGATATCTGATTTTTTTTGCCTATTTGTAAATTATTATTATTAAACGTATCGAATATTATTCTAGTAGTATTATTCTATTACTCAAGGTAAAACCAGTTACCTCTAGAAAAATGTGAAAAATCGTACAAAAATGTAGCTACAACTCAAAGTAGCCCTATCTCTACCTCACCCAACAATAAAAACGGGTGGCAAAGCATTCCATGCTTTGCAGAATGCTGGAACTCGTGTCTTAGAGATGATATACCTTAAAAGTACTTTCGCATCATTTAGCCGGTTCATAACCGATTTAAATCGATTTATAAATCGCTCAAACCGTTGTCCAAAATAGCTCATTAGGTCATATATAATAGAATTTATTTTCAGACAAAAATTGTTTATCGGATAATAACAGGTTCATTACCGGTTCATGATCCATTGGAACGGATTAAGTTTTGTCAGAAATTTTAAGACCTTCCCAACGCGCCCATACAATTAAACCAATAATTTAATAGTCTTTTCGTATATGGATGAGAAAACTCATTCTATATTGCATATGATCAAATGCAACATGTTTTGCACGGGCAATTGATAAAACCGGAGGCAGCTAAAATCTTGAAAAGCCAAAATCCCGAACGCTAAAACCCCAAAGCCAAAATCCCGAAAGCCAAAATCCCGAACACCAAAATCCCGAAAGCCAGAATCCAGAACGCCAAAATACCGAAAGCCAAAATTCCGAATTGGCCAAAATCCCGAAAGTCAAAATCCCGAATTCTTAAAAGTGTCATAGCTACTCCCACGATTGCACCCGTGCTTTCTGGAGGCAAAGGGTAAACTTCTCTGTCTTGGGAAATTATTCTAAAAGTTTATCCCCATATAATTTCATCCCATTCAGGTTTTCGAACATTCGGGATTTTTACTTTCGGGATTTTGGCTTTCGGAATTTTGGACTTTTCTGGATTTTGGCGTTCGGGATTTTGGCTTTCGGGATTTTGGCTGTCACAGAGAAAATTATATGGAGGAAAATCTTTAGAATAATTTCCCAAGACACAGAAAATTTCCCTTTGCCTCCAGCAAGCGCAGGTGAAATCGTGGGAGTAGCTATAACTTTTTTAAGAATTCGGAATTTTGGTTTTCGGGATTTTGGCTTTCGGGATTTTGAGCGAAACCAGATAAAACGTAGTTAATATTAAAATCATTTTTTTTTATCGAGAATACGATCTGACCTACAAAACAACCCGAGTTGCACAGTCGATATTTGCTTCTCTGACTTTATCATGTAGGAAAAACCGTTGAGATATAAGGTTCCAAACTTCGAAGAAAGATAAGCAATTACTAAATTTTGAAATTTAAAATGGATAGAAAAGGAAAAAATAGAAAATTTTTCACTGAACCTTTTTATTAAATCAAACTCTTTTTTGGAGAGATTTATCTAGGACCTCAAATCTCCTGATAAGCCTTAACAAAAGGAACTTGAGAGTAGTTATAGAAATTCACACAGGTCACTAGCTAAATTCACATCTTGCAAAGTTGGGTGTGTATTTACGTTACCTCAATTTGCAAGGGTTATGGAAAGAGTTTGGAAACAGTAGAACTCATTTTATGTTACCATTTCAACCATGCGAACCACAATTTCATTATATTTTAGCTGAAAATATGACAGTAAACTTGTAGAAAACTATAGAGGAGAGTGGGGCTATTTCATATGGAAAATACTTTAGAGTTAATATTTTTATTTTTTTATTATTTATTTATTGCACCTGAGCATTATCATACATCCAAGATTGTATTGCAACATTAATAATTTTGATGTGGGTAGGTTGTAGTTAATTTTTTATCGTCCACCGCCGTCTTAGCGTTGATGGCCAACCTCCAGAGCAAAACGGTGGAAAAGCTCTTTCATAGGTTGTAAATGCCAAACATCCATAGGATGAATAAAATTAATAAAATTCTTACAATGTAATGATGTTTTCAGATCGCCAATATTTAAGTGAAATTATCTCGCAAAATCGGGTTTATTTAGTGTACACACGCTTGACAAATTTGTTTAAAAATTAGATCAGCATGCATCTAGCCCACTTTCCCCTATGGTTTATATGGCCAAAAGTGATGACCCCAACCTAACTAGGGATTGAGGTCTAAAAGAGCTGTAAATATCAATAAATTCTTTTGAATTTGATAATCACAATAATTTTAGAACTCTACAGAGCAGACGCATTATTCTTTTACCTAACACTCAATGTGATCACATCAGTATGCAAAGAGTTGGAGGGTGAATTGATTTAGCGCCTGATTTCTATTCCATTTTGTAATGAAATGTGAAATTGATAAACAAATACCTTTATCACCTGTGACATGCTACTATTAAACAGTGAACCCGGCAAAGTGTCATGACATTTTAGTTTTAAGCGCGAAAATTGTGGAGGTGGATTTGGTAATCATAAATTATAATTTGACCATTTTCACAGGTGAAAATGCCTGAAACATTCCTCAAAATTTACCCTCCGCGTGGTGGTATTATTTGAACACAGATTTTCGGAAACGAATCAAATATGTTAATTCAACTTCATTTTAACCAAACCATCCAAACATGTTATGTAGTTTTCCAAGCTGGGAATTTCCCATATTTGTTCAATTGGCCACGTCCAACAATTAAGTTTCGACATTCGCACGTGAATTTGTGGTGTGATTATGCAATAATTAATCTGATTTAGCTGTAATGTTATCAAAATAATATTTCCGATTTGTTTCCCAAAAACCAAAATCAACCACTTCTGCCCTCTCGTAATACATTTCATGTTAAATACACCCATATAGTACCCATTCCGATCTTCCTTCTGCTTTCAATTCAATTGACTAATTTTCAAATTGTAAATTCCTAGAGAATTTCTAAATATCTGCCTCACTTTGTAAAATTGGTAGATTTTGATATTAAAAAAATTCTATATTTCCCTATAACTTTGAGGAATAGTTTTTTTGTTCGAAAGCAATGTCAAAAGTTCCGCATGATAACTAATAAAATTTTAATTGTAATAATTGTTGGTATATGTAATTTAAAATGTGCAACATGTCATAATATTTAGTGATTGTGGTTAATTTGAATAAACACAAAAATGTTAATTTTACTCGCGTAAATTGAGCAATTGTCTCTGCGATGAAATTGATGAAATTTTCATGTGAATTGTATTGTGAATTAATTCATTTTGGTCATGTGTGAAAAGTCACAAATCATATTCGTAATTGAACATTCCGTATATCATAAGCTTTTTGTGGTGAAATTTATATTTAAAAAAATATACAAACATAATAGACATTCTCTAAGCAATTACTTTTTTTTATTAAAAAAAAAAGTGTCAATTTTTGAAGAATCGTTTAATAATGAATGTGGTTTTAAAAATTTTAAATTTACTAAATATTAAATCGGATTTTAGTGAGATCGTTCAGTAAACTGTATAGGATACAATTTCACTTAAATTTTAATGAGTGTCAAGCAAAATGATAGACCTTTATTTATTTTTTTTTTGTTAATTACGATATTTTTTAGCAATAATAGCAACTGTAAAAAATTTAATTAATTTGTACGAAAGAGTGTGTATTACATTTCAATTATTATAGTAATTTCACGTTTTTTTTCACTCTATATAGTGTGAGAGTGGGAAAAATATAAAAATAAAATGCACATATGAGAAGATTCACATTTTGTAGTCATTACATTGTCAATTTGAAATAAAATATTTCATAGCAGTTAAATTATTATTTTTAAACCATTTTTCTGGGGCTCATCCAACAAGCTATTTTACCTTTTTGTATACAATTTTTGCTCTCTCCGCAATCTCAATTATCTGTGTTAATTTTGTATGAAGAGTTTTATACATCAGTCAGATTAATTTGGACAGAAAAGAGTTGCATTCAGTTTTTGTTTTATTTTTTTTATTAATCAAAAATGAAAATTATACCCCGGATGATTTATTGAGATGCGCAATTGACGTAAATCTCACTCATCGATCTGGAATATGCAACCGAAGAATCTTCAATGGAATTTGCATCTTTATAATCATAATCAGTGGCGTGAAAAAAAATAATACAAATCACTCCAATATCAGAAATGTAAGTTTAATTGATTCTGCAATAAAATAGTCGAACAGCAAAAAAAATCCAAGCCAGATAAGTACGATAGAGTATGATGTTTTTCATTGACGAGATTTCCATTCATGTTCCATTGATCTCCAGCCACTAATGACGTACGATAGAAAATTATTTTTGTAGAAAATAACATACAAAAGGAATTAAATTGAATACAATGAGCACTCAATTGAATGAAATAATAAATAAATACGAATTAAAGATTAAGAGCTAAAAGTATCGAATTGATAGCTTACCAAGTAACATTTTGTTCAATATTCTGACCATATAACAATGCGTTTTGAAAAATAATGAATTAAATTTCATGTTTGGTATGGGTAAAACTTGATTTACAAAAAAGCAACTTTGTTAAGAGCTTGAACTCGTGATTTAGATCTTAGATCCTAAAAATAACTTTGAATCTTGCAATTAGATTAATAAAGTTCGTTGTGTAATTGGTATGGAAGTGTTAATGATTATGATTTTTTCGCGAAGTTTTTTTTTTACTTCAAACTGTGCTTTCTATGTTTCCTGGATTGCAACCGATTTAGAAACCATATTTAAATATTCGTCCTAAATAACTTTATAGTAAAGAATTCAATTTTAGATTGTTATCCGTTTATAACCAGTTTAATATTGCTTCAAAATCAATACAGGGTTGATCAACGAGATCGAACATGACACGGTTCGGTTGATAAATATGATTTCTCTAGAGCAGAAGTGTGCAAGAACCGTTTGAAAACGAACAAACGTCAAATGAAACGTGTACATCAATGGTCAAAACGCTACCTGAACAAACTTATTTTGACGTTTATTCGGTTTTAATGGTTCTTGTATACCTCTGTTCTAGAGTATTTTTGGCTTATACCCTGAGAAACCGTTATTAGGAATCGTATAACCATAATACCGAAAGAGTACTGAACGAATACTCCGTCAAATGCCTAAACTATTGTGAAATATTTATCCGAAACTATCTGAGAATCAACGATCTACGACAGAGGCGTGCAAGAACCGTTGAAACCGAACAAACGTCAAATGAAACATGTACGTCAATGGTCAAAACGCTACTAGAACAAACCTATTTTGAAGTTAATTCGGTTTCAACGGTTTTTGCACAACTCTGATCTACGATATTGATATAAACTACAACTACTGTCTTGATCGATTGATCAATACGTTCTGCAGAACTGATTACATTTTAACCTTGAAAAACCGTTAGAATAATTCCAGGTATTTAACGTCTATTGGGCAACATCTATCATAATTAAAATAAAAGAGCAAAATGTCTATAAAAGGGACAGATAATCCTAACCGGCTTATGTAGGTGAGATTCTTAACGTGAGCTAACTCGGAGTGCATGCAAATTCGATTTAGAGCTGAAGTTGGGAGACGCCATTCAGTTATCTTGAATCAAATTCGTGAAATTATACAAATTTTGTATTTAAACCAAAATATCAAGGATTGGGATGAACTGGCACAAAAGTGATATATAGGTGAAATGTAGACCAGAATGTACTCTATAATTTTTCCATAGAACATGATCTCATCGATTACTCAGAAGCCAAGATAATCGAGGTTTTTTGTTTCTTAACTTGTTTTTTCATCCAGAGTGCCCCAAGTAGTCATTTGTTGAACTTCAACTATATCAAAGAATTGTTGTATTTTGTGAGACTCTTCATTTAAAACCCTATTTTAAGTGTCTTGGTGGAGTAGAGGCAGTCAAATTGGCATCTGAGTGATTTCAAAGCGTTATTATGGGAAAAATCAATTTTTTCACACTTAAACGGCAAAATCGGAGTGATAGCGTAGTCTGAGTGGAAAATGATGTATGGACGAAATGTAGAGACAAATGTCCTCTACAATTATGTCGAAGTAATCATCAAAATCGGTTCAGCGACAGTCGAGATAATTGAGGTTATGTGATATTGAAATTGGTTTTTCGACTGTGGCGCCCCTGGTGTTGGTCCCACGAAGTTCAAATATTCTAGAAAGTTGTAGCATTTGGTGAGATCTTTCGTTTAAGCCCTCATTCATCAAAATCGGTCACATAGAACCGGAGATATGATTTTTTGAATTTTGTGAACTTTGACCCCTCATATCTCCGGTTCTGTTTTAACCACAGCGCGCATTTGCACCATTTTGGAAACGTCCTAGACTGGACTACAACATACTAAAATTTCATTAACTTGCACAATGCCGTTTTTGAGAAAAGTGACTTTGAATTTCGATGAATTTTGACGCTATCACAGCGCCACCTGTGGTGACTTTTTGAACTTCCATCTGAAAGTGCTCATCGAGACGAAACCAAAAAGGTAAAATTTAGGTCGCTATGTTAGTTAGAACCGGAGATAGAGGCCGGTCAATGTTCGAACTTTGACCCCTTATAGCTCGGGTCAGGGGTTATGGATCGACTTAAGGTTTTTTTTGTTTGATAGGTATAATCAACGGCTACAACATACTAAAATTTCAGCCCGATGCACAATGGAATTTTTGAGTTATTTAACTTTTAAGATTTAAAAATTTTCTTTTTAATAATAGCGCCCCTAGCGGTGGTTTTATGAACTTGCGATGTTAGAAGGGGAAGTGGCATTTCACGAGAGCTTTCCAAAAAGCCCTCACTTTTTAAATTCTGACAATTAGAACCGGAGTTATGGCCATTTTAAGAAATTTTTTTTGGACCCTTATAGCTCGGGTCAGGGGGGTCGGGGGACCTTAAGTTTGGTATTGATGGAAAGCCCTAAGGCCCAGCTATAACATACTAAAATTTGAGCCCGCTCGATGCCATAGGGGCTGAGCTATTGAGAAAACAAAAAAAGGGGGGTCTTCAAAATGGCGGAAGGAGGGGTGGGGGGTGGGGGGTCAATGCACCAAGTTGCAATTTTCACCCGATATATAACCTTTGCCGAAAACCGCAAGTCGATATCTTTTTTAGTTTAGGAGCTATTAAGCTCCAAAGAGCGGCCGGGAACGTAAAATAGCCACATATATATTCGTGATCAGGAAGTGCTGAAACACATTTTGGCCAAGTTTGAGGTCGATCGGACGACATGAAATTTTGTTAGGATTATAGTAGGTGAGATTGTTAAGAATCTCACCTAATACAGAGAATTATCTGAAGACCACTAATTACAATCTATTGCCGTTTATTGTTTAACTCCAATAATTGATAGATGATCAAATTGAAAAAGTATCCTACCATATTATTTGTGGATGACTTTGCCCACCACTTTTTTTCGAGATCCCAAAACCTCATAGGGGGAAGTGGGGCACCTTTGAAATTGGTTTTTTTTAACTCTTTTCAAATTAAATTAAGCCTTATCATGATATAATTTAGCTGCACGAACAGATTGAGAAGGTAAATTATATTATATGATAGGGGAAAGTACTCTCCTTTCGAGAGTTCATGCTTTCGAATAATGTGAATTTTCTTTCAGTTTTCCTTAGACTTACACATTTCTATTAAATATTAGTTGGCTTATCATCAATTGTTGATAATTTCGTGATAATTTAGTGTAAATCTCTTACGGAAAACAAAAGAAATTCACATTATTCGAAGGCATGAACGTTCGAAAGGAGAGCACTTTCCCCTATGGCTCAGTTCCACTTAAACATAGGGGAAAAACCACAATTTCAAAGATGCCTCAGTTCCCCCTAATAGTGAAAAATTAAATCATGTATTTTAATATTCAATTACAATCAACTGAGTAGCTCATAGAGATGTCTTGATTCGTGTTTATGAATTCTGAATAAATAAGTAGTTTCACATTTTTTATGAAGCAATACTGTAAAAGATCTCTATATAATTCTTCGGAGTCTATTATTTTACTTACCTTTTGGTTAGAAGTTTGAAGAAATCCTTGTTTTGAATTCTCCTTTTCCATCTCGAGATTGTATTGCTGCAAATAATAATCCAGATTGCTCATCAACTTTTCTGCAATCCATTTTAATGCGCAAGTAGTCCAAGTTTCAGCGCGAAATTTTTATGGTCAGGGAACATCTGCATCTTGTGTAAGTCCTTATACTCGTCCGGAATGTCTTGCTTGATATAAGTTCCCATTATTATTAACGAGTGATGGTAGTTTGGCCGTAGAACATTCGTCGTAAATCAGTCAAGTTTCTACGTAATGATGGAACTATTAGATATTAGATTCCGAGAACAAGACCTATATGAATTTATAGGCACTATAGGGATTCTTGTCTGTTGAAGAAATGGTAGTCATAGTCCAGGTTGTTTAAGATATCCCAGATGACGAGGCCCTGACCTCGAAGCAGACCTAGGACAAGGTCAAGGTCAGTAAATCAAACTTAGGATCTCTCACCTGGGGCCTTGGAATCGACCGTAAACATTTTCCTGTACAAACGGAGGATCGACAAATGTGGGTTGTTAACCTGGATGTAACCTATAGTGTACCTAGTGTACCTAGAGCACCCAGAGTCATGGAAAGTAATATTATGAAGCTCCAAAAATAGATAGGCTTCAAAAATAGGTTTGTATTGTAGAAAAATAGCGTTTTTAAATTTGTTCTAATAAATTTTCAAATTCGGAACTACTAGGGGGAAGCAGGGCACCTTTGAATTATTTTGAATTCAATTAGGCTTTTTTCTCTTAATTTTTAATGTATTGAGCTGGGGCCCATCAAGCCTAAGAAAAAGTGAAGACATTTTTCACTTTTTCTTGTAAAAATTTTGCAAATATTGCACCGCGACTTAAACAAATTTCCTCGTAGTTCTTGTATTATTTCGGTGAGCATTATGAAATATGTATTTTTAGATAGCTTTTAGTGCACGATTTTGAAATATATTAAACTGATAAGTCAATTCTCTTTAGGGAATAACTTTCCAATAGTCTTCAGTGCTTCTATGCAAAAACGTTTTTAAAAATGAAATGTCGAGAGGCCCCTGGTATTGAGCCTTATCACAATCTAATTTAGTTTCACAATAGGTAGGCAAGATCTAGTTTTATTTAAAAATAGGAGAAAAAGTTCTATTTTAAAGCTGTCATTTAAAGCTGAATTAGTTATTTGATAACTTCAATATATCCCCTACTACTACCCTACTACTACTACCCCACTACTACTACTAATTAATTAGTTATTAATTATTATTAATTCTTTATATTTTGATATTATTTTAAAGACTTATGGTAAATTTTTTTTTGATCGATAATTTAATTCTTCTAATTTAAAGTAATTGTAAATTATAGGAGAAAGTGCCCATGCTTTGCACAACCCCAAGCTTTATAATAACTAAATTTTTCCCATATTTTTTGATAAATTGTATAATAATAATAACGATAAATCTTTTTAGATATATTGTTTTTTTTTTAAATACTTTTAGAATATTTTAAGAATTCTGCATTTCATAATGTAACTATTAAATTGTAATTGTATTAAATTGTACTGTTGTTTTTTATAGTCATGAAATATTAATTTTTCATTGCTAAAAATTACCCCGTAAGTGCAGTGTCAAACATTTTTCTATTTTTATCAATAATAAGAATTATATAGTTACTTTATGTAATAAATCCGAAATTGAACGGCTAAGTTTCGGCTTTTGTTTATTATCTTCCTGTTAAATATACTCGGATTCCAGTTTGAAATACAATCCTGAAACTGTCTAACCTTTCTCTACATCGATTACCACCGGTTAGACGGGAACTGTCAAACTTCATCAAAATTCATAGCCAATATTATTAAATGGTCCATTTGGTGGCTCAATCTAGTCTAGATAGATGGACAGGCAGAATTGGCCACTTGACTGACTGAGTTGCAGTTTGACCGAATTAACACGTGAAAATGCGTTGAATGATACAGGATGCGTAAGTGAATTTATTCCACAATTTATTATGTATTGTATTGGGGGAGGTGGGGCTACTTGGAACTGCTGAGCTGCATATGGATATATGATTTTTTTCGCCTATTTCTAAATTAAGCTTGTCCTTACAATTATTTTATTTAAATCACGTCATGTTAAAACCCACCCAAGAAGCAAAATAGCTGCCTTATAGAACCAAGTATAAGAAAAGTCTTTTAGTGTACTTTTAAAAGGCTTAAAGTGAGAATTTTCTGTTGAAATTCCTATAGAAGCTCTTAAGATCCTTAAGAGTGCGCCACTTTACTTTTAGTAATCTCAGTGTTGGAACCAAGAGCGTTATAAGAAAATATAAATATTTTTGGTTCTATAGTGACTTACTTATGGTATTCTACAAGACTATATTAAGAAAAAATTGCTTCTTGGGCAGTTACCCTTAGAAATATGCGAAAAAATCTTATAACAATGTAGCTCTACAGCTCAAAGTAGCCCCACCTTCCTCTATATGTGAATTTTCGCTTTTAATACTTATAAATATTACCATTTTACAAAGGAAAGATTAATATCAGTAGTCACATTAAATTGGGAATAGAGTTGCAGTGTCTTTGAATGTTAAGCTTTAGAGTGACTAGAAAATACTCTGGCTCTTAATACTACTTGGGAATAGGGTTGCTTTGAAAATCTACCCCATAAATGTGAAATTATGGCAATTTCCCTCTTTTGATCAGCTTGAGAGAGAAAGAGAAAGTGGAATAGACGATATCCTGATAACTATCGTTAATTTGGGAGGTTGGTTCATTATCCCAGTACACCAGCTTCAAATCCACATACCCAGACCTTTTGCCACGCAATGCTTCAATTGAACTGAAAACCAATTACGGGACTCAAAGCTTCGGCTTCACGATTTCCAACTTGCATCACCTTAAATATAATATTCTCCGTTTCGGATATCAATGTTTAGTTCATTCGAATTCGAATATTATCCCTGTGGATTTGGCTGATTCATAGGAATCCTCAAAAGTCTTTTATTTCTCATTCTAAATTCCAGAGAATCTTTATGAGCTATTTTTTCTTACTGTTCTTATTTACACATACGCGCCTATGCATTAAAAAAAATTATTTCTGAAATAAATTACTATAAAACTTATACAATTGTTCCGACTCTACTTTATATCGATGATTCTCTCCCAATTAATACACAATTTCCTCATCTTTAAATATAATTTCAGCGAGAAGCAGGATCTAAGCACTTGCTAAATCACCTCAAAACATTTCAATTAGTCCGGTATAGGTTTTTTTCCCAAGTTAACAATAGAACATAATCTGAGTGGAGTATTTTCATAGAAATAATCCGATTTTGCAATTATACTCGACTATCAGGCTGAATTATTCAATTGTTAATTAATATGAATTTGCGATTTATTCTCAAGGTTCTCACATCAGTTTGATACGAAATCATTGAGTTAGTTTGATAAATACAATTAAGATATTGAGAGAAAAGACAAACAATAGAATCAAAGTCGATTATAGCGGTGTTTTCTTTTTCCAAAAGTTACACTTTGTGGAAAATTAAATACATTTTATGCGGATGGTAATCAATTAAGGTGGAATGGTTAAAAAAAAACCTGACATTGAGAAAATTCAAGTTTATTTCTTTGCAAATCTTCATGATGAGTTTTTATTTTAAGGTCAATGTTGAAAAGAAGCTGAACGATTGAAGCATGAAGTTCAATGGAAGTTTTTGAGATAATCTTTTGCTAGAGATTATGCATTTCACTTTCAAAGTAAGAACAAAACTGTATTATTGAGTATCAAAATTATTTATTACAAATCTCATGTCATTTAATTTTAAATTTGCTAAATCGCTGGAACACTCACAATCAAAGAAATCAAAGTTCACAACTCAAAGGAAACCCATGAAGTATTTAAATTAATCTATAGTATTTATAATCAATTAGAGTAGTGGGGTTGGTTTTGGCTAACATCTTAATAAAGAAACCAAATCAGCTTACCTAATTTTTTTTAGAATTATCAAAATTAATAAAATTTGATTCAAATCATTAAGTAGAACACGAAATATAATGATCAAAAGCTAGTGAAATTGATAAGAACTGGAGTCACAATAGCGAAATATGTATTGTCCGTAATATTAAAATCTTTCCCAAAAATATTTAGCACCGTCGTCTAAGTATTTTTCTCCTCTATATAATAAGGTTTTTTTTTTATTCATGTCACATGAGCTTTCTTCAAAATGTTAATATAAATTTTGTGCGTTAATATATTAACCTAAAAGTTCTGAGAAGAAAGCGATTAAATTTACTAGCCGCCAGCGATAGAAATTTCAAAAGGCAAAACTCTATCTCCTTGAGTTTATCTTTAATCCATTAATAGGTTTAATTTCTTATTGTAAAAAAAATTAAGAACCTTTTTATGCAGGACTGTTAATGGCAATTAATCTATTAGATTTTTTTTAAATCATTTCAATTGTTCAGAAACACAAGGCCTTCGGGAACTAGGCTAAACCTGGCTAAACCTCTAGTGTGAAGACTGCTTTAGGGTACACTCCATTACATAGGGGCTAAAGCATTGTGAATGAGAATCTATATTTTAAAAGGATGCATTGGGCATCACTCTGAAAATTTTTGTCTAAAAGACGTACGCAGTAGGTTTAAGGTTTAAGGTCTTTAAGGACGATTGGGTCACGGGTCGGTGACCCAAAAATGAAATTTTTCCTACGATCTTCTAAAGTTATGCTTTGCTCTAAAAAGTTATAAAAAGTGATTTTTTCGGACCCCCGATTTTTGACCTTCTCGTCCTTAAAGAGTTAAGTGCTGGAAACGTCAAAGTCCAAGTTTTCCGGGTGTGAATCTTCTTTAGGCCTCAAGAATTTTTCAGAAACTAAAAGTGTTTCAATTGCAATCACACGATGCAATTGGAACACGAAGAAGATCCTATTCAAAGGATCGAATCGTTAGAAATACAATGTAATGACTATTAATTAACAAAAATAATCAGATCAGACTGGAAAACCCGATTAATAATACGAGAATTATGCCGAAAATAGACACAGACTGATCCTGGAGAATACTCAGTTCGAAAAATTTGGCGGTAAAGGATCAGTCCAAACTATCATATCTTGAGGATTTAGGATCAATGATTAGCGTTTTCAGCGTAAATTTCTTTTGAATCTCCACACTTTGATCGCTGAAAGACTTCTTAAGCGCATTATCAATGGTTTTTTCGTACAGGAAGGAGCACTCTGACCTTCGCATTACTCCAATCTTAAATAATTTTAAGATTATGCGACATTGCATACCATTACTCTCCATGTCTTTTCACCCAATTGACATTTCGTAAAGCACCTAAAAACACCCAAAGTGAAGCTTTTTATTTTCAGTACCTGCGCGCAATTTCACTAGACCGCGTGAATTTAGAAGATCAGTCTGATCCTCCAAATTATGGGCTGATCCGTGAGAGTATCGACACCAATCCTCATTTATCGGCCCTAGACACACTTACGATTTTAGCCGAGGGACGACTTAGTGGAAAATTATGGAGATGCAGTTTAATCGTTATTTCCAATAAAATTACGCTAAGCCGTCTCTCGACTAATCCTCAGGTCCGTTGAGGCCCTAAGCCGATCCCTGTTTCTATTTTGGGCTTTACTTTGGAAGGGTCAGAGATCGAATGGGAAACATAAATTTGTTTAGGATTATATGAGTGATAGCGTATATTTGTGGGCCTTCTAAAGATAAATTTCAACATATATATATTTTTTAAAATATACTTTATCATAATCAAGGATATCATTTCCGTTGATCTTAACAATTGCCCTTCAATTCCACTGTTTAAGGACGAGCTTGTTTTTCTTGAAGAAAGTTCGGGAGGTGAATTTTCACAGATTTTCTTTCACACTTTCAACTATTTACTGCAACCATTAGAAGAGACTGGTGTCAAAACTTGTCAAAACGCATATTTAATTCTTTCACGAGCTCTGAGAAAACTTAAACGTTTTGTAATGAGCATATTCTTATAGGCAATTTACTGCTCTACAACATTGCAGAAGACTATTTTCCTCTGTCTCGAAAGAAATGTGATTTTCGAATCATTTTCTAAAAGTCGATTTTGTGGAGATTCTCAAAATTGCTGGGGCAAATTTTGTCCGTCTTCGGATAATTTGTGACGTTTTACTCTCGCAAATGTTAAAAATATCAAATAGACATATTTTTATAGGAAATTTATTCCTCTACAACTTTGTAGAAGATAATTTTTCTCTATCTTAAGGGGCAAATGTGCTTAAATTGAGCTAATCAGTATTGATATTTTCTATAAGCCAAATATTCCAAAAATAGAGCTTAAAATTTCATTTTTTTTTACATAATCCTGCCTCGAATCCCTTGAAACTTTGCAAGTTTAAGATGGTTCATGATGGTTACCTATAATAAAAATTTCAAGCCTCAGTCTCTTTCATTTTAGAAAATAGTGAATATTGAAATTTTCGTTTTTGACAAATTTTGCCCTAGTCTCCCCTACTTGCACGTTCCTAGAAATTCAGGCATTAAATGCTGGAAATGCAGCTTTTTATTCCTCATTTTGGAAACGTCTTTCAAAGAACAAAACGACTTATTAAGTTAAGCTATGGGACACACTTTATGGTTGCATTCCAAAGAAAAATGAAAAAGGGAAATGTTTCTCCTGAACATTTTTTTTTAAGAAATTTACTGATCTCAAAAGCTTCACTACGTAATCGACTTTGTGTGGGTTCCTGTCACAAATGTTTAGCGATTTTGAAAGAATGCGAGAACTAGGGAAAACTGTCGAGACAGAAACTATCACAAAGAAAAGTCGATAATGCAGAAATAATTGAGAACTGTCATGATTTTAAAAAAAACATTTATTAAAAAGATATCCTCTTTTAATATTTCATTGGAATGCCCCGTGGTGTTGTTCCAATGAAGAGTGAACATACTTTTTGCAGTTCACTGAATTCCTCAGTCCTATCCGTACTTTAAATCCACCAAACAGTTGTGACATGAACCAACACAAAAAAGTCGATTATGTGTTGGAATTTGAGAACAGTCAAGTGCTAAAAGGCACGTTAATTTTTCATTGGAATAGCACCATTATACACGCCTGTGAAAGTGACTCACGGACTCAAGCTATCACCTAATACTAAGTGAGATTATTAAAAATCTCATTCTAGCATCCAAAAATTCTTTACTATAGAGACTTTAACCGTGAAAAAAATTATGATAGTCAAGATTTTGTTACCGGTGTGTACTTGATGTAGCCATAAGTTTTAACTTTACCCTACAAGCTAATCTAGCTAATTAGCTCCTACAAAGTCAACACCTTGAACAACGATTGTGGACAGAGTATTATGAGATGAATACGATCTTGCACCAATTGCTTTATAATTTTTCTTGACAATAGCAATTAGAGTTACGTTGTCAAATATTATGTGTGATGTATTTCGATCATGCCGACACTATTTGCGGTGGCATCTAATTACGTTTGCCATTATGACTCCTCAATGATGATAATTAGCGCAAGATTATTTAGACAAGAAAACCGCGTTGAACAACAGTCTGATCATGCTGAGCAACTTCGTCATTATTCAATGACACTGGTGTATGCACAACTCCTTCTAATGGTAATTTAATGTCTCCCAAAGGAAGACAAAGACTTGAGGAGAGGGTGGCCTGCACTTTCGCTCCCTAACCACACGAAAAGGAAAATTTCTGATATGGCAACGTCTACCGAAGGATATACATTAAATAAATTTTCCAGGTGAAGTTGGGGTTGAACATCATCGTCATTATGAAATAATGAGGTGGAAAATCACCATGCCATATGATGTGGTGTCTCCTTCATTTTATTGCAAATTACACTGCATTTTGCAACTTTGATGAAGCCGTTAAAGATGCAAATTATCCATTTGTGTTTACTCCATTTGTCGTCATAAAATTACCAGCATACTCCTCAATTATACCCCCCTATTTGATACTCTTGGCAAAGTGTAAGAAAAAATTGTGTGTGCATTTGCAAGACATTCTGACGAAGGTAAAATTACAGGTAATTGTAATATTTTGTGTCATTTAAACCAAGAGGTTTATTTGAAGGATGAACTGCACCTTTATGTCCAAGCTCATTTGAAGAAATTGAATTAGTCAGTTCTTAGCAGAAATTCTACAATTGTGAATTAATTGAAGAAGCAATTGTTTAGAAAAAAGTAATAAAACTTAAGAGTTATGACAAGAAAAAAAAATGTATTAAGTGGTATTAAAAAGTATAACTACTTTAGAGACACCTGTTTAAACATAAGAGTTGCAATGTTAATGAACACTCATTTTATTCTCTGATTTTATTTTGTTCTAATGATTTTTTACTTCTAGTAAGAACAAACTGTATTAAAGAGGTACTTATTTTACTATTAATTGTTGAAATTATATTGCTTAAGCCGTAAACACCGGCAAGTGTGGTGTATCAATGGCTCAAAAAAACCCTTGTTCTGTAAATAAATCAAATTAAGTGTGAAAATTAACACAATACCAATATGAAGATGACCAAAATGACTAAGGACCAAAATGAGGAAGGAGCCATCCTGCTCCAAATCGTTGGCTGTTTTTAGCCAGGAGAAGAAGAACCAGGTCGAAATCCTGTATTTCTTTTTTTTGCAAAATGACTAGTATCTTTTTAATTTAAGAGTGATAAATTTTATATCCAATTTAAAAGATGATAAACTATTTTGAAAGAATCCAAACAACACTCTTGAAAAAGAAGTAACAAAAAATTTCAATATGTATTAAATGTATTACATTTCAAACTTAGGACTTTGGTACTTATTTTCAACTATGCTGAGATTTGGCACATTTGCCCTAATATAACTCGAACGGTGACAGCCAAAATCCCGAAAGCCAAAATCCCGAAAGCCAGAATCCCGAACGCCAAAATCCCGAAAAGGCCAAAATCCCGAAAGCCAAAATCCCGAATGTTCAAAATCGTCAAAAGGATGAAATTATATGGAGGAAAATATATAGAATAATTTCCCAAAACACAGAATATTTCCCTTTGCCTCCAGCAAGCGCAGGTGCAATCGTGGGAGTAGCTATGACACTTTTAAGAATTCGGGATTTTTGCTTTCGGGATTTTGACCCATTCGGGATTTTGACTTTCGGGATTTTGACCGGGACCCAACTCGAAATATTGTGTGCACAAAAGTAATTTTTAAAATAGGCATAACCTCGATTATAATTTACGAAGAATTGATATCAGTCATTAAAATATTATTGTACTGTTCGAGGGCTTCGTAATATCACTACTTTAACAGGGCTATTCAATTTACAAAATGCCAAAATATCTCGGATTTTGGCTTTCGGGATTTTGGCTTTTCGGGTTTTGGTTTTTATTTTGGCTATTTATTTTGGCTTTTCGGAATTTTAACATTTCGGAATTTTGACCCATTCGAGATTTTAGCTTTTCTGGATTTTGGCTTTCGGGATTTTCGTTTTACGGAATTTTGGCTTTTCGGAATTTTGGATATCGGGATTTCGACCTATTCAGGATCTTAGCGTTCGGGATTTTGGCTTTCGGGATTCTGGCGTTCGGAAATTTTCGATGTCTTCTGTTTTTCACTTCAATAAATTCTTAATATACTGGAATTGGGGAGCTTATGCCATTCCAAATAGGCTGTTCTTTTCATAGTATGGCCTGGTCCTAATTTGAGTCACTTTATAAATAAGTGTTCAAAAGTTGTGATCAAATGAATGTCACTTTTTCCTAATAGTAGCGATAAATTATAATTCCACCTAATAATGTCTTGAAATATGGCGCATGGTGTAAAACGGTCAGAACTTTTTACTTCACTTGATAAATCAACGTGACTCTTCGCCTAAGAAATTTGACTCATAACTAAATTATCAAGCACTTTTAGGTTAACTGTAAAGAATCTAACTATTACAGGCTTACCTAGCTTAATCACAATTTTGTCTACAGATATATGTAGATACTAGGGGAGTGTCGGCATGATTCGTATGGATGAGCCTTCAAACAATACGATTTTTGATTTTATTTGCAAATTAGCTGGTTAGTCATTATTCATCATAAGTCTAACCTTTAGATTTTTTTGGGTTAACCACGACTAAATTTCCCTACAGAAGTAACAGCATAAAACATCTAGGTGATTTCTTGAATTTTTCTTATATTTACTAATAATCAACTAGTCAAAAAACCGTGATTTTTTGACGATAAAAGTTAGACAAATGGCAGAAGGTTCTATTTTACTGCTCGAACTCAAAGAGAGAGTAGTAATATAATCCACATTTTTCAACTTGTGACACGAATAGAGGCCAAAGGGTAAGAGATATCGAACTTCGATTTTCGACGACCCCCCCCCCATAAGTTAACATCATCTAGTACAGTCCCTTTTTTACCCCCTCAGCCCTCCTGACCCTTCAAAACCATGGTTTTTGGTTTATTTCGAAGTAGTAAGTAGTAGTTTTTTTTAGAAGTAGTAAGGGTGCATATTTCGTCCTTGGACACCTATGTTAGAAAAGCATTTCGATATCGAATTTTTAAAGATCAAAGCTTAACCACTTTGGAGGACCTATTTTTCAACCGATTTTCTTAAAATATGGATTTTTTTGAAAGATCTTGAAATTCCTAACTCGATTGCATCTGTTGAAATTGGTCATGTGTGGATATACAGTAGACTCTCTCTCAATCGGGAATAGGGGGCAAAATGTCACCCGGTTTAGCAATAGAATTGAGCGTCAAAGCCTTTGTAAATTCCGCAAAAAGCGCTCAATTATAAAGAATCACGATAAAATAGGAAGAACTATTGCTATTTTGAGCGAATTAGCTACATAATTAAACGTGAAAATTGTCAACAAAATTTGTCGCCCGATTGAAAAAGAGCCGATTGAGTGAGAGTCTACTGTAGTACTCGTAAGTTATTCAATTTTTTCGAATTTACTTTTTTATTTCTTCGAATGCTTGTTACTCATGCTAAAATATTCTAAAACATACTTTTCTTAAGAAATTTCTTATTTCGGAATGACTTTTTAAATTTATCATTCATTTTAATCAGTAATTAATTGTTATGTACCCACAAAGCATGCGAAAAATTAATACACGGATAGCTCTTTCTCGTGAGTTCGAACACTCCGCAAAGCTGGGACGCTTTGCTATCTCTTCTAAGGGTATTCTTAACGATAAAAAAGAAAATCTTTAAAATCTAAAAGATGAATTTTTGAAATATCATTTTCTGTTATGTTGACTATAGATCTCAACTAATTATTTTATTTTTAAAATGAGCTTCTGTTTCTGACACATGTAAGCTTTAAATTGAGCAGATGTTTATTAAAAAATTTAATTTTTTAATTACAATAAAATGAAAATAATACAAGATACATAACCTTTAATTATCTCTTAACCTCAACTAAATCACTGAATTACGTATTACGTGCATCTCAATTAAATCATTCAAAGTATACAACAAATATTTCCATATATGAAAGCCCTGATTCACGAATAAAAAGGCGAAAATAACTAATCAAAGGCATTTTATTGATTCTCAAGATCAAAACTGGCGAGATTTTCATTCATAAACATCGTGTGAAGAGCATTTTTAGATTTCAAGATTGCTATACATTAATTCTTATCTGGAAAGATCTTATAGCATTAATGCATTAGAGATGCGTGTATTAAGTGAAATAGAAATTATGCTTAGAGTTTTCTTTAAAATACAGCAAAGGCGATGGCGTTTGAGATGTTGAATGTTGATAAAAAGTTCTATACATCCAACTGCGGTTGCGTGGATGATCTTTTCGATTAATCGTCTTGTCCTTCAGCTTCGTGTTAATCAAATTGCAGATGCGTGAATGAGTTGCAAGTGCAAGTTTATATTGCTCAATTTTAAACATTTTCACATTTTCACCACTTAAAGAAAGGAAGATTCTTGCAGAGATTTTGTATGGAAGAAAATAGAGCAATTTCACGTGAAATCTATGCAAATGGGAAGAAAAAAGAAATTTTGCTCTGTTGTGAAGAACCTGAAAATTTTCCACTGTCCATTCATCACTCAATGTTGTGTGGTTCTGTATATTTTGAGATATTAATCAGCAGAAAATTTATTATGCAAATTCAACCCCCTTAAATATGCATCCTGCTGATTTTGCATTCAGACAATTTTTTACCAATTGTGCATTAATTCTCTCATGTGCACTCGTTCAATTTTCCAACAACTGCAAGACGATATAGAGAGAGGCCTAGTGGTTGAAAACTCGTCAATCACCCCTTTTTTCCATTTCTCATACACACATATATAAAATATAAGTGAGATTTTAACTCGAAATCCACTTCATTGTGAATTAATCGAAGTTAGTAATTTCATGCAAATGAAAAATATTTCCCGTAATTTCAGTGAAGACTCAAGTTTGATAAAATAGACCCTTCGCCATGGGACGCTAATCCTTAAAATTATTTCTCTTTCAAACAATCTGATTTTTTTCGTGAATTCAAATCAAATTGCTGGGTTTTAGCATCACCAAAAACTTCTATAGTAATTTCCCCTTGGTACCAGCCTTCAGTGTCTTTCTCACTGCTACTGGTCTTAGGGAAAATCTATTGGAAAAATTCTTTTATTAAGTTAAAAACAATTTTCTCAAAAATGAGAAAAATTTGAAAATCGGACGATTTGTTCAAAAAATGAAAGACTTTAACTCTGATATTGAAAGGAATGTCATGTATGATTTGGAAGTCAATTTTTCTTCCAAAAAATCTTCTAAAACCCAATCTTTAGAAAATAAATTTGAAGGGAAAAGCTAAAAAATAAAGAGTCCAATCGCTAGTATTTGGATATGTTTAGGACGCATCAGAAAATCAGGGGATCTCAGTGGCGTAATACACTGAGAAAAAAAAGAGGGTGCGATTAACTTTTTTTCGTCATAACTTTAACACTTTTTAGGTGTAAAAATATATCAACATTTTTTAATGTTAATTTTACATCTTTTTATGGGTAGAATCAACATGACAAAGGGTAACTTTAACCCCCAATACACCTAAAAAGAGTAATATTTACACCGATTTTGGATCAATACTGCAGGGTAAAATTAACATTTTCGGAATGTTATTTTAACTTTTTCAGATTTCTCTCAGTGTAGGCAAGACCGTTGACCCTTTGGAGAATAGGTCCCCGGCTTCACTCACAGTTGTGAGTTCCTGCCCTGCCCGGTGAAAATATCTCAATGTCTTGTAAAAGACATTTTCACTGTGAGATAGGGAAGACTGGGGCAAAATTAATCAGCAAATGAAATTTTTCATTACGTATAATTCGCAAAAAAATATTAATATCAGGTTTATAAATATTTTATAGAATAGGAAGGGAAGTGATTACTTCGATAAAATTGTAGTTTCCTCAATATTCTTTGTAAAGAAAACTATAACATCCCAATATCTATTACCATCCCTGACTAGTTTTTCCCCAGTCTCCCCTAACTAATAAATATGCGGTACCCCTGCCCAAAAAGACTTCGGGATCACAGAAGGAGCATTCACTACGAAGAAAGCATTTCTGGGCGATCTACGATCAGTAGATTCTTCCAACACGACCATATTCTAATGATTACATTGTAATACAAATAAAGTGTCTCCATGCAATTAATAAGAATCTGAAAGAACCAAAAGAAATTAAAAATGATAACAATATTTGAGAATTTTGTCATCGATTTATATGACGATAGGGGAAAATGTCCATGCTTCGTACGATCTCCAACTTCCTAATGACTAAATTTTTCCTATGTTTCTCAATAAATGTGACTCATCGCACCCATATTTTAAAAACCAGGGGAAAGTGCCTAGTTTTTAAAATATATTGCAGAGTCACATTTATTCAGAATCATGGGAAAAATTCAGTCATTACAAAGCCTGGGATCGTACGAAGCAAGGGCACTTTGCCCGTTTATTCGAATTGATACTATTTAAACTCAACGTGTAGTTGAAAAAATTGAAAAAATAAAATTTTCATTCAAGCTGATAAAAATGAGACTCAAAAAGCATAAATCTATTTCGATCTCATGTGTTCGTATATCAATGCCAACAAAGTATCCAAATTTTTGGTTTGATATTATTCCCTAAGGTACAGGAATATGTTGATAAATTTGCAATTGCAAGACATACTGGACTGTATCGCAGAGGTTATGTTTTATATTCCAATGATTTTCTGACAAATAATAATTTTCTCAAAAATACATGGGAATTGAATTTGAAGAAATCCAAATAATACTTTTCGCCGTAGCGGAGACCGGGGCAGAATTAGCCACGTAAAGTATTAGATAGTGGTATGTTATAGTTTGTCTTCGAAGGAGTATTGAGGGAACCACTATTTGTTCTAATATATTCTTCCCTTACGATTCATTGAAATATTTATCAGCCTCCTACAAATATCCCTTTTACTAATTATACAGAATGAAAAATTAATTTGGTGGGTAATTCTACCCCGGTCTCTCCTACACTTCTTACGGAAATCATTGGGTAATTTCGTTGTAAGGATTATCGATAATTTTGTGATAGATTTTTACAAAAGAAATTTATCACACATGCACGCAAGTACAAAAAAATTAATTTTGCGTTGAATATGCAAGGAAAACGAAAAGTCGAAAACCAGATATATTAGAAACATGCTTTGCGAAGTGCTGGGAACTTGTAACGTACTATAGGGGGTAGTGGGGCACCTTTACATTGATATAATATAGCTCCACAACCAATGGTGAACCTAATCTACGTCATGATAAGGCTCCGTTCCATTTGAAAATAGGAGAAAAATGCTCAATTTTAAAGGTGCCTCATTTGCAATGGTGGTCCACTTCCCCCTACCTCAAAAGTTACTTTTGCAACATTTACCCCTTACCGATTCACGACCGATTGGAACCGATTTAGAAATTACTCAAAAGGTTGCCCAAAATAGCTTAGGAGTAATAGAATTGGTTTTTGGATAAAAATTACTTATTAATTATCGTCTTGAGGCCTAAAATTCAGTTTGTTTTGCCCTAAAACGGGCCACGATACAACTTATTTACCGGTTATAAATCGGTGTATTTCCGGTTCATAACAGATTGGAACCGATTCAGTCTTGTCAGTAATTCCAAGACCTTTCCAACGAGCCTAAAGATTACCCCATTCGGTTGACAAATGCGAAAAATAAATTGATAAAAATATTTCCAAAAGGAATTGGAAGGTGTTTCAAGATATTAGAAAGTCAAGAAATTAAAGAAAAATCGTAAATATATAGCAACAACTTACAACACCCGCCTAGGGATTATGGGTTGGTTGTGTCATGTGAATAAAGGATTGAGATTGGTTAGTTTGACCGTTGACTGAATTCACAATTGTCGAATGGGCCATAAGTTCTACAGATTTTTTTCACGAAATGTAGAACGATTGTTTATATTATTATTTTATTTGTTGAGTTCGAGCTACTAAATATTTAGCGGAGCTGATCAATTTCGATCGCAATGAGTTATTCCACTAAAATACGATTAACGAGAGTATAGTTGTCCGCAGTTTGAGAATCACTGGCGGTCAATGTTTCTAGGGGAAAATGAGTAATAATTATATTTTTTCCTCATACATCCCCCTTTGCACTCACTTTATCAGAAAGGTAAAGCATTTGTCGTTGGACAAAAAAATTGTAGCATTTATAGAGGAGCAGTTGGGCCTGTGAAAAAGTCTGCAGAGAGGGAATATGATTCGTCAGATTGATACGAGAGAGATAATATTTAATGAAAGGGTTGAAAATTATGTTACTTGTGTTGAAACTGTCGATTATGTTGCCAAAGGGACGATGAGGGTCATTTTCTGGATATGTTAATAAATTGCAGAAAAGAGGGAGAACATTTTGGAGATATCTTTTGTTCCAAGTAATCTCTATATGTATGCGTTGAAACACTTGAAATTGTTCCTGAGCTAAACAAGAAGTGAAAGAAATCGATAGAGGAAATTATAATGTGGAGGAGAAATGTAACCCTTTCGCCAAACTCCGGTATAGGGGATTAAATTCATGCGACACCCTCAGCAAGTCATCGAGAATTCTGCCACCACTGTGCTTGGTGGTTCAAATGACAGAATTAAATTATACTCAGAGAAATCGGACAGAGACCTACCCACTCACCCACTCATTTTGCACACAACCCCAGCCCCCAATCCCCAACACCCCAACTTCCAGTCAGACAATTGGATCGCCCACTTTCTCAGCACATTCCACCCCATTCAGTACGGCACATTAGCATATTCTAATTTCATATAACTCGCCCGAATTTGAATATAATTAATTAATTAAAATAGATTTACAATTCTGCTGCGGTCGAGACATACCCTACACAACCCCATAGATCCCGTCAACTTCTCGGGCCTAGGCAAGGGGTCACCCCCTGTAAAATGTCAGGGGTAGAGAAATTACAATTGTGCTGATTTTATGCTTTACTTTCTCTAACAAGAAAGAGCAGTGTTTCACAACTCCTTCCTTGTTATATTTTCCATTCTTGGTGCAATGTATATTGTTGCTCATATAAAGCACAAATACCTGAACTTTTTTTCGTTATCATTGAAGATCAAGATCAATTTGTGAGGGTAGATATCTGATACATCGTTAATGTATCTTTGTCATTCGTTTGGTCGTTCTTCTCGTGATATGAGATTATTTAAAAAAAAAATTATCCTTTAATTTTTGCCTAAATATCTAGGCTTAATTGATTTATGATTTAATTTGGCATTTTGAAAAATCTTAACAATCGTAAAGTCTCACAGTATAGCACAGAATAAGGAGGAAATAAATAAATCGATTATTACTGATCGATAATGACCAAGAAATCCATAAATTTCAGAAAAATTCCGTCACGCTATATTCTATCATGTGATCGTAATAACTACAGTAGAGTCTCCTAAATTCGAATGCTCGGGGGGTATTTTTGACATTTCTCACCTCCCAAATTCGAACGATTTTTTCAAAACTAACGAAATTCGTGTGAGATTAAATTGTACTCTGAATCAAATTCCCGTACTTTCTCGCAAGTCTTAGTGGTAACATATTTCCTTTTCATTTTACACGACCATAATGTATGTAAACATTCAGGAAGAAGCACATAAATACGATTTTTATTCACCAAGAATACGAACTTTCTAACATAACTTCACAATTGACTTTTTGAATCCAAACGGCGGCGTTCGAATTTGAGAGGTTCAGATTTGAGAAACTCTACTGTATAAGGACTAGAAGTCAAACGGTTAGAAATAATATGTTGAAGTGTTAAGGACTCTGTCATAAGTTGAATTTCGCACCAACATAATTTTCATTTTATTTTGTCGTGTCTAAAAACGCGACTAGTATTAGGGAAGGGTGGGGCAGTTTTACCCCTAAATTGCAAAATGGATTTTGGGACCATTTTGCAAAAGAATGATAAAACAGAAGTAAAACTTTGTATATTCTGTGAATTACAGTTGGTTTAGGGTTAATAAAAATAATAACATTAATCCTTTAATTTCATTAGTCTATTGCAGAGAAATTCTATCTTTTAGAAAGATAAAACGTGTTTATAGGAAACTTGCGATACTAGAATTGAATAAAATTACTATTTTGAAGTCTTCTAAGACTCTAAAATCTAAAAATATAATCGAACAAGAACTTTATAACAGAATTTGAACACTAACTGAACATACAGAGAACGTAAACAGTACGGCCATTAATGTGTAAGGTTCCCGTCTTAAATATTTATTGTTTTTCCTCAGTATTTGTGAGATATTTTAATTTTATAGATTGATGATTTTGGTATATATTTTTGTGGACGTTTTTGGTTTTTAAAGGATTTTCAACACAGGATACTGGTCAAAATAGGCCTAAAGGCCTAAGACCTTGGTAAGGGGGGACAGGTAAAGGGGGAAACAAAAAAAAACAAAGAACGTAAAATATCGCCAAAGATTTCCAAGCCTATTTCTCATTAATTGAGCAATTTTCTTTGAATTTTTATACGAAAGACATGTCTTTTGTAATGCTAAGCCAATTCTGTACATTGTTCGATCATTATATCGCCTTAGAACATGCCCTTTTTAGTATAACAGTATTATAATAGTATTTTAAAGTCTTGAATTTTTATAATACTAAAAAAAATAAAATATCTTGGTGAAAACATTCTGAAAATATATTATAACAATTAAATTCATCATTTATGAGCACTTAAAAAACACTGTAAGATTATTTTTAAAAAATTTTTCTATGAACTTTTAGGAAATACTACTTTCCATAATTTCGAAATTTAAATACAAAATCAGCTACAAAACGTTTTCAATGATCATTTAAGTCAATTTTGATTAAAAAAGTAAATTGTTAGACACTGGAAACTTCTCCGTGTGCTTGCATGAAACTGCCCCCCACGAACTTTCGGAACTCAAATCGAAATTGTCGGAACTGTCTTAGAATTCATTCAACGCTAAATTCCTTATAATAACCATAAATCCACTGGTAATTTAATGCAATTATGTTACTTAGATAGATAAGTACAATAGTTCAAAAATTGTTGAAAATAAAACATTAGTTTCATTTTTATGCGGTTTTATAAAACCAATTACAGTTATCTCTTCAATAACATAAAGGTTTTATCCCGTTCCTTTTAAAGAGATAAGAAGAATATGCAAAAATTGAACCTGCCCCGTCGTTAAACTGCCCCACCCTCCCCTACTGCTCGAATTCAAAGAGAAACCAGTATAAATATGTAATCCGGTTTTCTCTTTTTTTAATATGTTAACTATTTCTCCAGACGGTTTCTTTAGATTTAAAGTTAGAAAGACTCTGCAGGATGTATTTCTCAGCCGATTGAACCAAATATATATCGCTTTTAAAGGTCCTGAAAACCTAGATGAGCATAAATGATTTTGAACTGGTTTTACGCTCCTGAGGACAAATACTGTTTTCGCTTATACACACATTTTCGATAATATTTAAATGCAATCTGCTCTAATTATTTGATAACCGCAATATATCATATAATTAAATAAGGAAGTGAAAAAAAGCTTTTCAGAAAGATCGAGATGATAAGCATGACTTTTCGCATTAGTATAGGACCGATTGGACAACAAAGTATTGCACCAAAAAGTCCTGAGCTTGAGCATGGGCAGAAATAATAATGGATGATTTTATCAGTATCTAAAATTCAATTTCTAAATTCTTCTTGTATGTTTTAAAGGGATTTATAAATCGACTGACTAATTCTAAACGTTTTTGAACCTGTGATTATTCACAGATTATAAGGAAGCATTGCGGGAATTACGTAGTGTAAGTCAATTTGTAAAATTTTCGAAATCATAATCATAATTTTATGCAACATACATAACATTAAAAATACTGCAATTAAATGCAAACGAATAAAATAAAATCAATTTTCGTGGTTTAGCATTGAACTTGTAAGTTCAAGCGTTTTTTAACTTAAACAGCCATTGTTGCTTCCGATCACAAAGCTATGATTCTAAATATTTAATTGTGTCTCATTTACAATATGTAGAAGTTCCATAAATTTTAAATCTTAAAATTGCATAAATTAGTTAGGACATAAGCTGAGAAAAATAACGATAGGATACTATAAACTCATTTGACGAAAAATTATACAAAAATGTATTGACTATGGATATCGACTCGGGGTCTTCAAGTCTCTCCTTAGATAGACCATGGTTTAATTTCGATAGTTTTAATTTTCCGTCTCCGCAATTTGTACAACTTATTGAAACTTATTTTTATATATCCTTAAAACGACACTGAATTGGAATAATTAAAACCAAATTTTTTCAAAATGTAAGTTTAAACATCCTAGCTAAAATTCTTATAAGAATCAGTTAAAGTGGAGAATCTTATTAAACGGCGTTTTGTCTTCATTTAAACATGTTATGGGCTGGTTATATTAATTTTAAAAGTTTTTTTAAACTTTGTAAGTCATTTGCTAAAGGGAGCTGAGCTCAAGTCATTCTAAAGGTGAATAGGTTAATTAAGCCTTAAAGGGGAAAGTGGCTTTCCTTTGAATTCAGCAGTCTATTAATATTCCAAATTTTCTCTATAGTTAATAATTATAACTATATAGTTAATATATTATACTGTTAAATCTTTTTTTATAAACTTCGATTAATAAAGTAGTTTATTTTTTCTCTGGGAAATAAGAGAAAGATTGATATATTCAAAGGCTGTCGAATTCCAAAAACCGGCCGCTTACACCTACAAGTTTCATTTCTAAGGTTAATATGTGGCTTAACTGCTGTAATTTCTCAATAATCAAGATTATTGAGAAAATTTTTACACTTAATTTTTGTACAAAAGGCAATTGATTCTGCGGCTTAAAAAAGTTACTGAAATTGCTTTTATATAGTGCCCGCTCTTTAATCCGGATCGCCGTAATCCGGGCGAGTTATCGACGGTTACATTTAAAATCATTTTGAGGTCATGTATGGATGTGTGTTCAGCAATGAAAATGAATTATCCTGTGATGTTTTTGTTTAATAAATGTAGTATAGGGGAAACTGGGGCACCACCAAACACGGGGTAGCACCAAACACTAATTTTTATTTTTAAACTGCTTGGACTATCTCGACCATTTCTTCAGTGGACAAGCATCCCTATATAATACCTATAAATTTCTGTAAACCTGTCCTCTGAAGTCGAATATCTGATTAAAAAATCGCAGTGTTTGGTGGTACCCCATGTTTGGTGGTCCCCCAGTTTCCCCTAGTACCATAGAATTAACTAATTATGTCTTTTCAAGCTTATTTAAAACTGTTATTCTAATTCTAGAATAAAACCTTGTATTATATTTTCGAGACGTTGAACAAATTCAAAAAAATCCATCCGGATTACGAAGCGGACATCTGTCATATTGTCTCCCAATCATCTGGATTACAAAGCGGGCACTGTTTTTCAAAAATTTCAGATTTTTAGGAATTGGGCTAAATATCTATAGTTTGAAGATCGCTTTATAATCAAAGCTCATTCTTAACGTGGTGGAGGATCTTAAGATGTCCTAAGCAACTCCCCATTAAGACCTCTACAAATTGTCCAAAATTTACGTCAAAAAGTAGCTTTTTGAAAAAGATGTCCGGCGAATTGTGTAGAGAAGAATAATTGTGTAGAAAATCTAAGAAATATTAAGGTAGACCTACAAACCTACTGATATACTAAATAATATGGGCTTTGTAATGGAACTTCTTGATGATTTTTTTAAGCCTCTGACACATTAGAAGAAATTTTTATCAAAACTAGTCCTTTTGACGGATCTTTGACAATCCTCTGCAGTAGTGTAGGCGATTTCCTTTCAAAAAGGGCAGTTTTGACGAAAATTTCTGTCTTTAAGAAAATAGATCGGATAGAATAAAAAATAATAAGTTCAAGGGCTAGGGTAATATTATTGCTAGTGAAAAAGTCTTCAAATCAATTCTCTTTTTTTCTGTCAGTTTTTCTTGACCTTTCTTTTGAGATTCTCATGAACCAAAGCCAAAAGAATTAAAATGCACTTGAGTGTCATTGTCAATGCACTCTCCCTCACACTGGACCCCACAAATGCCAATTGAAACGCGCAAACTCGCGCCAATCGCAATCCAACTCCACCGGCAATCAACAAACTCATGCTTTTTGGGGGATAGTGACTGTATGTGTGGTTGTCTTGCCTCTCCACCCTCCCTAATGTGGCGCTGTATGCGCGACAGAGATGGGGCTATAACTTGATCTTGGGCATTTTCTCTAGTGACAACGTGGAAACGACGAAATGGGGAGACACTTTGATGCACGTGCACCAAATGAGACAGATGTCTCACCATCCCACTTTCCAAAAGAGCGAAATAGTAGTTGTTTTGACAGCTGTCAAAAGGAGAGAGGCTGATGGTGGTACGAGATGGAGCTGAAAGCATTAAGGTAAGTGGACAAGAGTGAGATAGATGCATAATTAATTCAATTGTTGTGCTTTTAAGTGGGAAAGAGTAAATATATGATGTCTCTTTTCTTCTTTTGAATATTTTGAATGGGTGTTGTATGGCTGTCTCCCTTTAATTCAGTGTCTGGCTGAATTGTTAAGGTTGGGAAGTATGTGTGGGGTGCTTGAAGGAGTATGCAAAGTGGAGCCTACAACTACACGCGGTCATCGGATTGTCTCCTAAGTGTGTGAGTGAGATAGACTTTTAGTGCATTCTTATAGGAATTTCCCTGCGCAGATTTTCATTCTATCTCTTTCTCTCTCACACAGTTTCGGAACTGATGTTATGTTTTACTTGTATGCTTATTGGGTTGATTTGTATTGCCCCCAACGCGCAATAATAGCTTTGAAATACACACTCTTTGGCATGTGACGTGTGTTCTTTTTTCACTGTCAGTACTCACACACACAGATGGCGCAGTTGTGTATGTGAAGTAATCCCCTCAGACACCAATTGAACTATTCGCGTGAATCAGTAACCGACGCCTTGTCTTACGGTGTGGATGTTTTTGCCCTTATGCTACATAGATATTCCACGCGATGCCATATGCGAGTTGACTTTTGCCACTAATTTCTTTCGGAGGACCTTAGTGAAATCTAAAATTCAGTGAGTGATATCCTGAGAAATCCCTCCGGAAATTTGTCAGTGAACTCAATATTGGGTAATGTGTAGAAAGAAGTGCTAATAAAGTGGGTTGATCAACTAAATTTTCAACCGAAATAACAATCACTTTTAATCATTCAATTAACTAAGTTAGTGAATTGTCCAGAGTGAGAGCGAGAAGAAAAGATCCATCTCGAGTGTTTGAATTTGCAGAGACAAGAACTCTCTGAGCTAGTGGTCGAATCTTTATTGAAGCATTATTATTGATTAATTAAAATTAATTTTCATCATTTGGTGCTTATTGCTTTTCACAAATTGACACCAATTGTGAGCATACAAGCAAGTTCACAAGCTAAGAATTTTTCAGACGCGGGAAAAATTTCCACTCAACCGTGATGCCCAAAGACAATTCTCAATAGCATCACGAAATTAATCAAGTTAATCGAGATTAATGAAACAAGATCTTTAAAAAAAGCCGGATTTACTTGAGTTTCACAAATAAACTTGCAATTGTTGCTACCGTTGCTACAGACATTTTTAAAAGTGTTTTATTTTATAAGTTGAACTGCTGCTGCACGAAGATCAGCTATTCGTTAAGATTTGTCGTTAAGTTCTTTAATCCTGTAAATTAGGTAAAACATCAAGTTACTGAAGAACATTTTTAGACTGTGCTATCAAAAAGTTTGTGTGAAACTAATAAAATACAAAAGTGAAATATCTATATTGAGATAAACTTACAAGTTCTATAATAGAGGTCAGAGAACTTTTAATATTTTTGACACTGGGACGAAATCTGCTCAAAATTTTGAAAAGCAATTAAGGTGAGTTGACTGATAAAATATTTTGCAAGAAAAAGGCAATTAGTTTTTATCAAAAAGCACATGAGTTTAACCCTAATTTCCGCGAATTCTTGCTGAAAATGAGTATAATTTATCAGGAAGAAGGTACTTTTTGGTGCAGAGTTTCCCGCTAATTTTCTCCGCATTTCGCGCGCGCCAAAAGTTTTCTGAATGAAAACACCACAGGATGGCACGTGGTGGAAAATGCCGATGGCACGTATAGAAGTATCATCCCACAAAAACAACCCTGAAAATTATAACAAAATGCTCTCAAAATCACCCTGTGCCATCCAATTCAATTCAATTTTGGATGTATATGTGTGGTGATTTTATATTTAGTAACATACTCATTAGGACTCTTGGCGTTATAGACACTCATGAGACCACAATTGTTTGTAGTATAACAAAACCACGACGATTTGCTTCGTAATTTGATCAATTGAGATGAATAATAATTTATTAAAGTGGTTCACAACTGCAAGAGACTTGAACATTTAACTATTTTTAAACACCAACACTGCCATACAGGAAAGAATTAACAGCAATGAATCTGGTTGAGGAGAAAACGTTACAATTGGTGGGATACATTGTGTGATACTCCCGGTACTCCTCTTTGCATGTGATACGAAAATTTTGTTGTTATTCAAGTTTTTGCTGAATTACAAGTAAAGTGTGAGGATTGAATTTTGTTGAGAATCCTCATCGAATTACATTTTGGTAATTAAAACATGAAACGCAATGAACTAAGTAGTAGAATACTCGATAAAAGACGCAAGATTCATACGTTCGAATTTCGTTTAAGTCACCAGTAATATTTTGGCATTAAACGTGATCAAATCCGTGCAGTAAAGTCTAGTTAAAAAGAAAAATATAAAGTATTCAAAGCCAGAGTATGTGCAAAGCCTGAAAGCCTTTCTCTATTCCTTTATTTTATAAATTTTAAATTTAAACATCTTTGCAAACTTGTCTGTTTAGAAATTAGAGAATTGACGGATTGTTCATTGGAACATACTTATTTTATGCTTTTCTTAAAATCCTTATTCTTAAAACTTAGTTCTTATAAACTATATTATGTAAATAAGGAATAGTAGTCACAGAGGTGAAACTTATTTAGTTTGAATCTCGGATCAAATCTCTGTAAAAGATCAAGTATAAAATCTAAAACATAAAAAAACTATAATCAAAATTTTCAATAAAAAAAATTAGGTTGTTTTTTTACTGCACTTTGCGGGGCTTGAGACTCACAATCCCATCCTTTTAAAAGAATAAAGAATATTGCATCTGAGAGCATTCGTCGCCTCTTGGGCGGTGGGACCTCCAACTTGACAGCCTCAGTTGTGTATTCGAGTCCTGCCCGTTGCAAACGATTGAAGCGCCTGAGGGGACATTTTTCATGATACACTGTAAAACGAATAAAATAATTTATAATCTAAATAACGCACAAAATGCCAAATTCTAATTCTAATTCCCCCATGGAATGTTTTCTTTTATTATTATTATATTTATTTTTAATAATTTTTTTATAAGATTATTTATCTTTAACACTCGAGCTCAATGCGCCTACCACTAATACTACCACTTTCATTAATTTGAATGCTAAGCTTTATGACGAATGAGTGAATTCGTTCTTTTTTCAAGAAATATTTTTTTAAGTTCAATAAATAATCTTTTAATAGACAAATTTAGCGATTTATCGAGTTTTTTTCGTAGAAATGTAGTGTTATTAACAAAAATTGCTTCTAGGACTTAGATCTCTTATTTTATCTACAACTCTAGGAAAACAAGTAAATTCTTAAATCTTCCCTGTTGCAGATGACAGCTAAGTCTTAGTTAGAACCCGGTTAACTAAAAGGGACTTTTTAAATTAATTTACCTGCAGACAAAAATAAATATATATATTACATAACGGGATCCAGAAGGCCCGGAATACTTCTGATTCTGATTCGTTCAGGAATTTAATTACAATATAGTATTGGAAGATCTGTCCCGCTTAGAGCATCCGGTCAGATAGTCATTTTCTACCCTTGAAGATTTCTTGGAGCTCCTCTCCGCACTTTTATTACTTGAATACTTGGAATGAGTGGTAAGATTTGTCAAAGAGATTGATTGTAGATTGTAGAAAATATCCTGGGATGGGAAGCAGCCATGTTGAACGGGTAGCTCTGCATGTCTAGATGTCTAATCCCTATTTCGTTTAACGCTCCTATCCAGAAATTGAGTAGATCACTCAATCGGATAATCTGAAAATCCTTGAAGTTTATGGTGTTTTGTCCAAAAATTACGCGTCTAAATGAAGATAGCGTTGGACAATTTCCTGAAAAATTTGTCAAAACTTATTTATTTATAGAAAAAAGTAGATGGTTTGGAAAACAAACAAAAAAATTAATAATTTAAGCCAAATATCAGATAAAATTAACGAAAATTGATTTTTTAACAATTAAAAAACAATAATTAAACTACTTTTAACAATAATTTATTTATTTTTTGATTTAACCAGTTTTAACAACATTTTTATTAAACCTTAAAAACTTGTTAGTAAGTGTTAAAAATTTGACAATTTCTCTCAGTCAAAGTTGGATTCTATACAACTGAGTCAAATGAGCTGCCTAATAGTTAATTGGTAGTGCGCTACCTTCAAACGACTTAAGCTTCGAACAACTCATTTTTTTATATGTTCTTAATGAATTTGGCCCATTATAATATCACATTTTAATTGCTAGTCCTGACAAGAACCACTAGTTTTCAAAAAATCTGTATAAAAGTTCAAATTTTCTTATTTGACCTTTGGGAAAATCCTGAGGATCCAAATTTATTAGCGGTGTGTTTCAAATTTGTGGTACACGAAACATATAGAACTCTCAAGGGTAACTTCATCTTTCAGAACCTTACTCTTACTTATCTTGTACATCTCCATGCATCTCCTTCTTTTATTCTTAATTTACAGGGCATAAAATATCTTTTGCAAATATCTAAGATCTCGAAGAAAAGGACATTAACGAGATATTTGCACCTGGGGGTCATAAAAATTGTATTCCAATGAGAATAGCGTCAGTATTTGCCATCCGGAAAAGGGCTGTAAGATCCGGACTGACATCAGACTTAAATTCACTCGAAGCGAGATCTTGCTTAATTATGAACCAATATTTCTGCACCATCAGGTGGTTTAAAGTGTCAGAAGGTGTAACGCTGTATGATTTATTATGGATCAAAATATTTTTACTAAAGTTTTTAAAGATCTTTTTATTTAAATTAGATTTTAGATTAAGAGACATTTTTAAAGGTGCATAAGACGTTTTAAGAGGTTTTTGATATTTTGGATTTTAACAATTTTTGGGGATTAAAATTAAGCAAAATGTACCCGTAATATTGCTTACCTTATAATAGAAACTGTTTTTTTAATCACAGTGCGGAAAATATCAATTTTTAACAACTTTTTGATCTACTCTTCCGTTCAGTGTTAAATTACCTTTTTCTTAATTCAAAATTATAATTTATTCTTCTTTATATTAGAATTTTTGTGATACTTGAACTTTTATAATGCATTACTAAATACTACTATTCGATGATAATTCTACTTTTGTATCATTATAATTCAAAGTTATTCGTAAAAGTATCTCTCAACTGCGATATAAACTTTAGATGGCTCAAAATTTGGCACACCTTGTCAAATTTCCAAATAGTTACAATTAAATGCACTGAATTTTAAAATTCTTTGGGAATGTAGAGGAAAGCTTTCAGGCTTTAGAACACTCCATGTTTTGAATCTGATCTATTGCAATCTATTTTATTTGCTAGTATTAAATCACACATTTTTTGAAAAACTGAAGTCAGATTCATTTAAGGAATATGGGAAAAATATAAAGTATTCAAAGCCAGAATATGTGCGAAGCCTGGAAGCCTTCCTCTATTCCTTTATTTTTATCATTTTAAATTTAAACATCTTTGCAATCTTGTCTATTTAAGAATTAGAGAAGCCAACTCAAATTGTAAAACATTTATATTGAATATTCCATGACGAATTGTTCATTGGAACATACTTATTTTATGCTTTTCTTAAAATCCTTATTCTTAGATCTTAGTTTTTATAAACTCGGAGGCTGTCAAAATCCCGAATGTTCTGTGTCTGAAAAGGATTAAATTATATAAGGGTGCAATCGTGGAAGTAGCTATGACACTTTTAAGAATTCGATATTTTGGCTTCCGGGATTTCGGCTTCTGGGATTTTGGCATTCGGGATTTTGGCTTTCGGGATTTTGACCGGGACCCAGGGCGCTTTGCTCTAGTTATAAGCAACCAACCTAATTTTTTTATTAAAAATTTTGATTATAGTTTTTTTTTTTAAGTTTTAGATTTTATACTTGATCTTTTACTGAGATTTAATATCCTAGATTTAAACTAAACAAGTTTCACCACTGTAACTACTATTCCTTATTTAATATAGTTTATTAAACTTATAAACTTTCAGTTTATAAAACTTAAAAAAAACTATAATCAAAATTTTTAATAAAAAAAATTAGGTTGGTTGCTTATAACTAGAGGAAAGCGCCCTACCTTCGGACGACTCATGCTTGGAACAATTCATTCTTTTTAATATGTTTTTAATGAATTTGACTCATTAATATTATATTTTAATAGCTAATCCGATGCACCAAATTTCTCGAAAAGAATCATGGGACCAATCTGGTAGGAACATAGAGAAAAGATTGAGTTGTTTGAAGCTTGTGTCGTCCGAAGATAGCGCGCTTTCCTTTACTATAATTTTCCCTCAAATTTTGACACATATCTTTTAAAAAATGTCTGATCTGAGACAAGAGTTTTTGATAATGGCGCCATATATCGTCGGTTGTATCAACTGTTGTCGTATCTGTATTTGTTTGTTATCTGCATTTGATGCAAGCTACAATACAGGCATCAACTCTTGCGTGAATGCTGATACGAAATGCAGATACGACAATTGTCTATGCAACCGTTGATATGCATATGTATCATACGGAATGACCTATTATCAGTCCTACTGTCATCTTTCTGTTTGCAAGACCTTCCAAATTTCTGTTAATTTAAGGATATTAACTTTTGTTTCAGTTCTAAAATAAATTGCAGTGAAATAACCAGAAATGACCACAACTGTCATTGAGATCCAATGATATAAAATAGGCCTTATGTCACAATGTACAGGAAATTTCTTCAACCTTTTTTCATTCACTTCTTGGTGGACGGTCAACCACACCCTCTAAAAGAATTTTTCCACCACTTCTCTCTCCTCATTTTATTTGTACTTATTCACTGTAAAATTATTGTTTCACGTTGTAATTCAATTTAAAAACTCTCCTCTCCCAAACTCTTTCTCTTGCCAGCTGCTTTTTCTTTTATTGTCCTCAGCTTGTCAGTATTTCAATTGTAATATGTTATAAATACAAAATTCTTGCTACTTAAATATTCACAGCGCGATTTGTACCCGCATTTCGAGTGTAAGTTGTTTGGTGTTCATTGTTGGTCCCAGAAACTCTTTCTGCGGCGGTGGAAATAAATTGAATTAACCCATTAGTTTGTGATTTCAATTTCCATAATTATATGGCTTCTTTGCATTATATCTGTCCCTCTCATGAGCACTGTTGCCTTGTTTAGCCAAATCGTAAATCTAAGTGATTTTTTTTGCAATTTTAAACTTTAGTACGGGGCTTTTTATAAGAAGAAAAATCACACTGGTACATCATTCTTTCTTTTCTTGAAATAGTCTTTAGACCACGAACTTTTCTGGCGAGAAATTTCCCCACAAGCATCCAGATTGTGTGGGGAATATTTAGAGTTTAGATCGAGTGAGTAACAATAAAATCATGCTGAAGGCGATGAATCTAAATTGATATTAATGAAATTGTTGGCCGCGTCGAAGAGTTACAGCAAGTGACATAGATACAAAAACATCACAAATAGAATTTTTAACACATATATAATCATGTTCAGCACACATTTTCATAATTATTTTTCCAATGGTAATTCACAGCGTTGTTGGAAAATCCGATGGCTAAAATTCACTTAATATCAATGACATTAATGATAACACTTTATTGAATAGAAATTATTCTGGAAGTTTTTTTTCAAATGAAAAATCACTATTTTGGAAGACTTCACAAAATTAAAAATTTTATGCAACTCAAGTAAGATTTAATGGTGTAAATTTCCTGAAAAATTTTAATGGATTTGTCAGTGACACTTCTTATAGGAGGGAATCTGCTTGAAAGTATATGACAAGTTGATGTAGAACTCAGCGGTTCACACATTGAGGCTTTTTATTGAATTAGGTCTTAATGAGGCTTCAAAAGAAACATTTCACATTTCATCGAGCAACATCATTATGATGGACGAGTCAGCTAGAAAATATTACTGTGTCACTAAATAAGAAGAACTTGATCGTTATGAATAGAAATCTAGAAAATGGATGTAAAAGCAATTTAATTCTCCTAAACCGAAAAAAAGGTTTCAGTTATCAAAATATTTAGGCTTTGATATCATTTTATCCGCAAAAATTTTTTGAGACGAGAATCAAAGGGTTTGCCTAATATATCCACCTGAGGTCTCTGACATCAATTTTTTATGTTAGTGATACAATCAACTTAAAATTTGAAGATGGAGCAGACTCTGAGTTAATTTGGACTGAGTTTAAATCTAATAAAGACTATCATTAAGGTAAGGCTTAATTCATTAAGACGTCACATGAACTCTGGCTTAGAAAATGTCATAATTTTCCTACAAGGGGAAGCGGGCACCTTTGAAAGTGGGGTACTTTTCAAATTGGGATTTTTCTCCTATGTTTAAGTGGAACTGAGCCATATCATAATGTAATTTAGCTTCTCAATCTGTTTGTACACCAAATATTATATCACGATAAGGCTCAATTTTATTTAAAAATAAGTGAAAATCCCAATTTCAAAGGTACCCTACTTTCAAAGATGTCCTATTTTCCCTATTCCTCTTCAATGTATCTAACCTATTTTTTCAAGAAATATTATAAATGTGACTTAAGACCAGCATTATATCAGATTCATTAACCCTCTAACGACGAGACACTTTCTACGGACCGAAAATCAGCAATAAAAATTAAACCGATAAAGAAAATCAATGAAATGTTTTACATCTGACTTTGGAAAATCCGACAGAGTCTGATTCAGTGCGTCTTTTACCTCTACGAGCAATAGGGACAAAAATAGTCTAAAAATTTAAATTAATTTTCGGACAATACCAATAAATAATAATTTTCAGTCTACTGAAAAATATTATGTATGATTATTGTACTTTCTTTTTCCAAAAACGGTTTTGCTTAAAAAAATTTGGAAGTATAAAAAATAATTAAAATCATTTTCGAATATGAGAATTTAATAATTTGTCGTTTTTAAGCTTAAATATTTACTAAATAGCAAATAGCTGGAGACTTGCAAAAAATATCTTTGATTCCTTCAACCATCTACTTTGAAATTACGTGCAAACATAAGAAAAAAATAACTAGGTAGTCAGGAAAATTTATTTTCTTTATGGGACACCGGTGTTCCAATCGTCGTTAAAGGGTTAAAGGTATATGGTAAAAATATGAGATATTCAAAATCGTGCGAAACCTAAAAGCCTCTCCCTATATTGACAATGTTTTCAATATCTGGAAAAATTATACTGTTTTATTTAGTGTGCTTATCTTTCAATTCTATAATTTTTAGTCGAATTATCAATTGTTTAAACTACTAAAGTCGGACTGTAAATCTGAATAATCGACTAATCTACTTTTCATTAAAAATCGTGTGAACTCTTTATCTTTTGTATCTTTATTATAAAGAAATTGTAAAAAGTAGTAAGAAGTACAACTGCTTCACCAAAAACAAACGTTTTTCTAGAGTTGCGCTCCTGAATATCGATATCGCGATATCATCAGAAAATAACATTGTAGGCATCTAATTTTTTTAAAATTATTTTTACGATAATTTTTATAAATAAAAATACAATTAATTAGCGTACGTAACAACCTATGCAACATTATGCAACAATAAATAATTTTCAAGTGAAAACTTAAACATATGATTAGCAAAAATCATTTTAATCAGTGTTTGTTGTAAAGAAAATTAAGAAAAACCATATTTATCTATTGTTAATGTAATATTGATCAGTGAATCATCAGTAAATCAAGTCTTTTTATACCATTTAGGATATGAAATTTCCACAGCTTCCTTAGCTAGTCATATGTGTACCAAATTTTGGCATAGTTGCATGCAAGCTCCAAAGTTTAAAGTTTTAAATGTAATATTTTTAATATAAATTCAATTTTTTTATTATTTCTTTTAAACGAGTGTTGCTTAGAACTTTGTCGATAGTTTATCGTCTTTGTTTTTTTTTCTAAAATCATTCTTAATACATTTTAAAATGGATAAAAATATATACAGAGGTTTGGGTAATATTTCGGCCACCTTGGTTCTCATAGTTCCGTGCTCTTTCAGAATTCTTTCAAAACCTTTTTTTACATAATCTCGTTCGTCAAAACGATTTTTTGTGTTGTATAATCTCTAGAGTATGCAAAAACTGAAAATTCGTAGAAATGAGAGGTACAAAAGGAGTGGCCGAAATTGCAAGCTGGTCGAAAATTGGTACACTTCCCCTATATTCAATAATTTCAAATACTTTGGCGAAACTATTAATAAGTATACCCTGTGCAATAGATGTCCTTTCAACTCTTAATTTTTAAAAAGTAATAATATATTTTTTTAAATATTTGTAATGACTGAATCATCAGAAATAATATTAAGAGAAGGCGGGGCAATTTCGCGCAGGCCAACTCTTCTTCACAACTCTTCCTAAATTAATATGATCTGTAATACAACTAACTAAAAGTCTTTGACGTTTTATTTGGGTATTGGCTGTCTGGAAAAATAAAGAATAATAGTTTTTATTCTAATAAATAAAAAAATATATTTTTACTTTTTTGTTTCTATTAAAAAAATAGTTTTATTAAGTTTTCTTTAACTCCTTTTTGTATTTTGAGTATTGGTCTTTGTTTTAGAGGATAAATGAGATAAATGATTCCTCAAAAATTCTTCCTTTTTGTAAAACAATTAAAAAATAATAATAAAGGAAACTGACCGAACTTTTTGATTCAGATAACATCTTTATAGGTTTCCCATTCAAAATTCAACGATTAAAGAAGTCATTTTTAAATTGCAGTTAAACGTCATGCAAAAGTGTCGTAAATTGTTCAACTCTGTTGGTTTCTCACTTCCCACAACAGTCTCTTGACATTCCTTGGCAGTATCAACTCATAATTATTTGGTACATTTGTCTGCAACCAATAAAATTTACACACCATATAAGAAAAAAATAGTCAATGATTTCCATGAGATGTCACGCGGTGCTTCTTGGTTGTTTTAGGAGCTTCAACCACGAGAGTCATCAACTTGGGCCAGTGAATATTGAGAAGAAAATTGAGCTGGAGGAGACATTAAGCTTGGGAGGGCAATAAAAGTTGAAAAAGAAGTGGATGGAAAAAGGTGTGTTTTGTATCGCGATTTAAATTAATTCTGATCGAATGCTCAACGGTAGATTAAATCCGTGACACTGATGACTCATTAATACAATGAAAATCACGAGTTTCGAAACTCCAAACTCTGTTCTTTTTTAGTACCTCAACATTTCTATTATTAATTTATATCTATGGCTAAATAAACAAATGAGCCCTGGAGGTTGTGGATGGGTGAGACAACAGAGAGACACGCGGGAATCAAATTAAATTTGGTATTAATCATTTCGAACGTTAGAAGAAGGCCCCATTAGCGGAAGAAAAGTCAAGAGATCCCTCGCGGTGGAACACGAAAAAAACGTCAAAATTGAGAAGAGAGAAAGATTAAATTAAACCAATAAAAGACGAAGCAAAATTATGAAGTTTATGTTTCTATTTTACTAAAGTGAAAGACACACATACACAAATACAGTCTTGGAAAATGAATTATTGTTGTAACATTGAGCTCTTTGAAATAGTCATAGAGTGGGAAAATTTCATTTATAGTGCAATTATGTAAAAGATTTCAATTCCAGACTCTCATACTCCCTCTCAAAAAGCCATAATTAAATTTCAGAGGCCATAAATTTGCTTCCGATCGTGAATCTTCAACTCTTACCGATGGAAATGTGGCGCATAAACAACCCCGAAAATTTACAATCGATCGATTTGTGTAAAATTCGAAGCAAATAGAAGGGAAAGATTACAGTAAATTTCACCCTATTTTGGAAATGACTTGGTATCTCCTTATGCACCCCATTTCAAGAAACTCCACTCTCTCTATGCTCTCTATACTATTGATTGTTAGTTAATATAATTGTGCTTCAAGAGGAATTGCTTTAGGGAAAGGACCAAGGGATTTCTCTGTCTGCATGGCAAGGGATGGTCAATTCAGAAGAAATTATGTGCATTTTATCATTATGAACCACACTAAACTACTATAAAATTAAAAATAAAAATTAGTTAAAATTTTGTCGCGAAAATAAAAAAAGAACTAAATTTTTGTTGAAATGATGATAGTTTTTCTTTTTTTTATCTAATCTACAAATATCTAACAAATCTTTTGAAACAAATAACAAAAAGGCTGATTATTGCATAATTCATCATCTATTTAAAAATTTAGAGGTTTAAAGCCGATAGATGGCATCAGTTTACATTGTAAATGTCATTTTGTCATATCGTTAAGACGTCAAATTTAGACATTTCAAAGTTTTACATTTTTTGACATTGCAAAGTTAAGTACAAAGTGACGCTTCGATTCCATACTACTATGCTCTCAGAATGACAACTTTTTTGAAGTTAGTAAATTCGTATGCTTCCCATGTAGGGGAAACTGGGGCACCACCATACACGGGGTAGCACCAAACACTGCAATTTTTTAATCAGATATTCGACTTCTAAAGACAAGACCTATAGGTATTTATAGGCACTATAGCGATGCTTGTCTACTGAAAAAATGATTGGGGTAGTCCAGTTAAGAAATAAAAAATTAGTGTTTGGTGCTACCCCGTGTTTGGTGGTACCCCAGTTTCCCCTAATTTTTTTTTCGAAAAAATGAATATCTCGTTACCGGGATGTCAGATGACCACCAAATTTTCAACAGTTGTAGATCTCGGTCTCAGGAACGACATATCTCTAGGAGTAATACAAGCATAGTAACAATATTTAGTAAAACTTTATAACAAAATGCATCTTAAGATCTTTCAGATAGCGAAGGTATTTGTATTTTTTTCTTTTTCTTCAAAAATAAGATATCATAATGTTTTAATCTCTTTAATAATCTTTTAGATCAATGAATTTCAAATTTTCCTTCTCGATTTCAAAACTCACTAAATCAGTAACAAAAAGCTTGTGTTTAACTCCTTAAGGACGATTGGGTCACCGGTGACCCAAAAATGAAATTTTTACTACGGCCGTCTAAAAGTATGTTTTGTTCTAAAGAGTAAGAAAAACTGATTTTTTCTGACTCCCAATTTTTGACCCTCTCGTCCTTAAGGGGTTAAGATCACTATCATACTTTAATCTTTTAAACACGATAGATTTTTCAAACGTACTGGTGAAATTTCCAAAAGTTTGGCAAAGCGCCCCGTGTTGTGCTAGAAGTTAAGACTCGTGACTTGGATGAGATACCTCAAAAGTACTTTCACATAATTTACCATTTATCGGTTTAGAACCGAATTGAACCGAATTATGAATTACCTGAAAGATCTCCAAATAGCTTAGGAGTAATGCCCTAGACACACTTATTTCGACTCAAGCCGAGAGACGTATTAGTCAGAAATTGATGGAGTTACTTTCATTATAATTACGTTAAGCCATCTTTCAGATTAAATCGTAAGTGAGATTAGGGCATAATAGGATTGATTTTCGGGATTTTCGAACCAAAAATACATTTCTGCTCAGTACCAATTGGAACCAATTCAGAATTGTCGGAAATTACATGACCTTGTCAACCATCTTTTACACGATCTCCTTCGGTTGAGAAATACGATAGAGCAATTTTGCCTTTGATCTTGAAAAAACATGGTTTTAGGGCATTTTAACCTCATGAACGACATATGAATCATAAATACGTTGCATTGATCGTCTATAATAAACGTCAGTGAAAATACTAAAATTTAACTAGTTTGACAATAATCGAAATATTGACGTAAGTTTAGAGTTAAAATACCGACGTCATGGTGACCATGAAGTTAAACGTTTTTTAAGACCATTAAAAATAAAAATTGAAAGAATGATCATTTAATACAGTATTGGAAGTCCAAAAAAGGGAAATGGTTGCCTTTTTTATTATAAATATCCATTACTTGGTTTTTTCTTCAAATTTAAAAATAAGTAAAACAGTTTTCCGTCTGAACTTAGATAAGAGTGTACTTTTTGTACTTTTATTCAATTTAATAGGGCCTAATCTCTATTTAACATAATTTATTGTCAAAGTTGACAAACGAACGTTTGTCAATTTTATTTATTTGACAATTGTGAGATTATATTTTCGATACTTGAGTAAAGAATACAAAAGGTTTTGTCAAATCGACGGCCAATAAGAATTTGATGAAAGTATGATGAATGTGCTTCGCATATAAAACATGAAAGAATGGACGAAGAAACATCCCTATGACAAACTTTCAACAAACATTTCTACAAAATGTTTTCTTTCAATTTAAATCGTAACTTGTGCTCTTTACTATTTCGCCGCCAATAAATTAATCACAATCCCTTCCTGATTCACTTGGCCATTTTCCATTTACCCACTGAACAAATAAATTCCTCCCAAAAATCCACCCTTCAGAGGTTTCTCGCCATCCAGCAAATGTCCCCGAGAGTTGGTAAAGAAAACAGGCCGGAATGTTGGGGAAATTAATATCGAGGAGATACAAATAGATTAAAATTACAATGAGATACAATCGTACAATGTGGGATCAGTAATTTAATCAATGAGTTAAATTTAATTTTGATTGGTAAATGCGAGGGATTGAAAATTGATTTATTCAGCTAATGGAATTTGTACAAAATGTTTCGATTATTCCAAATCCTTCCTCAAAAGCCATTTTGACTTTTATATCCATTGATGAGAAGATTTCCCCCGCAGAGAATTGGGTCAAATTTTGTGTTTTCTGGAACGAAAGTTAAGAAATAAAAAATAAAAAGAAAGATTGGCATCTCTAAAGTGTCAAATAATTGAGGCTATGTTGCTAAAAATGTTCGATTAATGAGCAAAAACCGCAAATTTAGCAATAAATATCAAAATTTTACAACTTTGAGGAGAAACAGTAACATCTATTAATGTTAATGTATCTATTTTGTGTTCATTCAATTTATTGACATTTTATTAAAGAAATTTCGTGCCCTTCAAAAAAGCATTTGATATTCTTTCGAAGATTACGAGAAAAGACACATCAAAGCGATGTGAAAGAAGAGCAAAAACACGATGGCAAATGGTAAAAATATTTAATTATTTCTGGTTTATGCATAAAATTCCCAATAAAAATTCTTTACGATGATGGCTGTACGCTGAAAAACCGGTAAAACTCGTGAAGTTGAAACAGTTTGCGATGGGTTGGAGTGTTGTATGCAAAAGTGTTGTCATTATGCGGGGAGGTGTTAAATAATCATTTCTCGATCACACATTTGGTGACCATTAAGACGATGCGGCAGTTTGAGAATAAAACACTAAACGTGTAAAATGAATTGAGGAATAAGTCAAGAAAGGAAGTGTCCAAAGTCAGGGATGAAGATGACTGATAAACATGACAACGGTTTCGGGGCGACATCTTGGGAGTGGTTGGTGCAGGGACCGGGGGTGTTGTGTTCACGTTTTGAATTAGAGACAAGATAATTAATTATGATTTAGTTCAGCGTTGGTATGTGGTCTCTTGGCCGACTCGTCAGCCCCTCAACCCTCTCTCTCAAATCTCATTACACTTCACGAAGATCCATCTCCACTGACGTCTAATGCGTACCCATGGAAGCCTTTGGCCACGACTTCAATGAGACAATCACTCAACATCAGACGCCATCAGAACCATACAACGCAGCAATAATTAAACTTCACACAGTCTAGTTAAATATTCAGACGCTGGAGAGTATCATCGTTTGGACCTCCAGGTAAATAAAATGTTCCACTGAAAGCCCAAAAAATACCTGGCCAAACACGAAGACATGAGTGCATCTCCAGGATTTTGATGTTAGCAAACATAAAGACGCACACTCGAATAGACTGATTATAATCTACTGATAACACTGCAAATATTAAATTTATAAGGGGCTATAGGTATTAAATGTCTGAGGCTTGTTATATTTCTACTGAATATTTTTAGTTAATCTTATGCTTGCTCCCGAGCTAGAGATCAAACGGTAAGAGATATCGACTTTCGGTCTTGGATAACCTCCCCATAAGTGGACATTATCTCGGACGGTATTTTCTCCTTATTTATTTATTATCTATAACAGCAATTTGCTAAGATTGTCTCCTGGTAGAAATTCCGAAGGGAATAAGGGAACTTCCTGTTCAGGAGAAAAATCCTTCATATTAAAACCAGATATTTTATGCTATCTATTTTAATTCTACAAAAAAATTCTGAGGTAACCTGTATGGGATGTGAGCTCAGGACAGATTCACGAACGCTTTACTTACCTTCTTCAAAAAAAAAAAAAATAAATTTAAAATATTTAAGTGTGCTAGAAAAGCTTAGCCAATTTTATAAAATAATTTAAGAGCGAAAAGTGCTAAGAAGTAATTTAAAGAAGAAATCAGTTAGTAACATTTTGCATTTCGACTCTATGGCCAGGACAAAAAGCTGAAAATTCTTGAATTTTTTTTTGCAATAGGTATGGAAGTTTTGATAATAGAAAATATGAAATAGGGTAAATTAAGCTAATTTCGAACCTGTTCCATATGGAAACTTTTCGCTACTCCAAATGGAAACATCATTTTTTCCTTGATAAATACAGTATTAAATTTTTATTTATATATTTTCTATACCTCAGTTTCATTATTTAGTTAATTTTGCTCTAAATAAAGCAAAAATCCATTCATTTTCACAAATATTAATTTATAAATTTCTCAGAAAAATTAAAAGTGTACGTTTTTACCATTGAATTTTTTATCAGTCAACCATGTTTTATAATAAAAAACACATTAGGGTGATTGTTCTTTATAACTTTATTTTTACACATATGTAATATTTCTGGCAGAATTATGTGAAATTAAGTGCTAATCTTTATTGTTAACGGTACGTGAAATTTTCAACTGAAAAATTACCAATTTCGTGAACAAAGAGAGTTTTTCTGAAGTGTCTGGAAATGCTTCAATTGGAAATACCGGAAATATGTTTTTTTTTTTTTTTAGAGATTTTCTTATTGTCTTAGATTGGAAAGGAGAAAAGACCAGGAATAAGAACAAATCCTACAGTCAAGAGCAACTCAATAAGGTTTTGGAAGCCTTTCGTCGCGGTTTCACTTACACTGTTTGTCTCCAATTAGAAACTTTCCCTTGCCTCCATTTGGATTAATTTGTTTCCAATAGAGGTATTTTACCCAGTATTTTTTAGCCCATAATCACGAATGTCTAAAATTCCTAAAGAACAACCAATTTTATTGGTTTTTTAGAAATTTATAGGTCATTTGTCTTTAATAAATGCAAAGCAAAGAACAATTTTCCAAAAAATCTTTATTGATAGAAAACTAGGCAAATTATGCAATAGGGCTCAGCTTTAGGCCTGAAGCCCGTGTCAGCAAGACAAACAGAGAATACTGGTATCTCTATTTTCTATTTAATCAATTCAGAGATTTTCTATTATGATCGGAAATCTTTTTATGGACACTTCTCAATATCTCGTATAACATATCAGTTTCTCATAATCCAAAACTAAAACTGTACGTACGCTCATCTAACCTGACAAAAATATATTAATCCAGGGTTATGCCTTGTAAAGGCCCAAATAGATCCAGGATAATGCTCACGAATATTTAGCTTGTAAAATTTGGCAGTAAATCATTGGCTAAATTAAACGTCTGCAAAGAACCTCTAATCGATGATCATAAGCCCTCAGTATATTATACTGAGTTAACTAAATTTTACAGTCTAAAATATTTTCGAGAATCAGCCTGATTTTGCTAAGGTCCTAATATGTCTTCTAGTTTATGTTTCATGTCCAGTAGAAAATATCCATCTCCTTCAATGAACGGATATATTTTTCTTGAAATTAAAAGTAACTTATTTTCGATTGTAGTTTTTAAGGTTTTAAACCTTTAAGAACGAGTGAGACACCGGTATTCCAAAAACAAAAACCGTTTTTTTTTCTATAGAAAATTATCATGTCCAGAAAGCAATAAGAAGAACGATTTATGTTTTTGGGACACCGGTCCTTAAAGGGTTAGGGCCTTGACAGACTTGAGGATTAGCCAAGAGACGGCTTAGAGTAATTATATTCAAAATAATGGTTAAACCACATTTCTATCATTTTCTACTAAGCCGTATCTCGGCTTAAGTCCTAAGTGTGTCAAGGACCTTACATATAGAGGAGTCGTTACGTAGGGGAAAGTATTCTCCCTTCGAACGTTCATGCTTTCGAATAATGTGAATTGTCTTTTAGTTTCCTTAGAGACTTAAACATTTCTATTAAATACTAGTTAGCTTATCATCAATTGTTGATAATTCCGTGATAATTTAGTGTAAATCTCTTACGAAAAACACAAGAAATTCACATTATTCGAAGGCATGAACGTTCGAAGGGAGAGCACTTTCCTCTAGGTGTTTCAGATGATTGCTAGTGGCATAACTGTCAAATCCATGTCAATTCTTAAAATACCGGGCAAATGCCTTACTACTATCTATATTTACATCTTTAGGACTAATATCAATGTTTTAAAAATTTGATTACATTAAATACAATTCTAATTAAGAATTTAACCCTAAACAAAGTGCAATTTATCTATTGAAATTATTTCTATTTCTCTTTAAAAATCTATAGCTAAGTAGCGAGACTAGAACTACTTAGCTATCACTGGAAGTACTTCAGAATTTCACCCCTGATCCATACTGATTTCTGCAAGAAGATCCACACAGATAACGCCTAAATATCCTTGAAAATTTCTCAGAGTATTTTGAAATTAACAAATTTATTCCTTGCACAATTCAAAATAAAATGAATGTTTCGGAGCAATTTCCGTTGGAATGCTGCAAAATGGAAAGGATGGTATCTAGTGGGAATGAGATTGTAGAAATTAATATTAAAAATCGTGATTTAATTACAATATCTACATGCAAATGTCAGAAGAGATTCAAAAGCGAACCATGATGAGAAACCCAGTCACATTAAAATTGAGAAATTGTTACCATTAAACTCTATGGAATTTCTTCTTCATGTCTCTTTGAGAAAAAAAAGAGTTTGGGTTTGGTTAGAGGAGAATTCGACAGATGGAGAAATTAATGATTGTGTTGGGAGGTTTTGTGGAATGATGAGGGGAACAGGGTCACGAAGGGGGATGGGATGTGTTGTTGGTGGATAGTGAGTCAGCATTAATTGTTTTCTGATTTTATTGGATGATTTGTTGGAATGAGCTGAAGCACCAAACAACAAGAGCAAGACAAGACACCAAAGACACGAAGATGGAGGCAAAATAATTCCAAATTAATATTAACTCCTAACAGGGTGAACCGCTGGCCATGTCCAATTCCTCCTTAATTCAATTAGTAAATTAGAAATGTAAGTGAGAGATGGTGGGGTACCAGAAAGTGTGAGGAAAGGCTTCCAGCAGACCATAGAAGACAATAATAATGAAAGAAAAAAAACCTCGAGAAATTAAATGATTTCTCCAGACATCAGTCTTTCATTCTTTTTGCGTTTAACAATACTAAAAAAAAATGTTGAGGAAGGGGCATAATGTTAAAAAATTAGATGGTCTCCCAAATGATTTTTTTACTTCTTATTTTTTTTTCAACATTATTCAATTTTGATCTCAACTCTTTTTACTTCACCTCGAATTTGTTTCTCATTTGCCCCATTCAATCTCATTTAGTGCCACACCCTGTTTCTCTCTCTGTCTGTATCACTATCTTGGAAAATTGAACGGCAAAGTACATCATTTACATACACATAAACTTACATATGAGCTCGCCATCATTTACCATTAAGTATCCAAGAAGTGAGGGCATACCGAGGACTCGTATTTGCCCTAACAAATGGAATTAAGCGACACCAGACACTTCCTCCGCTTATTAATAAAGATTTAAACTGAAGGGTTATTTTGAAATCACAACTCAGTGGAATTTTCTGCATAAATTCCATATCTAGGAATTATAAATTTGTTGCAACATTGTCTTGGAGAAGGGTCAAGATCATACAAGACTTACAATAGAATTACATTAAAGCATTGAATATTCCCAACAGAAAGAAAACGTCTAAGACGGTTGCCAGAACTTTTGATGTGCTTGTATCAAGTTATATTACGTGGTGGCATAGGTTATGGCCAGCATATTGCAAAACTTCTCTGTTTTATCATTAAAATTATTAATATTTGATTAATTATTGCTAGTATTTACTGTGATAATAATCTAAAAGAAACGTAAATTTAGATTTTTTTTCTTATTGAATATCACACAAAAAGCATAAAAGCATCGAAGATTTGCAAAATGCTTAATATCGTGATTACTCTATATAGGCTCCTCTCCTATGGACTACACTGATGAGAGAAATCCGAAAAAGTTAAAATAACATTCCTGAAATGCTAATTTTTTCCTGCAATATTGATCCAAAATCGGTGTAAATATTACCCTTTTTAGGTTTATTAGGGGTTAAAGTTACCCTTTTCCATGTTAATTTTACCCTTAAAAAGGTGTAAAATTAACATTAAAAAATGTTGATTTATTTTTACACCTAAAAAGTGTTAAAGTTACAAGGAAAAAAAGTCAATCGTATCCTCTTTTTTTTTCTCAGTGATAGGAATATAAGGGCTTAGACTCAGGCTGATCCTCAATTATATTTTAGCCTGTAAAATTTAGTAATAAAGATTTTTCTCAAAATGTCTTACACTGAAGGCTTAGGATCATTGACTAGAGGTCTTTTGCATAAATTGCCTTTACCTAGTATTTTACTACTAAATTTTCTAGGCTTGGGAAAACTGGCACGCCATCGAACATGGCGACTGATTTTTGAAAACTGAACACTGATTTTTATTTCAAAACTACTTGGACTATGACCCCATGACGATGATTTCTTCAGTGGACAAGCGTCCCTATACTATCTATGAATTTATATAGGTGTTGTCCTCTGAAATCTAATATATTAATTACGAAATCGCAGTGTTAGGTATTACCCCGTGTTCGACAGTGCCCCAGTTTTCCCTAAATATTCTAGAGGTTCAGTCAAAGTCTCTTTGGGGCTCAAAATTCTTTAAATCTGCTTAATTTTTGAACCTGCAAAACTAGTATAAAAATGGTTCACAATCACTGTTAGAGGGATATGGGGCTACTTCGAGCTGTGGGGCTGCATTGTTATACGATTCTTCATGTATTTCTAATGAAAGTTGGATTTTAACATTATGTAAATTGGATAGACAAAATAATTGTGGATCTAAATGAAATAATTGTAAGAACCATCTTCATTTAGAAATAGGCGAAAATGTCGTATAACAATCTAGCCCACAGCTCAAAGTAGCCCCACCTCCCCCTACAGATTATTTTTGTGCTTTAGATTATTTGAATTTGTCATACTATCACTAAAAGTTCACAGATAAATTCACAATTTGTAAGTTTCTGAATAATTGTGTTTTTTGCATTTTGACAATGTTTCTTTAAAAGATCTATTTTGAAAAATTTCGAACTTCGTCGATAGCTAACACAATATTTACAATAAACATTTTAAATAGTGTTTTATTAAAATTGCAAATTATTAGCAATGATTATTGGGTACAGCTTACTTCCTCAAGTGTCTGTTTAAATCTGCCCCCATGTACTTTGAGAACTTAAAGCAAAATTGTCAAAACCTCCTACAAATGGTCTCATATTGGAGAATAGCAATTTAGAAATGTCATAAAATTGAGTAATTATTATAATAAACCCAAAGAAATTCAGATAAGTCGACCCCACGGATTTGACAATGGTTTTATGAGGAAAAGTTGAAAGTTCTTGACTTAGTCCGTACTTCTTCCGGATTTAAATCCAATAAGAAAACTTGTGAGTGATATTAGGTAGTAAAATTTTATTGACTACTGTTATTATAATACGACTTTAGGGCTGAAACTGCCATAAACTGGACTTAAAAGGATATTCGTGATGAGACGCTTCAAAAACTTTGTATGAGCATAGAAAATCATCTATAGTTTAATTTTGAACAAAAGAAATCACACAAAATATCAAATATGATTTTTTGATATTTTTTTTAATACAACAAGTATTTTCGAATGTAAAATACATAAAAATTATAATTTAAATAGTAAGTAATTTATAAAATTTTTTTATTATCAAAAGGTATGCAATAAATATACAAAATTGATAATTTTCAGAGATTATCTTGGAAAATTGTTCTTATCATTGATTTTCCAAAAATATCTTTTTAATTCCAGACGAACTCGTTTGCATAAAAGTGACCCAATTTGGTGTACTTTCCCAAGACATAGAGGTTAGAGGCCCGAGTTCAGAAACCTCCGTCAACTTTCTTGCCGCCAAAACAACGACACAGTGGAAAAACCTCAAGGAGAACCAATTTTGAACGCTTCCGGTGAGTGTATCTGCATAAATCTTATTGAATTTTAATAGATAAATCCAAATAAAATAGAAAATTCCCTCTCTATCTACCACTCAAAAACTCCTTCTCAAGATGACCTGACCAGCAGGTTTATTAAGCATTATGACACGTGTTTTAACGCACATTAAAAGTAGGGATGGATTGTAAAGAGCTGAGCAATAAAATAATTTTAATATCAACAATAAATTGTGTGGAATTTTTCTCAACACAAAATTTTCACAGCAATTGATATCAAGAATATTTATATTGACGAGACGATGTGATATTTAAATTTCAAAAGACGCATCTTTTGCTATTTTAATCAGAAAACCACTCTGGCTGAATTATTGCAAAGTGATAAATTTATGTGGTAAATCTCACTGTGGACTTTACTAAATAAATTATTTTTAATGAGTACTTATTCGAGAATGTGCAATTTCGCTAGGCACTCATATTCTAGGATTTGATGACAACGACATTTTACAACGCAGGGAAATAGTTGAGTAGATAGCAATAAGATTTTCTTTTTTTATAAACTTGAATATTTATAAAATAATATGCGGAATTATTAAGAGTTTCACATGAGGGTTGAGAAAAGTTTAGCGGAGTTTGGATAAGTCGAGAGAGTATCTTTGTGTTAGGTATAGAATCTAAAGTAAGAAAGATTGTTTATAAAATATCGTAATCATTTTGTTATTTAATATTTTAATAAATTTTTATTAATACCTATTGCTATTAAATTATTGGTTAATTTAAAAAAAAATAGACAGCAAAATAATTTCCTTAAGGATGAAAAACTATTTTCTGATTCGATAAAAATTATACTTCTAAAATAAGTCAAAATGTTCAGAAACCACAACATTCAACAACAATTAAATTATTACGTTTTTCGGATTTGGGGACTCCGTGATACAATTAAAAAGAATTTCAATTCTTTCGCGGAAAAATCCCAAACTCGAGTTTTACAATTGGGAGTGCAAGGCCCACATAGTGCTAAGAATTGAATATCTTGAAGAAGACATTCCTTCCGTACAGAAGTAGATCTTGAAAAATTCGGAAATCTATTTAAAGATCCAAAAAAGAGACTTTCTTACTTTTAGATAATTCCGCAAGGTGGCTGAGATACATCCTGTTCGAATTTCGAAGTGCTCAAGTGTCAAAATGTGACGGTCTTCATATTATTGTGAGGAATAAAACAGAAATACGACGCTTACTGTTCTTGTCCCATTACTCAATCACTCCTTAATCACTGAGTAACTCTTTTCCAGATTTTAGTGTGATATTTGATAAATTTTCCCCACCTTGTTCGAAAATTTAGTATGAAAATTCGAAATTGAATTTGAATTCTTCGAACGTCAACGACTTTTTGTGCAAATAGAGTTCCATTTACCTTTTATCCAAGACACTATTGGAGTATCAAAATCTACCTGTGTTTAGGCTCATTTAATCACATTAGGACATATAAATTAGACTTTTAATTAGATGACTACATAGAAAGCATTTTAAACCAACCGAACATGCGGATGACTTATCCTTAATTCGAGAACTTAATTCAATTCAATTCAATTTGTATATTTCTCCTCAATTAATGCTTGGTTGCGTCTGCCGCCGACTTACCACGACCGATCTCATCAGGTAAACGGCAGAAACCCTGAATCATAGATCGTATATGCCAGGATTTATGCAGTTTTACAATTGCAATCAGCTAGTTAAGAGCGCTGTCGTTGCGTAGGGAAAAGGGCAACAGGAGCAAGCATATTGAGGGATTAGTGCCAGCTTGGCCAAAAAAAAAGGCACGTGTTGCTGGCACTTGGATACATTAAAAAGGGGGGGGGGGCAGAGGGTTGAGTCCGAGGACCCAGGTAGAGGTTTTGTTTTTAGGTGTGGGAAGAGCCAGGGAAGCCTGAGCAGACAGAGCACAATAGCAGAAGCGTCACAGAGCTCCGAACGCCCACAATCCGGTCCGCAATCCACAGGCAGAGGCTCAGTCAAGAGGGTATCCCACGGGGTATACTTAGGATGAACTTCTAGGATGATAGCGGATGATGATGATGATGAGACTGATTTTTAAAATTTTAATTAAAAATTTCAGAAAATACTGTTGAAAATTGGTAATTTTACATGTTTAAGAGCTTGCAATAAAAAATTGTAAAAAAATTTAAAGAGTTTACCGTCTTTGTTTACTCTAAAATCATTCTTAATACTGTGGCATAAACATAATATATGAATGTATATGCATGTCAAGTGTATGTATATTAAGCATAAGTACTCAATAAACGATCAGTCGATCAACGAACATCAAGCTTATTGGATCAACCTTCCACATGGCGATCGTGACTCGGTCACAAAATGCCACATCCTAAAAAAATTAAAAATCTAATTGTGTCCCAAAAGTTAATCGGTGGTGAAAATGTGCAATAATCGATACCATTATCGTCGAGTGTATAAGCATCAAGATGAAGTGGATGCTGAGATAGTGCCACAGAATGATAAGATGGGATGCGAAAAAGACATATTACAGGAGCTCGCGAAGCTACAGCGAGTGGAAATAATATTATTTGTGATATTATCAGTGATCACTACTATCATCCTGTATGCAATCTACAGAAAATGGAAAGCCCGTATTAAGGCAAGAGCATCTCAACAAGCAGCAGTTTTAGCATTGAGAAGATCCGCAGAGAACGTTTTAGAATCTGGACAATAAACACGAAAGTGGAAAAAAAGTGATTTAAAAACTATAACATCCAGAATAGTGATTAAAATGAACTATAGTGCGAAAAATGCATTGAATAAAAAAAAAACCGAGTCCAGAAGATCAGCTGAACATCAATATGATCAGCGAAACATCAGCGAGATAAATCATCAAAAAAAAAGGAGAATGCTGAAAGAAGCTGTCATAGGATAAACTACAAGATTGCCACATCTCCGAAAATTCATCATGAATAATTTTTCACGTAGAGGTATGATCCCACAGAGTTCAAATTTCTAAAGTCCTGCGTACGTTGCATATAGTCTGGCTGATGACGTCTGGGAGCATCCGGTTGCTGAGTCGACAGGCAATTGCATCTAAGGTGAGCGACCAACGATGGACTTTGGCGAGAGAGTGGATCGTATGAAGTCAACGATTCATCATTGCTGAGTTGCCGATTGAAGACAGCGTGTGCAAAGTTGCAGAGTTCACCGAACAACAACTAGCAGCTGATGAAGCAAAGTCGGATCAAGTAGCAAAACAATGAATTGCAAGTATTGTCAACACTTAGTAAACAATAACATAAGAAGTAGGTCAACCATATAGGTCAAATTATATTATATAAGATATGGGTAAATTTTAAGTTTTTATTAACTAAATGGGTGACTTTTCAATTTTAAATAAAGTAATTGAGGATTTAAAGAAACTCTTACAGAATTTTAAGAAGCACAATGCTGATCGACAGTATGCTGTTGATTATGTAGAAATAAAAAGAGAAGTTACCAATGATTGGCATAATAGTTTTGTCATTGCATATAGAAGATTACTTACTCAATTAGAACCTCAAGAATTAGAAACTTTGAAAAAGAAAGGTCAAGAAGAAAAGAATTTGGTTGATGAAATTGAAAAATTTTATAAAAGTATACAGGAGAAGATAAATAAAGCTAAAATTGAAGAAAATTTAGTACTTGAAGATCGGACAGAAACAGAACAGACATCAATAGAAAACATGGCTCAATTCGATATAAAAACGGCTTCTCAAATTATTCCTGATTTCAGTGGAGAAAGTGATAAGATGTTAGACTTTCTTTCGGCTGTAGAATTTTATTGGAACACCCTGAATGAACAGAGCAAGACTTTGTTAATCAATTTTGTAATTAGCATAAAGGTCAAGGGTAAAGCCAAAAATTCTATTAGTTTTTCTAACATTACAACTTATGCTCAGTTGAAAAAAGCTGTTTCTGAACGCTTCGAATCTAAAAAGACAGTCAGTACCTTAACTCACGAATTAGCACAAGCTCGACAAGGTCAAAGTTCAGTTACCGAATTTGCTGATAAAATAGAAAAGATTTCCCATGAATTATCAAAGATTCAGATTCTTGCTCAAGATGGTAGTAATGCAGAAGTAATTCGGGCACTGAATGATGCGACAGCAGCAAGTGCATTCAAGAACGGGCTCAAGAATGATCTTAAGGTAGTTGTTTTAGCGTCACGCACTCAAACTTTTTCTGAAGCAGTTTCTGTAGCTCATGAAGCTGAAGCTTCTCTTCCTAAAGATATAAAGCAAGTTAACTTTGTAAAATCATATGGTCAGAAAAAAACATTCCAATAGTAACGGTCAAAGAGGATATTCCAAGCGCGGAGGATTCCAAGGACGCGGCAATTCCAGTAGTCGAGGACAATCTTCTGGTAGTGGAAATAATTCGAATAATAACAGCCGAAATAATAGAGGAAATTACAATAATAGAGGGAACTACCGCGGTCATGGTAATCGAGCAAATTATCGCGGACGGGGTAATTTTCATAACAGCAATAACTACCGTGTTTGTATGATGCAAGAAAGTCCTGGTGCGTACCAAACGCACGGCTGTTGCCAACATTTGGGAAACGCTGTGGCCCCTGGTCCAGCGGAGCAACAGCCGGGGGCAATGATGCAAAACCATCGATTTACTCAGTAAACGTTTCTTTATCCAACTTTATCAAAATTTTTGTACCAGATACACAATCTATCTGCACCCTTTTGGTTGACTCTGGTGCAGATATATCACTTTTTAAAATTGAAAAACTAATACACTCAACTTTTCAAAATAGAAATGACTCCGTAAATTTTACAGGAGTTGGTACAGAAAATTTTAAGTCTCTTGGAACATGTAATATTATTTTAAATTTGCTTTCGAGTCATTCCGTTCAACATAAATTTCATTTAATTGATGATAGTTTCACAATTCCATTTGATGGTATTTTAGGAAGAGACTTCTTAAAATTATATAAATGTAATATTGACTATTATAGTTACTTATTACATTTATCCGTACAAGATGAAGTCATTTCAATTCCTCTCTATGACAGAGCTGAGGAAGGTACCTTAATTTTACCACCTCGAAGCCAAGTCGTAAGAAGGGTTGATGCAATTATAACCGAAGATTCAGTTGTCATTGGAGAAGAAATTGCTCCTGGAGTGTATTCGTCAAGTTCAATTGTCAGTAATGTACCGTTAGTATCATTTTTAAATACAACGGATAAGAAATTAATATTGAAAAACTTTAAACCGAAAGTTATGCCTTTAAATTCATTTTACACTGTTGATTCTTTAAAGAAGGATAAGGAATATGATGAGCGAAGATTAAAACAACTTTTTAATGAAATAGATTTATCCAACGTTCCAGAATTTGCTCAAGATTCAATTCAAAAAATTTGCAGCAGTTTTAATGATATTTTCTGTTTAAAAGATGACAAAGTAACGTGTAATAATTTTTATCAACAGTCAATTAAATGTGCGAATTCTGAACCAGTCTATATTAAAAATTACCGTATTCCTCAATCTCAAGCTACTGAAATTCAAACGCAAGTAACTAATATGCTTAAGGATGGCATAATTGAACCTTCAACTTCACCATACAATTCTCCCATTCTCTTAGTACCAAAGAAATCCAACGGTGTGGAAAAGAAGTGGCGATTGGTCATTGATTACCGAAAGGTTAACAAATCTATAGTAGCAGACAAATTCCCACTTCCGAGAATAGAAGAGATTTTAGATCAATTAGGAAGAGCAAAGTTCTTCACCGTTTTAGATCTTCAATCAGGATTTCATCAGGTTGAGATTAACCCTACAGACAATTCACGCGAAATTACAGCCTTCACGGCTTGCCAAGGACACTTCCAATTTAAACGACTTCCATTTGGCTTGAAAATTAGCCCCAATAGCTTCCAACGAATGATGTCCTTAGCTATGTCCGGTTTATCTCCCGAAGCAACATTCTTATATATTGATGACCTGGTAGTGTTTGGTGCTAGTCTAGCCCACCACAATTCAAATTTAATTAAAGTTTTTACTAGATTGCGGAAATTCAATTTGAAACTTAACCCTAATAAATGCAAATTCTTGCAAAATGAAGTTACTTATCTCGGTCATCGACTGACACCTGAAGGTGTACTACCAGATCCCTCAAAATTTCACGTCGTCCAAAATTATCCAGTCCCGAAATCTGCAGACGATGTCCGCAGATTTGTTGCCTTCTGCAACTACTATCGTAAATTTATTGCTAACTTTGCTGAAAAGGCAGCACCCCTTAATAAACTTCTTCGAAAGAATATTAAATTTTCCTGGGACAATGATTGTGCTAAGTCTTTTGATACTCTCAAACGAGATCTGATAAGTCCGAAAGTATTACAATATCCAGATTTCGATAAGCACTTTCTTTTAACAACTGATGCCTCCAATATTGCAGCCTCTGCTATCTTGTCTCAAGGACAAATTGGTGAAGACTTACCAATTGCGTATGCAAGTAAATCTTTCACAAAAGGCGAAAAGAATAAATCTACGATAGAAAAAGAGTTAACTGCAATCCATTGGGGCATTCAACATTTTCGTCCTTACCTCTATGGTCGTAAATTCACAATAATCACTGACCATAAGCCTTTGGTATATTTGTTTAACTTGAAGAATCCGTCTTCGAAACTTATGCGTATGCGTTTAGATTTGGAGGAATATGACTTCGATATAATACATAGATCTGGTAAAGAAAACGCGAATGCAGATGCACTTAGTCGAATTGATATTGATTCAGAATTTCTTAGAAATCTTCTAGTTCTTCCTGTTCAAACTAGAAGTATGGCTCAAAATGAAAGAAAATTGAAAGATCAGAAAAAATTAGAAAGTTTAATGACTCCTAGCTGTGCTAAGCCTGATCACCTTGGTATAGTCGAGGTTTCTAAGCTTTCTGAGATTTCGAACATGCCTGAACTCATTTTCTACACAGACACTGATTTAATTCCATCGAATTGCTCAGGTGGCTCAAGCGCGCTTAAAAAGAAAAATAATTCGAAATATACAGTAAAGATGACGGCAAATTATAATGATCTGGCACTAGAGCAAGATCTACAAATTATTGAAAGCACGTGCATAAATTTAAAAGTAAAAGAGATATCTTTATCCTTACAAAATGCTGTCTTTCGCTTTATTAACTTTGAAAGTTTTAAAGCAATCGCTAATAAAACGCTGCAGCGTATTAGAATATTTCTGTATAAGCCGCCAAAACTAATTTCTGATAAACAAGAAGTTAAAGCAATTTTAGACCAACACCATCTAAGTCCCATGGGAGGTCACGTTGGCCAAAATCGACTCTATAAAAAATTAAGAGAGATATATCGATGGAAGGGAATGTCTAAGGATATTTCTAATTATGTAAAATCGTGTCAATCTTGCCAAATTGCAAAAAGTAGTTTGAATAAGAAGGAGCCAATGATGTTAACGCATACTCCGCAAAGTGCATTTGATATTGTATCGGTCGATACGATTGGTCCTTTTATTAGAACAAGTCGTGGAAATCGTTACGCAGTAACTTTGCAATGCGATTTAACAAAATTTCTTTGCATAGTGCCAATAGCAGATAAAGAAGCGAATACACTTGCCAGAGCAATCACAGAACATTTTATCTTGAAATACGGACTAATGAAAACCTTAAAATCGGATATGGGCACAGAATACATTAATAATGTTTTTGAAAAGTTATGTGAGACACTTCACATCGACCAAGTTCATTCGACCCCATATCACCATGAATCTCTTGGTAGTATTGAGAGGAGTCATAAGACTCTAAATGAATTTTTAAGGTCCTATATTAATGAGCAAAAGGACGATTGGGACAATTGGTTAGGATATTTTGAATTTTGTTTCAATACAACACCAACTGTCCATGATTACAGTCCATTCCAACTGGTATACGGTAAAATAGCGAATTTTCCGTCAACATTACAAACAGAGTGTGTACAGCCTGTTTATAATATAGATTTGTACTCAGCAGAGCTAAAGTATAAATTACAAAGATGTTGGAAATTCGTTAAAAAAAAATTAGATAAAGAAAAATTAAAATATAAGTACTATTACGATAAAAATATAAGGAAATCTAATTTTAATGTTAATGATACTGTATGGTTAAAGAAATTTAATAATAAGAAACTAGACGTATTGTACGAGGGTCCCTACGTAATTACAGAAAGATTAGGTGTTAACAGTAAAATTAGAAATATAGAAACAAATAAGGAAAAAATAGTTCATAACAATATTCTTAAACATTTTCATAATTAAGTTTTACACTGGGATTACATATTAAAGAACATATATAAAAAAAAATAAAATAAAATAAAAAAAAAATAGAAAATACAAAATGTAAAAAAAAAATCATGTTAGATTATAATTTTTTTTTCCTTTTTGGGGGGAGGTGTGGCATAAACATAATATATGAATGTATATGCATGTCAAGTGTATGTATATTAAGCATAAGTACTCAATAAACGATCAGTCGATCAACGAACATCAAGCTTATTGGATCAACCTTCCACAATACATTTTAAAATTAATAAAAATATAGACATAGCTTTGGTGCCCTATTTCGACGACCTTCATTCTCATAGTTCATTGCCCTTCGAGAATTCTTCTAATATCTTTTTCACGTCATCTTGTTTGTCGAAGCTACATTTTTTGTTAATCTTTTGCATTGTATAATCTCTAGAGTACGTAAAATCTAAAAATTCATGCAAATTCGAGGAACAAAAAACATGGCCGAAATTGCAAGCTGGCCGGAATTTGGCACACTTACCCTAAATGAGTTTAAATATATTAAGAGGCAGAAATCAAATGAGCAATAAAAAGTAAAAGTCAGTCAAGACTGTTTGTAAAAGATTAAATTTAGTCAGAAAATATTAAATTTTGGTGAGTAAAATACCTAAATCTTTTCAAAAATGGATCTAATTTATATAACTAACATCAAAGATATTTGCAGATAAAATGGAAAACTCATTTTTCATTTTCAAAATTTGCAAAAGAATTTCACTATTCTTAAAGTTCTAAATTGAATAATGCTCAAATTTGATTTATTGCTAACCAAATTTATTTTTTTACTGCTCGTTTGTACCCCGCCGTATTTAAATGCATGTGAATAAATCCCTGACGTTTGGGTTGTGAATGAAATGGTAATGAACGAATACTGCAAATACAAAAATTGTAAATTTAATTAGCTAAACAATTTATATAATGGGCGGGGCCAAAATTTATGTTATGGGGCTTCAATTTTTTACTTAATTAAGTAACACGATTTACACGATCTCTTCTTGAACATTTTGTAAAACTAAGGTGTTTCAATTGACTCCTGAATTTTCTTGAATGTGTAATAAATTGTTTAGCTCTATGTTTCTAAGTTTTGATCATTTGAATAAATTTGAGAAAATCTGTTTTGACAATTAATTTGACTATGCGCACATGAGAAGAAAGCTCAACTCTCCCATTTTTAACTCATTCCAATTTCATGAAATCCACCGTATTTTCTTCAGCAAAATGACCATATTCAACCATTGATAAGCATCTCGATGATGTTTCGCGCTATAAATTGTATTTCTGGCTGGTAATTTGGAAGCCGACAAAGTGTTAAGATCCATGCTCAAAGACGAGAAGAGACATACAAATATTAGCATAAGTTTTCTTCGGATCTTTCTTCTGTTCTTCGTCAGTGTGTTTTTTTTCTTTTTTGGAAGGGGATTTTTGGAGGGAAAAAGAAGAAAGGGTGTTTAGATACAGAATAAGTTCATGGAGATGAGCCTCACTTGGGGCCCGCAATTAGATGACAAACTCAGTGACAACAAGAACTTTTATGGCACTTAATTATGCCACTTTTTCTCTTGGTTTTTCGCTGATAACTCAGACTGAGAGTGTGCGGCAATGTTAAAAAAGTGCCTGGGCGAGAAATTATTGTAATTTTGATTGAAGCTCATTATGACGCACTTTTAATGCGACAACCTCATCCTCAGCTCTCTATAAAGCACAAAAAAAAGACCACGCTGAGCAGACTGAGAACAAAGTCACGAACTTTATTCTTGAAATATATCCCACATAATTGATGCTATATTTAAATATATACAACGCTATAATGACGATGATAATAACCACCACACACATAAAGATTGGTCTGGAGAATGAGAGACTGGCATACAATTTATAACTTTTATTGCTTAATTGTGTGTGGCTAGGATGACTGCAATTATAAGTAATTTCCAGTCTTTGTGGCTATTTTTTTTATTCGTCCTATTTTTCTCCCTCTTCGATATTTCTTTTATTTATTCTTCTTATGCCTTTTGATGTTACCCTTCTGCGAGAGGCCTCTCAATGGAATTGAATTAACCTCTATTGATTCACGTTTCGTGGACATAATTTTTTTTCTTGGAATTTATCCATATGACTTGTCCTGTATCGCCTACATTATATACCCATTATTATATTATAGAAAAAATCACAAAACAAAAAGTTAATTAAAGATTTTCTTTGCGAATTTTCTAGCACGTGTGAATGTCATTTAATTATTTTTAAGATTAAAATTGTTTTCTTGTGATAATTCCAACGGATGATCGTGTTTACAACAAGCTCTATGACTAAAGAAATAACCATTATTAGAATATTTAAAAACACTGCGGGTAACATCATTAATAAGCATTATCTTGCACAATTTTGCAGGAGGATTAATTCTGTGGAATATAATTCTGTTTTGCAAATTTTATTCAAATTAAGTTGATAATTAATAGTCAGAAATCACTTTACACTTATGAGGTTCTTCTAAGTAAAAATCTTGTGTAAGATTGAGAATCTTTCTTGTGAAGTATCTCTGAATGTGCTAAAATTAAAAAAAAAAACCTATTTAAGTCTTTGATCAACAGTAATAATTTTAATGTCAGAAAATTTCTGGTAACCTAAAGAAGATTGAATCCCAATACATTTTCAATATAGAACAAATTTTGAATCTCAATTCACTGCATTCCAGTTTGATTCCAATTATTTTTATGTATTATTATATTATCGTTAATTATTCAAAAACACTTTTATGCACTTGATATTATGTAACTGAAAAAATATATCTTATTTTCCCTCTAAATAGTTTTTTAATTACAAAAAGGTTAATTGTATGCCACTCATTATTATGTTTATGTCTCTATTTTTGTCATATTTTCACAATCTGGATAAAATTTTAGCTTTTTAAACGTCAGAACGTATATTAGGGTGGAGTAACCACTTATCGCCACTTTTAGGAAAAACTGAAATTAATTTAATTATAATTTTTTAAACCCTTATTTTAAAGTAACTTAAATTTGACAGAAAGTTACTTAGATATGTTGTCTATAGATATATCAAACTAATAGTCCCTGAATTTAACGGTGGATTACTTAAAAAAATATATATTTTTATTAAAAATTCAAAAATAACCACTTCACGCCACCTACTTGAAAAGGCCCAAACTTAATTATTTTGGAAAATATTATTAAAAAATATATTCAGCGTTGCTTTTTCTTCCCGATATCCTTTTTATTATTTGTATTATATGATTTTTCTTCGATTTAGCTATAGGTGGCGAAAAGTGGGTCACTGGCGAGAAGTGGTGAAACCACCCTACTGACTTTATAACTTAAACATATGATTGAATATTAAATTAGAACAATAAAAATTAAGTGTACAAAAATAACAAATTAGCATATCGAGTAAAATCCTTCTGGGTTACCAACCATTGTAATATTTTATACGTTGGAAAATAATTCATTTTAACGTCATTTGATTGAAATTGTACAACTTGTTTTGTAATATTAATTTAAAACGGTGAAATATAAACTTTTCGGTCTTAGTTAATTGGGAGACATGGGGCAAAATGTGACAAAAAGGATATCTTGGTTATTCACAAGCTACTTAAATACTCGACATTCCTGTTTTGTTTAGACTTATCGCAAATTTACATAGGAAATTTATATAGGAACAAAGTCTTTTCGTAAGCGAGAATTTCGGGGCATCCATTATGGTTTTCTCTTTTACAAGGATGGAGAGTTGCCAATCCCATTCCCTGCGGCATCAAGTGAAATCAAGCTCACTGGATGCAATTCGAATCCAGTTGGCACCAAAAAATTCCTGCCCATGAAGCATTTTTTTTCTTTTTATTGGCTTATACAATTCTCTAAGTAAGGAATTACAGAACCAAAACACTTATAATTAGCTTATAGCGTTCACGGTTCTTGGTTTATTGGTTCTGCGATGTAAACTGGCGCACTTGTAAGGTGCTTAACCCTTTAAGGACAAATGGAACACTGGTGTCCCAAAAATAAAATAAATAACTTTCGATAGTCATAAAAATGTTTCTGTTTTTGGGACAAATGTGTCCCACTCGTCCTTAAAGAACTAAGTGTTTCTACAAGGATTTATACACAAAATTCCCATTATAACCCTTCTAAGTGTGCACTAAAAGACTTACCAAAGTCTATGTTCTATAAGGCAGATATTTTTTTTTGTGTGGTGACCAAATGGGATTCGAACCTGGGACGGTTTCATCATTAAACAGTGTTCTACCCGTTCTACCACTAAATCCGTTGAGTGCCCAACATGAGACAATTTATGAGGAACTATTACTGTAGTGTAGTTTTTTTCGTTTTCCCCCTCACGCTTTCTCATTGATTCACATTAGCTATTTTGAAATAAAAATTTCTCGTAGAAAAGTATTTAAATATTGTAATACTGACCAGTATACAACAAATTAATGAATGTGCTTCACAAGAATAGTAAATTCTAGTAAAGATCCATTGAAAAATTCGATGTTTCGGTTTGTTTTTAATTACATTTTTATTTTTAATTTTTATTATTATTTACACAATTTATTTATAACTGCCTTTGAGCCAGGGCTCCTAAGAGTGTATATAAGATATACATATACAGGCGTTGAAGATTTTCATATTTTATTGAAATATGGAAATTTTTAACGACCACCGCCGTCTTAGCGTTGGTGATCAACGTCTAGTAAATTTTGTTTAGGAAAACATATTTAACATAAACGACGTTACCCTTAGTTTTCCACTATTACAATAAGGAAAATATTATAATTTTAGTATTTTCTAATCAAGAGAAAAAATCTCAAAACGTTGAATTAATTTTTGTAATTATGACCTTTACAAGTTTTCATAAAATTTGATGAATAATTTACCATGGCATATACAACCTACGAAAGAGCTTTTCCACCGTTTTGCTCTGGAGGTTGGGCACCAACGCTAAGACGGCGGTGACGCAAAGTCACAAACATCTCACAAAAATCCTATTGTAACGCGCTATTAAGACATTGTTGATGAAATAAATTATCTATCTATCCATCTAAATTTTTGGTATATTGAAATAAATATTTATAAATTTTGAATATTGAAAACCTGTTAAAATTTTTTAAATACACTTAATATTTACGATAATTTCTCATTATTTGTTGAGGGCACTCAATCTTTATTACTCAAAAAAAATTGTGGCTATTTTAATTTTTGCAATTATAGAAAATAATCTAATTTTCGAAAAAAAGCACCATACCTGCATCATTTTTTTTAATCTACACTTCAAACAAATACCATAATAAAACAAATATTATTAATAGAATTCGCAAAAGAGGGTTGTATCATCCCTTATTAGATGATCACAGTGTATAAAAAGAAAGGGTTTGTTTTTACCCTAGCACCTTGGCCTGGAATTCGAGTGTTTTCCCTCCAAACCTCTGTATGGGCATTTTGTGTCGCCATCCTTGGCTGAGTGTGGGTGGATTTTGATACAATTGGGGGCGTCGGCGAAAGGGAGGCCCATAAAGATTTATTGGGGATGATAGGGGAAGAGAGTAAGGCAAACGGGGGCCCATTCGCATCTGCACGAATTCCTATTGTGCCAGAATTATATTGTTTTCCATCGCACTGTTTTGGTGGAAATTGTAATGTGAACAAGAAGTGAGTACCATTGCCACATTTTAATAGCCCCCGACGGTAATCTCTATAAATACCCCCACAAAGTTACACCAAGTAGAAAAATAAAGAAATAGGGGTTTGGGGTGTCATCCTGGTGAATAGTGCGAAGGTGAGGGATTAAAAACTGGGTTGTGCCAGAGATATCCAGCGAGGTGTTATTGTGGTTTCTCCCAGCAACATTATCTTTCTCGAATAGCAGCAAAATAAATGAAGAAATTGCTGGAATATTTCTCAATGATCGATTTGCTATTATGTGTAAGGCTTTAAATAACAAAGGGATTGTTTGTAATCTGGTGGTGATTTAGTAGAGTAACACGGTGAAATTTTTCTCTCCAGTTTTTATCCTATTATTTATGTTTTTCTGCGGCCCACGGTGCCGAATTGTTGCTTATTGTACGCAATAGTGATCGCTGCCCGTTTGTGAGGGTGTATAGATAGTTACCTGTGATCAATTGCTGCAGTTTGTGAATTTTTTTTCCTGTGATTTTGTGGATTTTGCGAATTATCGCGTCGAAGGAAACGGTATCTGGTCATTGATCACACAGTGTTGGTGATTTCCAGTGGTGTGTTGGTCACTGCTGGGGCTTTCATGCGGAGTTGGAGGAGAGAGTGTGAGTGTGGAGTGTAGATCCATCTGGTGAAGTTGAGGTGTGCGTGTGGGAAAAGCTCTGCACAGTGCCTGCCCGAAGTTTTAGGACCATCTGGGGAAAACTGATTTACTGCCTAGTGGCCCGTGGATTGTGTCAGCTGGTGGGGGTGTTGATTGGCTTTGCCCCCGCCTCATGGGTATTGTTCCCTTAAAGTTCAGTAAATAGAACTATTTTCTGGCGCGAAATTGTCTGTTGCAGGCACGTGAGTGAAGTTTCACCTGGAGTGCCTGTGTGTTGAAAGCTCTGCACAGTGCTTGCCTGCAGCTTTGGGAGCACCTCAGCAAATTTAATTTACTGCCTAGTGGCTCGCGGATTTTGCTGGCTGGTGGGGGTGCTGATAAGCTTTGCCCCCGCCTCAAGGGTATTATCCCCTATTAGCTCCCTTATTAGAACCCTGTTCTGGCGCTGATTTCTTTGTTGCAGTGTAGCGGCGGGATTCATTCGGGGCGGCCAGTGTGTATGTGTATGATCCCGAGGCCGGGACTGTACCTGCTGGAGATTGTTTGAGCGCTTGAGCGACTGAATATTTCTGCCTAGTGGCCCGCGAATTTTGTTCGCTGGTGGGGGTGCTGATTAGATTAGCCCCCGCCTCAAGGTGTTAAGAGGAAGTATTTTGATGATGCCTACCGAAAAGTGTGGACTTTGTGCGTCTACGATTGATCGTCGGAGTGGCTGCGGGGTGTCCTGTGCTGGATCATGTGGACGTTTTTATCATTTGCAATGTGCTGATCCCCCGCTTGCCCCGGGATCTGTAAATGAGGTTCTATTTGGGTCCTCGCCTTGGCACTGCAGGCTGTGTATGGATAATAGCCGCAGTAGCTCTTCTGCGGCGCGTAATGTGTCTGGTAATCCTCCTTTGACTGAAGCGGGACCTGCAGACATTACTTTCAATGCACTCTTTGCTCGGTTATGTAAGACTGAGAGTCTTTGTGAAGCCCTTATTGAGGAGAATCATCGTCTCAGACAGCAAGTGACGGAGTGCCTTGATCTAAAAGCCAGAGTTCGTGCGATTGAGTTTCGGCTGGACACTGTTGGATCCTGGTCAATGACGACTCCTGGCCCTTTTCATAATCGTAATAAGTTTGTGGAGGAGAGACTGGAGTCGACGCTGTTGAACGACCGCGAGTCGCTTGGTGGTAATCGTCGAAGTTTTATGAATCCCATTACTGCTAATGCTCTTCCTAAAGTGTTTCCTGACGCTCCGAGTGAGATTGGTGCTGCGGGTGGGACTGCACCTACCCTGCAGTTTACTGCACCCGTTCCTATAAAGCATGTTGTGAGTTGCGCTCCCCCTGGACATGACGTGGGTGATATGGTGCCTCCACCTTGGCCTGCGTTGTCAAAGCCTGCTTTGGCCGACGGTGACGGGGTGCCTCCTCGCGCGGGGCGAGCTCGGGAGAAGGTGGTGTTGGGTCAGGCGAGGTACAGTGATGGTCTGCCTACCGTCCGAAGGTTTCGATGGCTGTTTCTGGCGCGTCTCTCTCGCGGAGTTACGGAGGACCAGTTGAGCTTGACTCTTTCGCGGCGGCTTTCATCTGGACGTCGTCCTAGATGCATATGTTTGACAAAAAATGCCCCTGAGTCTAGAAGAAGTGCCTCCTTCCGTGTTGAGCTCACGGAGGTGGAGTTCGAGGAAGCCAACCGCTCAGCTTTCTGGGAGGAGGGAGTCTTGGTTAAGCCCTTCTTTTTTCGCCCGAGACGAGAGAGGCCTGGCGCGGTGGCGGACCCCGCTCCCTCGGCTGAGGAGGGAGGTGCCCCATCGGATCCCGTCGTCGAACTCTCTGCATAGTTTATCTGCTGCCCTGCCCGTGAGTCTGGATGGCTCCTTCTGCTGCCCTGCTGATGATCAACTTAGTTCGGATATTGTCTCCCGGCTGTCCTCTGGAGTGACTGCTGACCAAGATGCTTCTGTTCGCGGCCCGGATTCGGCTTCCCGTTTTCCTCTGTATTGTGGGTCTTCCCTCAGTAGTGGCGTTAATGCTAGTTTCTCTTCGAATAATATTCTCTCAATTGACTTTAATTCTAGTGTTTCACTTGGCCATGATGATTCAGGAAGTGTTGACTTGCACTCTGATTTAAATATTTCTCGTATTAGTTTTAACAAGTTGGTTACTAGTTCGCGTTTTTCATTTCTATTTGCTCATATGAACGCCCGTAGCGTAAGACGGCACATTGACGAAATTCGTTACCTTTTGTTGAATTCACCTATTTCTGTTCTTTGCCTCTCTGAGACTTGGCTCGATTCCTCTGATTCTGCTGAGGCTGTTGGGATTCAGGGTTACCGCTTGCATAGGCACGATAGACTTGCTCGTAGAGGAGGTGGGGTAGGTATCTATGTGCGCCAACATTTAAACTCTTCCATTCTTTCTGCTGGGAGCTTTGGTGGCCTGGAATACATTGCAGTACGCATTAAATTCGCGGGTGTTGATGTGTCTGTGCTTTCTGCATACTTTCCCCCACCTGTGGTTGCTTTATCTGAGATGGAGAGTCTCCTAGATCTTGCCATAACTTACAATAACCTAGTAATTTTAGGAGATTTTAATGTTAATTTGGCTCGCAACTCCGGCATTAGTGCTCGGCTGCTTGATCTACTATCTTCCCACTCCCTTCTTCACGTGCCCTTAAATCCCACCAGGCAAGGGTCACTTCTCGACCTCATTATCCTCCCAATCTGCGACCAGCCAAGGTTGTTGCATTGTGGTCAAAAACCATTGCCTGGTATTTCTGATCACGACTTGGTCTTTGGCTCTTACAACTTTCGGTTGCCTAGACCTAAAAATCGATACAAGGTTGTTCCCGATCTTTCAAAGTGCGACCAGGCGCTGGCCTTATCCGCAGCATCTGAAACTAATTGGGCTCCTCTTGCCGAGGCCTCCTGCTCTTCTAATAAGGTATCTATCTTTGCCGACATTTTGAATGACCTGTTCATTAGGGTTGTTCCTCGGAAACGTGTCCTTATTCGGGATTTGCAAACTCCCTGGATTACTGATGAGATCCTCTCTCAGATTAAACGCCGTGATTCTGCGTACAAGAAGTGGAAACAAACTGCTTCTGTCTCTGACCATGAGAACTTTAAAAAGTTGCGGAACAGGGTAGGTGGGTTGATAAGGAGGGCTAAAAAATCGCATTTCCATAAAAATCTGAATCCCCAGCTCCCATCCAGAAAGCTCTGGGATAATGTAAAGAGGCTTGGCCTGCGACCGACCGTTGGCTCTGTAGCCGATGGGGCCGTTGGTGCAGCTGAGCTAAATCAATTTTTTTCATCCTCCACTCTTGGCTCTTCTGTGCCTTGTTCTTCTTTTCCCGACCCGCCCTGGGAGGGTTTCAGCTTTACCTGCGTGTCTCAGGATGACGTAGTGAATGCTGTTTCCCGAGTGAGGTCGAATGCCATGGGGTGTGATGGGATTTCCCTTGTTTTCATAAAAATTCTACTCCCGGTGATTATTTCAGTGCTCACAGATATTTTTAACCACATAATAACTACTTCAACCTTTCCTTCATCTTGGAAGATGGCATTAGTTGTTCCCATTCCAAAGATTTCTAACCCTAAATGTCCTTCTGATTACAGGCCAATCAGCTTGCTTCCGGTTTTATCAAAGGTTTTTGAGTTTCTACTGCATGAGCAGTTGACTCAATATTTGGAGGATGGCAAGATGCTATGTGATTTACAATCGGGCTTCCGAAAGGGTCACAGCACTGTGTCAGCTCTCTTAAAAGTTAGTCATGATATCTCGGCAGCCATTGACCGAAAACGTTTTGTCATATTGGTACTGCTTGATTTTACGAAAGCCTTTGATAGCCTTCCGCATGATCTGGTCTGTTATAAACTTTTCAACTTTTTCGGGCTCTCTTCATCTGCAGTCACCCTTTTCAATTCATATCTTAATGGTCGATCTCAAGTTGTGAACTTTCGAGACGAAGTGTCTCCCCCTGCCTTCTTGTGCAATGGCATTGCTCAAGGTTCTATCCTTGGGCCTCTTCTTTTTTCTCTTTTCATTAATGATTTGCCCTCTGTCCTGCGCAGCTGTTCTTATCACCTTTATGCGGATGACCTCCAAATTTATGTTGAGGGTGACCCCTCAGACCCTTCTTCAGCGTTTCAAATAATGAATGAGAATCTCTCAAAAATTGAGCACTGGTCAATCTCCAATGGATTACTTCTAAACCCTAAAAAGTCGCAGGCTATTCTCATTTCTAAAAAATCTGTTCACATTACTCCTTATCCTCTGATTCTTCATGGTGAAGTTATTCCTTTTTGTGAGCAGGTCAAAAACTTAGGAGTCATCTTCAATAAAAACCTCTCTTGGTCAGATCATGTGTCTTCTATTTGCCGTAAGGTCAATTACTCTCTTTATACGCTTAGGCGCTACCGGGACATCACACCCCGTGACACACGACTGCTTTTGGCCAAAGCACTTTTGCTCCCTTTTTTCAATTATGGGGCCGAGCTGTTTTTTTTAGCGGATGCAGAATCGATGCGCAGACTCTCGGTGACCTTCAACAACTGTATCAGGTATATCTGTTGGCTTAAACCTCGTGACCACATTTCCTCGTATAGGGATGTGTTTGTCGGGTGTGACCTACCTTCACACTTGCAAATGCGAGCCCTCACGTTCATTTGTCGGCTTCTTGTGTCGCGGTGCCCTGAATATCTAGCGTCCCTCTTGACGGACGGTGGTTCGGCCAGGTTGAGGGGGTTCATTGTGCCGAAATCTGTTAGTGAGACATTCCGTCGCACTCTCTTTGTTAGGGGAGTCTACCTGTTCAACTCCCTTCCTCCTCTTACGAGACGATCGGTTGCTGCTATAAGGGAGCACTTCCTGAACTCATCTGAGTAGCTCTATGAATCTTAACAATTTTTCTTTTCTTTTTTTTAACTCATTTTTTATTATTCCTAAATCTTTTTTTTCTTTCACTAATTATTTTTTTTGCATTTTTATTTTTTATCTTTCATCTGCCACAAATTTGTAAGAGGGAAATACCCTATTTTTTGTGATGAATAAATGAATTGAATTGAATTGAATTAATCCAAAATGTACAGTAGAAAATGTTTTGAAAGCCAAAATAGAGGAATTCCACATGATCATAAATTCAAAACATCTTGAATTTTTGCAATTAAGCCCGGATAAATTATAAAATCTGAGAGATAAATTCAATTAGTTTAGATGAAAATCATAACCTTAAGATTAAGGTATAAGTTTATAGTTAAATAGTGCGGTATAATTTGGAATCGAACCTGAATTAGAATTCTATGATTGTCTCACTATTTTAGATCGCAAAACCACGAAGATCCTACAAGTACTCCTGAATATAGGGATTGTATTTCTTCATGGTATATTTTTTCTTTGACCGTCTGAAATAGTACTGGCTTCAGACCTAAAGTTTAGCCATATGACTTAACTGCTCTAATATCTTACTAATCACGATTTTTTGGTGATTTGACACAGGATTGGATTATTAAAGATAAAAGACCTATTAAGTTCTCAAAAAGTAATAAAATTGCTAACTATTTAAGATTTTGAGACCTTAGGGAACTGGGATAAACCTCTAATCTGACGACCGCTTAGGTGTATCAGACGAAATGCCGAAAGCTAAAATCGCGAATTCAAATGTAAGCCACGCAAATAGTCAATTTTTCTCATTTTCACTAAAGTTTTGCAATATTTCTCAGGCAAAGTAAAGGTCCCTATCCGAGATTTCGACCTATTTGGGATTTGGTTTTTTGGTATTTTGGCTTTCAGGATTTTGTCTGCTACCGCTGCAATAATGAAAAATTCTCAAAATTCCTTAGTGTAAGTGTGCCAAATTCCGGCCAGCTTGCAATTTCGGCCACCTTTTTTGTTCCTCGAATTTTCATGAATTTTTAGTTTTTACTTACTCTAGAGATTATGCAATGCAAAAGAATAACAAAAAACGTAGCTGCGACAAACAAGATGACGTGAAAAAGGCATTGGAAGTATTACCGAAGGGCAAGGAACTATGAGAATGAAGGTGGCCGAAATAGGGCACCAAAGCTATGTCTATATTTTTATTCATTTTAAAATGTTTTAAGAATGATTTTTGAGTAAATATAGACGGTAAACTCTTTACAAGGTTCCAAGCAACACTCTTCCAAAGAAAGAATAAAAAAATGAATTTGTATTTAAAATATTACATTTCAAACTTGAGACTTTGACACTTGCATGCAACTATGCCGAAATTTGGCACACTTACCCTATTATCATTCTTACATGAAGTAATATTCAGATAGGAGCTTTAATGTTTTTCAAGATGTGACTAGACTACTCAAAGCCTGAGGAACCTTATATCTTGAATCCATTCGGAATATGAGGGTCCAAAATTGAGAATCATAGGGGAAAGTGCTCTCCCTTCGAACGTTCATGCCTTTGAACGATATGAATTTCTTTTGTTTTTCGTAAAAGATTTATTTACACTAATATTTAATAGAAATGTGTAAGTTTTTTAAGGAAAACTAAAAGACAATTTACATTATCCGAAGGCATGAACGTTCGAAGGGAGACTATTTTCCCCTAATTTTTTTTCTAATTTTTAGGAGTGAACAAAACTTTAGATGGCCTTATCAAAAATTTTCCTTGAGTCACAGGTAGCCTAATCGTCCTTCAAGTGTTACCAACTTCATGCTCCGCTATTCCTTATCTTGTAGATCATTTATCGATTATCTCTTTTTTTTGCAAAAAAAAGTGTTAGTAACAATAAGTCTCAAACTACTCAAAGCCCAGGGTCATTGAGAAGTATTTTTCAAATTATTTCAAAATCAAAAATTCAAACTGTCACTTGAATTGAAGTTTTGAAGTTAATCTTTTTAATTCCAATTTGTCTTAATACTTTTTTTTAAGGTAATATAGTCTTCATGACCTTTGCTCTTTTATACAAGACTACTCGAAGGAATTCCTTATGGAAGAAAATCACTTTCAGTGAACCACCCTAATCCAGTGGGGATTTTTCTTTGAACTGGGAAACTGTGGGGGATTTTCCCCGCCACTTTCTTCATGGCTCAGACTTTTCTCTCTTTTCGCTTTCACCCAGCCACACTTTCCCCTGAGTCACACAGACGCACTCACACCGACGGGGGATCCTTGCCGATGATGGGAAGAGGAAGTGGGCGGTGGGAGAGAAGCTCCACATTCCACCACATACTTCCGTCTACCGAGGCACCAAGACCTACGTCAACAAATTGTCGCGTGCCTTTTGGCCGCTGTTTCATCGCTCTTGCCACACTTTTATACCATTTCAGCATTTAAGAGAACCCATCGCACATCTCGCTCCCCATTTTCTTCCGCCCATATTTTACTGGCCACATTCACGCGCCAAAAAGGCAACAGACGATGGCTCGTGTCGTGTAGACACATTTTTCCCAGCATTCTCGACACTCGTCCAGAGTTGGAGGCACGAGAGGTTCTCCAGTGGGCCGGAACAATGTGAAGAACAAGAAGCACCAGGCACCTCCATTGAACAAATCACTTTCATTGATACCCTGTTCTTTCTTTCTCCATTACCCTCCCAAAAAAAGAGATCTTTGGTTCGTTCAGCTTGGGCTTTTGGACATAAAATTTTACGACACATCAACTATGTACGCCTGAAATTGCGCGGTTGAGGAAAGAACAGTGATTGATATCTTAAGATAAACTGCGACACAAATAACACAAATTCAGGACTAATCTCATGAGAAATTGCCTTCTCATTTGCTTTTCATGCTTTACGAGATAGGGTGGCAAGGTCTTTAAGTTTTATCAAAATTAATTTCCTAAAATAAAGAAAAGCCTTGTTTTTCAGTTAGATACTTTTGTAAGAAATTCAAGAAATTAAAAGAAAAATATAGATGACTCCCCGCTTGTAATACGTTCGTACTTAGTTAGTCAAATAATTATTCAAATAGATTACAAACGGTTAAGTAATATGCTCTCCAGAGCTGGACAAGCAAGTGGACTCTTAAATCGGGAAATCGTTTTTTTTTTTTTAATTTCATATTAAATATCTTGGAAATGAAATGATAGAATTAAATGCAAGCTTTGTAAGTTGTAGCTGATAGTAAGCCAGCCCCTTGAAAAAACGGAATTGGATATATTCTCATTGACTCGTATTCTTCAAATTATAGAGGGTTAATTCTCAATATCAGAAGTCCATACCTTTGTTTCTACCTACCTGACTCTGTTTATCCGAATCGAAAGTGATATATCACCAAACTGCTCGTCCTTCGCGGCCGGAACTTAGAGTTCACCTAGGTTAGCTCCGTACGCTATTCGATCTTCTGCTTTAGGAAAATTTACAGAAGGTCGATTCCAAAGCTCTGCCAGAGAGGATCCTGAATTTTCTTAGAACTGAATACTTGAAAAATATGACCTATGTTTTCCATGTTTTAATAGGTAGTCTTAAATCACACATTTCTTGAAAAAATAGGTCAGACTCATTAAAGAAATATGGGAAAAATATTAGATGTTCAAAGCTAGAGTATGTACGAAGCATGAAAGCCCTTCCCTACCCATCATTTCACTCCTTCTTCATAACTAAACTTTTCAAGTAGTGTATAATATATATCATTAGTATGTTCCTTTCGAGCGGTACAGATATTTCTAATATCCCCGCTAGAGGGCGTTGTGCCTTAAGTAAAAGGAATAGCACGCCTAAATTAAATTTCCTAACGGCTGAAACTTTAACTGGAAGGAATTTTCGATTAAAGAAGGTCACTAAATTTTCTATACTTGTTCTTTGTTATTTGTTATGGTTATTTGTCATGGTTTAAACTCTATAAAATACAATTCTATCACAAATTATAATAAACTACCACAAAATCTAAAAACTATAGGAAATAAAATCCATGTTAAGGAATTTAAAAAGTTAATTAGGGAACACATTGTAAGCTAGAATTATGTATTATGGACGGTCGCAACTCAAGCTAAAATTGTACATATAGTCTTAAGAAAGGAACGTTGAATCCAAAAGGCAGAAAATAAACTGAAATCTAAATGTATTCTTGATTTAATATGTCAGTGAATACAAATATTGAGAAAACATTAGCTTTGTACTATTCTTATGATCCTTAAAATCTGTAAACTACTTTTGCTTTTGGTAGCACAACATTCCGTAGAGGAACTTAGGCCTTTCCGGAAGGGAAGTTCGGAACATCCATTACTACTTTTCCTTATACAAGGATGGAGTTATCAATCCCATGCCTTGTAGAATATAGTGCAGTGAAGCTCGGATGCAATCGGAACACGCTTCACGCTGGAAAAATTCCTGGTTACCTAAAGAGGATTCGAACCCGGGACACTTGCATAAAATCGAGTACCCTTGTTGATTATGAAAATACATGTGCAATGCCGTGTGTTAAATCTGTTTGAAGCCTTAGGCGTTCTGATACCGTAATTTCTAGAAGTGTATTAGACTTAAACACAAATCCATAGCTTTTGATACTGGATTTCTGTTAGATATATGGATAACTTTATGATAATCCCACAAACAAGTCGAGTACAGAAGTTCCGAGATCCCCCTGAATTTTCACACTTTTCAGTCGGAATTCCTGGCAAATGGTTGAATATTCTGCCAAGTGAAACCACCATGAAAGAATGCACATGACTGTTGAAACAGAAGTGCAAGCAAAGAGATCATTAAAATATCAAGAACGTTTGATACTCAATTACAGTTGATAGTAATATTAAGGTGCCGAGATGCCGTGGTACGATGGAAAACTACTTGTTAAGTAGTTTATACCTTTGGCTCAATGTATTTGAGATTGAAATGTAATTTAACGTTAAATTATTATTTATGCGTTAATGCAAATTTAATTAATAGCAAAAAAGAAGAATGGAATGATTTAATGTGAAAAAAAGTATGTGAATGTGTGGTATTTTGTGTGCAAATTGCAACAAATCTCCATTGCTTCAGATTATACACATAAGATTATTAAAAGATTGTTAATTAACTTTTATCATCATCTTCACGTGTTCACCTCATGGATCTCCATCTCACTATGAAAACGATATTCATTTATGAAGAAACACGCTTGTATTTGTTTCGAGATACATTAAGAAAGAATTAAATGTTAATTGTTCCTCAACAGCTCCTAATGTATTTTCATGTTACAGAAATTAAAGATTTTTTTTCTCTCTCTCCTTTGGAAAAAAAATTTTGTTTTGATTCTCATCAATTTTTCCCTTATACTTCCTCATTCAATTCTTATTGAATAAGATTGTGAAACTTTTAATTGTCATTTTATCATCTCACGCATTAATTAGTACCTCCTCACTGTTTTTTATGCCTTCTTAATTGCAACACTCCCACAATTAATCACCGTTTTGCTAGAGCATTCATGCACGTGTCCCGTGAATAATTCGCCAATTCAATCCAAACTCCTCAGCGACAATTTGAACGAATTTTCTGTGTCTTGTGTTGAACAAGACGAAGGTGTGCTTTAGAGAGTGCCTGGTGAGTGTGCAATGTGGTTGCACGGATAACCCAACGACCGCTGGCCTACCAATAACATGAGTTTCGAATTAGTCTCTGGATGTAACAGAAACATAATCTCCACCGACGGTGAGTGGATGCTGTGTTACTCTAAAATATTCTAAAGTGCTCATGGGGGAGAATCGAAGCACAATTCTGCATCATCGATCTGCAAGATGACTGGCAACTTTCCCATAAGGGTTTCAAAATTTCAATGAAAAATTATTCAAGACACCCACCTAATTTTATGAAAACTGTAATACGATGTTTATGTACTCCGCCCTGTACAAACGATTAAAGCGTCTTAACCCTTTTTGGACGATTGGAACACCGGTGTCCCATAAAAAAAAAAATTCCTGTCTACCTAAAGTTATTTTTTTTATGTTTGTACATAATTGCAACTTAGAAGGTTGAAGAAATCTAGGATATTTTTTTGCAAATCTCCAGCTATTTGCTATATAGTAAATATTTAAGCTTAAAAATTACGAATTTTAAATTCTCATATTCAAAAATGATTTTATTTATTTTTTATACTTCCAATTTTTTTTAAGCTAAACCATTTTGGATAAAAAAAACTACAATACTCATACATAATATTTTTCATTAGACTGAAAATTATTATTCTTTGGTATTGTCAGAAAATTGATTTAAATTTGTGGGCTATTTTTGTCCCCATCGCTCGTAGAGGTAAAAAACCCACCGAATCAGACTCTGTCGGATTTTCCAAAGTCAGATGTAAGACGTTTCATTGATTTTGTGTATCGGTTTAATTTTTATTGTTGATTTTCGATCCGTAAAAAGTATCTTGTCGTTAAAAGGTTAATCATTGTACACTGAACAATTTACAAAATAGCAATAAAAGCCTGGTACATCAAAATAAATAAATATTAATAGCAATGTTTATATACAAGCTAAAAGTAATGCCCAGCGCACAATAACGTTCGTTTTGTAAACATATTTTTACCATTTCCGTGAGAGTGAAAGAGATCTAAATCTAGTCATCTCGCTCTCTCTCTCATAGGAAATTTTAAATACATGTTTACAAAATAAAAGTTATTGTGCGTTGGTCAAAATGCCCAACGTACAATAACATTTGTTTTGTAAACATATTTTCAAAGTTTCCTATGAGTGAGCGAGATGACTAGATCTAGATTTCATTCACTCTAATGCCCAGCGCACAATAACTTTTGTTTTGTAAATATGTTTTTGAAATTTCAGTGAGAGTGAATGAAATGTAGATCTAGTCATCTCGCTCTCTCTCATAGGAAGGCTTGAAAACATGTTTACAAACAAAAGTTATTGTGCGTTGGGCATAAAAAAGACATTTATATACATGATCTTATTTTTTTACGTTTTGAATTGTATTTTTATAGAATGCTTGCTCTATGACCCAACTGTCTCGGGTTTGAATGTTCTTTAAGTCAGTATAAATCTTTTCGCATTAAAAGTATTCAAATGATCTTCTCTCCAAATGAAATAAAACTGGAAAACCTGTCCTTGAGTATCACTAATATAAATAATTTTAATATAAAGAAAATTTATTTCGTAAAGGCGGTCAAGTCTAAACTAAAAGCAATAAAATAATTTTCAACATAATTTTATTGAAAAGATTGTATTATTTTGAACAGTTCTAAGCAATATTCATTTTAACTAAACTTGTTTAAAAAATTGATATTTTCCATACTGTAATTAAACAAAAGTTGCTATTTTAAGTTAAGCAACAATATGGTTACATTTGGTTTAATTGTAATCTCCGAAATTGTCAAAATTCTAAATATCAAAAATGTATCTCCTTTTTTATTAAATATTACAATTAAATGATTAAAATCTCTTATGAACCTCTAAAAGTTTTTCAACAAAATCTATTTTAAATAAAAAGACATTTTAAGACTATTGTGCATATATTTTGATCCATAATAATAAATCAAACAGCGCAACTCCTTCTGACACTTTTAGAGCATCTGATAAATAAATATCTGAATATTTAAATTTATGAATATCTGAAATAACTGAATATTCGTTCATATCGTTACTTATTAATAGTTTTGAAAAAAAAACATTGCATAAAAAGTTAAAATTTGCTTTTGCTGCTTGAAAAAGTAAGGTGCTGAGGATCCAAATTTATTGGTGATCAGTTGTTCGGGTACATGAACCATACGAAGCTTTCAGGAGTAAATTCATATTTCATAACCTTACTCTTATTTTTTTTATACATTCCCTTATTACTTTTTAAATTTACGGGGCTTAAAATATTTTGCAAATATCTACGATCTCGAGAAAAAGAACATTAACAAAATATTTCCACATGGGGTCATAAAATTGCATTCCGGTGATAATAAAGTAAGTATGTGTTATCCGGGGAAAAGGGCTTCAAGATCCGGATTGTCATCAGACTTAAGTTCAGTCAAAGCGAGATCTGGCTTAATAGATTACTGATTTAAATCTTTTCTCAGTTGATCCTTAAAAATGTGTCCAAAAGTCATACAATTGTGTCATATAATTCAAATATAAAAATCACCATATTATCGATATTTAAGCATTAAATATTATTATAAGGGCTCGTGTTGCCTAATCGATAGGAAAAAAATAATGACACTCAAAGTTGTGAAAGTTTCCACTAGTGGGCTAAGTGCTTGATTTTCGTTTGAACCTCAATTTCGAGGCTAAAAAACAATCTGAGAGAAAAGTTGTACATGTATGAAAATGTAGCTAATAAAATTCTCTATCAAACCCACTAAACAGATTGTTAGGGACTGTCCTAGTTTTAGAGATATTTTTGATTAAAGTTGCTTCAAAATCCGATTTTTTCACGTTTTCTGACATATATGAGACTACAGCGCCCCTGGTGTCAGTTGTACGAACTTCATCTGTTAAAATGATTATCGGGTATGCAACGGAGAACAAATGTTCCCATATTAAGAAATAAATCTGTTCAGCAGAATCGGAAATATAGACACCCAAGTATAAAAAATGGTAAAAACGATTTTGAAAAAATAGCATAGAAAAAATAGAAAAAAATAGCATTAGAAACCAGGGACAAAATCACTGTTGCACAGTGTTAAAGTTCTACACAAACAAACTTGCACTAAGGGCCTTGACAGACCTGAGGATTAGCCGAGAGACGGCTTAGCGTAATTTTGTTCGACATAACCGTTAACTTCATTTCCATCATTTTCCACTAATTCGTCTCTCGGCTTAAGTCCTAAGTATGTCTAGGGCATAATGTTGATCAAAGTTAGAGGCTAGAGAGTTTGAGAACTTTTTAAATATTCTTAGGGGAATGTGGGCATGGTTCGCATTGCGTTAGCCTCGATACAATATTAATTTTCTCGTTGTGTACAAAGAGGTGGTCTTCATGTCTTAGCCTAATAAATGATTGTAAATGAATGTTCCACCTAAATACTGATTCGAGAATTTTTGTATCCGAGTGTAGTGTTCACAGTAAAAATAACTCGTACGTAGGTGGACAAATTTTGTACGTAGCTGAGCAAACCGTGGCAGCTTTGTAAAAATTGGCACTAAATTTTAATTTACCTGTATACAGGAAAATCTAAGGATTTCCAGGAATTTTGGGAGAAGGAATTACGAATATAATAAATCAAATTTTATTTTGTCATAGCGGTATAATTGATTCAACCTGTGTGCAGTACAAAACAGTAAAAAATCTTCAAGATTTGACATCATTTTCTGTACAGAGCTGCAAAGCTTCTCTCTGTATCTATTATTGCAATATATTTACGTAAAGATTTTAAGATATATTTAAAGTCCGTTACATCTAAAGCGTCTCAAGCATTAATTTTCTAATTAAAAAAATAGGAATATTTTTATCTAAATTTTTATACACTGTAAATTTTGATGGGCATATTTTTCAACGGTTTTGCTATTGGAAAAACATAAAAACTAATTAACTTTTTTAACATTAATTACTTTAATTTGAAATTTAACTGTTATAGGTAATTACGATAATTTGAATCTTACGAACGATTTATTTTGTAACTGTTCCTAATATTTTTCATCCTTATAAATCCATAACTACATACTGAAAACCACTCAAGTGTCCAACAAATTCACAAATGTTATAGAGAGAAAACTCGTCAATTTTTGTTGATGTTGATCTCGTGAACTTTTCAGGTAGAGAAGTACGATTGAGTGCTCTGAGATAGAATAAATTTGCGTCCTAACTTGTGGCTTAGTGATAACTCCATGAATAAGAATTCAATAATCATTCCAACTATTTTTACCCCATTTTTCCTCGATTATACTCTCTGCTGGCCCCAGACTTATCTTGCCATTTTTATCTCGTTCGGACAAAGTAATGGAGTGTGAATTCAAGAATAATATAAGCAAATATGAAAGCTTATAACTGTTTTTAGCTAACTATGGGTTGCATAGAAGTAGCTTTTCTACCTTGGTCGGGAGTCATTAATCAATTAGCCAAGAGACGATCATTTAAATCTTCCTCGTAACACTACCTCACAGATATTTGTGTTCTTTTGCATTTTCTGGTGTGTTTTTTTGTTTGCTCTCAAATGCTTGGGCAGTGAAGGTGATTTACATTGTGTGCCCTCTGCGAGATGTTGTGAATTTCAAGTAACATTTTATTCAATCGCCACAATTTTAATAGTCAATCAAGCTTCTATATTATAATTTCAAATACTCATTATACAGTGTAGTCCTTCGTGTGTCATCTTGTTTACGCGAAAATTCGAGCAATATCAGTCTATGGACTTAAAGATATTCGTTGAAATTGAAATTGATAAAACGAGGGAGTTCCACGAATAGCTTCTGTTTAGATATCTTTCAGTTTTAGATAATTTATTTAGGCTTAAATTTGGTGGATGTATGATCTATCGGATCTATCAGTTACTAGGGGTTACTGTAATTCTTTATGAGGCAAGATTTATGGGGAAATTCTTGCTTTGGATTGAAATTTAGATTAGATTTTTAAAAATTAACAAAATTGTTTGTAATTAAGATTTTTAAGGCCTTTGGGAACTAGGCTAAACTTCCAGTATGAAGCCGGTATAAGGTGGGGTAATTCGGAATCATGTCTATTTTGATATTTTGAGATTTTCTCACTCTTTCAGATGGTCAAAGAGAAAAAGAAAACCCTAAGAACTACAAGACTTTACATTCGAAAGTACTTCTTCGTTGGTTTTTTCCTTTTGCCATCTTAAATAGGAAATCTCAAAGTTCCAAATCAGACACGATTCCAAATTACCCTATAGTACCCTAAGTGAAGTCAAAACACGGCTGAAGACCTTTTTAAAAATCTACTCATTTATAACTCCTACTATACTACACGTCCTTAGTAGGATATGAAAATGCAGGGATTCTTAAAAATGTTTAAATTTGTAAACTTGAATAATAACGTTTATAAATAATATTCAGATTTACACTAGTAGGTTTTAATCAGAAGAATTACAATCTCTTTTTTATTTATTCAAATTATTATAATTCGATGAGAAAAACATAGTATTCAGAAATAAAATCCTTTGAAGTTGAAAAAATAAGTCTGACAAAGTGATATGCTTAATATTCGGCAATTCTTTTAGATTATACGCTTGTAGTGCACAAAAAGTGAAGAAATACTCAAATTAAGGGCAGTCTCATACCTTCGACCGGTAAATATAATTTTCTAATTAAGTTTAGATTTCATTTCTTACCTTGAGACTCCTTTGATATTTGGGTTTTAATTAAATCTTTTAATAGAACTTTATAAGTAATCTTTAGAAATTCAATGACCAATGTTCCACGTAATTTTTCGACAATAAATTCAATGAGCGGAATTTCAAGAAATGTGAGTCAGAGAGATGTCCGCAAATTGTGTTAATGATGTGATGATCTCACACTTTTGTTCACTAATGTAGGCTTATTGCGATATTAAAGTGTGTTTCAACCAGAAGGCACTAAGTTGTCTTCCAAGGAGCAAATGAACTGAAGAGTGAAGACGCAGAATGTTCAATGAAAAAGATAAAATTTGCATAATTCATTTGCTGATATTGTTCCCGAAGTCGAAGAGTTTCTCGTGGTCTTTGCGCGCGAAAAGACTTCTGCCATGGGAGGCCAGGCTGGTGATGCCAACTAATCGCTTGGCTGTATTTATTACAAATACATGTTACAAACTCCCTGGAATCCTCCGAGAAGGTGGCACAAAACAATGAGGGCAGAGAGTGGTACGGCGAGAATCAGGGTGGTCTCTCGTGTCATTTAATTGCAAATGAAATGACTTCATGGGATTCCTATTAGTGATTACTTCAGCTCATGCCTATTATCATTGTTGGTAGAGGAGGTTGACAAACGGAAGAGCACACTCTCCTGGCCAATTCCTCAACCCCTTTCCCACCCAGAAGCTCCATCTCATTGATCTTTCTCTGGGAGAATTCTGGGAATAATGCGAAAACATTTCAATTTATCTCATATGACACAGAATTCTCTCAGTCTGTAGATTTTCCGAAAGGAAAATTGAGTGAAGACGCGTGAGAGACATTTTCTGGCTCAGATCCAAGTCAATTAAGCCACTTCGTGCCTTTTAAACTCGCGTCATTTAAATAAGAAAAAATAATAATCCCAATGATAAGGTTGGAATTTATCATCCAAATCACAGGATTTTTTTAAACAACATTTATAACTGTTCAGTTGAGTTGAAAAATTATGTTTTCATCAAGGGGATAGTGAAAATTCAACAAAATATTAAAAGAATCTTTACGATTTCCATTTATTTCTAAGGATATCAATTTGTGGTTAATTTTCCCCAGGGAATAAGTTAGCTAGTAGGGTGAAAGGAACGTCTATTGACACTCTAAGAACTCGTGTCAGCACCTATTGACACCCTACTCTGTACCATTTGGTATATGAAATTTGAACATTTCTGTTTATAGAAAAAGGTATATTACAGAAAAAACGTTATATTACTTATATTTTACTAGATACATTAAATAATTTTCAACATTTTGACAAAAATGTCAATAGGGGTTTCCTGTCGAGCAGACGTTCCTCCGACCCTACGTTAATTTTTTTTCTTTCTAACCAAGACATATATTTTGAACATCCAATGAAGTTTTTATTTGCAAACAATCTACTATTTCTTCAGCTTTTTTTTAAAATAAATTTGACTAATTTTACTGATCTACCATTACCGATTGGAAAAGACCATCCCTAAGTGCTAAAATTAAAGAAAAAACTTACGGACAACAAAGGGAAAGAATTACCCCAGAGACCAGTCACTTGTATGGTACAATAAATTATCATCTGTAAACGCTAATAAATAGGTGAAACGGTAATTCTTACAAAACTTAACTTATTTTAATTAATCACAATTTTAGTACAGTTATGTACTAAATCTAAATCTTTAATATTTACGTAAAAATTTAGTAATTGAAATATTTAGAAGTTACTGTAACATAAGGCTGCGTCTTTACATAGTTCTGAAATGATCTGTTATATAAATAAATAAATCCAGTTAAAAGATGCACATATATACAATTTAGTACATACTTCAGATCATGTAGTACTAAAATGATCATGAAATGTACAATAAAATTATGAATATCATCTGAAAAAATCTAAAATGCTTAAGGTGTTTTTTTTAAATTAATTTGCATCAATATCAAGATTTTAGTACAAAAAAAAGCATTCTAAAGTTTGGTATTTAAAATTTTTGCAAATTAACATACATACTGATACTGTTAATCTTACAGTGAATATTGCGGTTCTCTTATTTTTCCCCCAAGCTTGCCAATTGGAGAATTCAGCCGATGAGAGAGAGCTCGTAAGACATTTGTATTAAATACAGGAGATAGGGGCAGAAAAAAAAGATAAAGGTGAGGGGGGAGCGACTCGAATGTTTACTACAGAAATCGTGAAAAAGCAATTAATTTTCAATTACTGAGCGATCGCCGTAAATCTGTAGGCAGCCGTCGGCGATATTTTTCAAATAAGAGACCCTCAGACTTTGGTGGAATCTTGTTCTGTCTCTTGACCATTTTCATTGACCCACAGCACTAACTGCACTATTATATGAATAGAAGAAGAAGAGATCGTTCAAATTCATGTACCTTTCCAAATTAGCGCAATTCCCGATGAAATTTACCATCATTCGTCACTATGAAATAAATTTGAACTTGTTCGAAATTAATTCGATTACAATTACAATTTTAATTGAAATCAAACTAATAAAAATAACTGTGATTGTAGATTTAACTTTGTAAATTAATAAGTTACACACTGTAGAAGGGAATTTTTCTATTAATATTATAACGGTCATGGTTTGAAAATTGCAAATCCCTTTCCCTCTCTGGAAGGGGATCGAAACTGTAAGTTGATGGACATATGGGAAGTCTGGCTGATTTGATCGAAGAGGCAGAAGCACAAAGTTCCTTATTCTGGGCCCTGAGAAGTGGATAATTGGTTATCTTAGGGCTTAGGTCTATAAGGGCCTTGACAGACCTGAGGATTAGCCGAGAGACGACTTAGTGTAATTATACTCAACACAATGTTTAAAGAAAATTGTACACGGTGATGACCTTTGTTCTTTCTTCTCCTTTATTCTCTCATACGACGTTTCGGAGGCAGATTTCCTCCTTCCTCAGGTCTACAAATGCATTTTTAACAAATTTTGATCAATTTTTGAAAAATATTTTTACAAACAAACAATAATAACAATCTTAAAAAACACTTACACGGAAAATTCGGGAAAAAAATGTCACAATTTTTCGTTACCACCACTTGCACCACAAACTTCTCCAGTAACTCGACCATTGGCTTTCCCACCAAGAATGAATGTGCCAATGGTCGAGTTACTGGAGAAGTCTGTGGTGCAAGTGGTGGTAACGAAAAATTGTGACATTTTTTTCCCGAATTTTCCGTGTAAGTGTTTTTTAAGATTGTTATTATTGTTTGTAAAAATATTTTTCAAAAATTGTTCAAAATTTGTTAAAAATGCATTTGTAGACCTGAGGAAGGAGGAAATCTGCCTCCGAAACGTCGTATGAGAGAATAAAGGAGAAGAAAGAACAAAGGTCATCACCGTGTACAATTTTCTTTAAACAATTTTCCTTGACCGAAAACACACTTAAAACTCAACACAATGGTTAAACTTCATTTCCACCATTTTCCACTAAGTCGTCTCTCGGATTAAGTCGTAAGTGTGCCTAGGGCATAACGCAATAAGATTAAATCCAAATAGGGAACTACAGTGGGTGTCAAAAGTTTGTTACGGCTTGTATTTTCAGGAAACCAAGTGGAAAAAAAGATAGAAAAAAATACTTTTTAAAATTTTTCTTTTTGCAAATTGGTTGCCTGTCATCCGTAGATCTTATATATGTATTTTATAAATTATTATAAATCTTATTTCATATGAAAAATAATTGTTTGCTAAATGTTGATTATTTTTTTTGCGTCAAAAGTTTGTTACGTCTATTGGAAAAGTACCTCAAAAAGATGAAATGCGTGCGACTAACATCTTTTAATCCAGTTATATTTTAAAGTTATGTCATTTAATAAGAAAATAGTACATTCGCACTTTTTTAAAATTTTCAATGGTCAATATATGCATATAAACAAAATGATAAATAATAAGAAATAAAATGTTTTTTGTTAATTTAAAATTTAGGCCAAAATAGCAAGTTACAAAAACTTAAAAGAAGAGAAATTGTTCAGAAACACCCCCGGAATGAATCTGCGTCATAAATTTTCGGTATAGATGGAAAATCTCTACAGGATGCACATAAAATCGCCAAAATTCATTGTGATAAAATATAAGTAGATGTGGAAAATGCTACTGGCCAGACCCAGGGTTTGACTCAGAAGGTTTATAACTGCATTGTAAGTATCTCTGATAGTGACCCCATGATATCTGTTCCAAAAATTCAGAGTCAGTTGGTTACCGAAGGCATACAGGTCGCTACTGTTACAAAAGTCAATATAAAATTCCAAAAGATCGTGAGAATGTTTGACTGGTCCTTAAAATTTCACGGGTAGGCAAGACTAATGTGGTTAAAATGTTGCAAATTAACTTTTTAACGTGTTTTAAGTAGAAATACAACTTTTTAGTCATATTGGAATTGCTTACCCATGAAATCCCGTAAGTCAGTCAACCATTCTCGACATTTTTTTCAATTTCATCTTGATTTTTGTAATAGTAGCGACCTGTATGCCTTCGGTAATCAACTGACTCTGAATTTATAGAACAGATATCATGGGGTCACTATCAGAGATACTTATAATACAGTTATAAACCATCTGAATCAAACCCTGGGTCTGGCCAGTAGTGTTTTCCACATATACTTATATTTTATCAACATAAATTTTGACGATTTTATGTACATCCTGTAGGGATTTTCCATTCATACCGAAAATTTATGACGCAGATTCATTTCGGGAGTGTTTCTGAACAATTTCTCTTCTTTTAAATTTTTGTAACTTGCTATTTTGGCCTAAATTTTAAATTAACAAAAAAACATTTTATTTCTTATTATTTATCATTTTGTTTATATGCATATATTGACCATTGAAAATTTTTAAAATGTGTGAATGTACTATTTTCTTATCAAATGACATAACTTTAAAATATAACTGCATTAAAAGAAGTTAGTTGCACGCATTTCATCTTTTTGAGGTACTTTTCCAATAGACGTAACAAACTTTTGACGCAAAAAAAATAATCAACATTTGGTAAACAATTATTTTTCATATGAAATAAGATTTATAATAATTTATAAAATACATATATAAGATCTACGGATGACAGGAAACTAATTTGCAAAAGGAAAAATTTTAAATAGTATTTTTTTCTATCATTTTTTCCACCTGGTTTCCCAAACATACAAGCCGTAACAAACTTTTGACACCCACTGTAGGTAGTAAGGGATTTTTTGAATAAGCCCCACTCAAAATCCAATTTAAAGCTACATCTTCTTTGGAAATTATGACCAATTTAATTCAAAGTCTATACATTTTATTTTATTTTTGCAAAAAAATACTATACATCGCCATGAGCGCAATTTTAAGAGTTTGGTTTATTAAAAAATACGCCACGCCCCCTAATTTCACTTGTGTCTATAGCAAAGTATAACTCATAGAATGCTTTCTATTTTTTTTACATTTTCTTGTATTTCTAACAATCATATATGATAGAGCCTCAGTGGATCAGTTGGTAGAGTAGTGGCTCTATGACTGTGAGGTCTCGGGTTCGGAACTCGGCAGCTGCAGATTTTTCAGCAGCCGTATCGAATCAGTCCAGTGAATGGATGAAAAAGTAATGCTTAATACATTGGCAATGAACCGCCTAAATAAGAGAGGCTGGTACAGAAACGAGTTCGGCATAAAGAGATCTGTCGATACAAATACACATTCACTGCAACTGATCCAACTGGTCTGCCGCAATATAGAAACGACACTGTGTGTGTACCTGCATACAGAAGCCGAGATAAGGAGCTGGAGGACCGCCTTGGGGGTTAAGATAAAATGGAGTAATGGGGAGTGCATAATGGGCCCATATAAGTAGCCTGGATGCAGCGGAACCGATAAAGGTTTTAGCAGACTCATAGACAAATCTTAATCTTAATTTTATATGATACAGTGGAAAGTAGTTTTGCGTGAGGATAATGTCAGCAGGGCAATATCCTTTTAAGGAACACCTTTTAAGCAGCATCTTATCATAGTTATTTTAAACATTTCTCACACTTTAAAACATTCACTTACACTATAACCAAACTATATTTTAAAATGGTATTCATTTTCTACCATTTGAAGTTTAATATGGGGCGTGGTCTATTTTTTAGGGAAAAAACGGTATAGAATTCATGCACAATTGAACTTTTATAATACTTAAAAGTATTACCTTTAAGTATTAAGTTATAAGTTTAAAGTAATAATACCTTCTTATTCAACTTAAGAAAAACTAAAATATTTGAAAAAAGTTGACCATCAGTTCTAAAAGGGGCGTGAGCTAAATATTTATGGGTGGAGCTTACTAAGGATTTTTTTTATTTTCTGTACTTTCTTGTCTTATACAATATTCTATAGGGGAAACTGGGGCACCACCGAACACTGATTTTTATTTCTAAACTACTTAGACTATGACAACCATTTTTTCAGTGAACAAGCATCCCTATAGTATCTACGAATTAGTATAGGTCTCGTCCTCTGAAGTTCAACCTTTAATTAAAAAATCGCACAGTGTTCGGTGCTACCCCAAGCTCAGTGGCGCCAGTTAACCCTAGTACCTTTAAGGTGTTATTTAACTCTTATCATTATATTTCACATTCCATTTTGCCCTCTCTCTTTTGTCACTAAAACTGAAGCCTTCTTGGGCTAATAAAATGGTGTAAGTATTCAAAAATGATTTGTAAAACACTAAGCACGAATTGAGGCAGCTGCACAGAAAAAAACACTCTTCATTTAATATGATAATTCAGAAATTGCGAAAATTTTGTATTAGTCCATCGAATTCTTTTATCTCTTGATATTTTATGCCATCATTATTACCAAAAGAGGCTCTAAATGGCAGAATTTAGTGGAGTTTGCCCTCTTGAAAATAAGAAATTAAAAAAAAAATTAATGGCTAATTAATGATAAGCTGAGTGAATGCGAGAAATTGCAGAAATTAATTTGGCGCCATTGTGACGATGATGAGCCACTGTCTCAATTGTCCAATGACTTTTCTATATAAATCTCCATTTGACAGTGCATTATATATATGTAAATTGGAGAGACAGACGAAATTTTGCGTGATACTTTGAGCTGACTTTACACGTCATTATTCACCTGGTGGAGTCTGCCCGTCTTGCAAGCTTCCTTGAAAAATATCCCAGTATTTTGAGCTCAAGAGATATGATACAAAGTAAGAGAAAATATTCATATTAGAGCGATGAGATACTCATCATCATCGTGATGTCACTTGAGTTATATTACAAATTGACCATCCTTGAAGGAATTTTAATTAACTTCGCATTAAGCGCTCATCTCAGCCGTTAAATTAGTTTAAATTTCATTTCATAAGCAAAAGTTGTCGTCATAAACTTTACCACTTTACAACTAATAGCAAATTATTGCAAATGAAAGAAAATGTCGACCTGACTCATCAACCAAAACAAAAGAAAAAAAACGGTAATATTTAAATATTTGTCAATTTTTGACACATTATTGTGTATATCTCTCAAATGATTTGAATAATTCCTAAATTTACCAAACAATATCACCCACAACAAATAACAATCTTCAGACTTTTCTAACTAAACGGAATTTTACTATATCAATTGAATTTCATAACACCGCATGAAATGCATTCCAGTCGTCAGATCACTGTCATAAATAGGCACTTTAGCTCATAATGCATATTTTAATGGATGCAACTAGCGAGAATAATATCCGCATACAATGTATTAAAATAGCAAAACGAGTAAAAATTTAAATAATGACAATTTCAGCTTAAATGCTAAATGTTGAATCAGTTGTCTCACTTGCAATTGGATTTATGGATAAATTGGTAAATGATGCAAATTGTCTTTGCGATGCACGCTCCAGAACACGCAATATATCCTGTAGTTCATTTTAAGGCTGAATCACATTAACCGTCAAATTATGTTAAATATTTACAGTCAATTTCGAAAACTTAACGGCTTTCCTGTAAAATTATAGCATTTTTATCACATTTGGTTGACAAATTTTCAATTATTGTACCATATTCTTAACAAAATTTCCGCTATTCTTTGAACAAATTTCTAGAACATGCTGTTCAAAATAAAAAGATTAAGAGTTTTTCATTTAAAGCTATGCATTTGTGGAACATACAGTGTCTTAGCTAAGAATGAACAGAACAGTAACAATGGCTATCAGAAAAACTAGAATATTGAAATTTTCTTGATAATAGATGAAGAAAAGCATTTAAAAGAAATTTCTATGAATGAATAGCAAGGTAGGGGAAGAGCTCATAATTTTGTCCAGTTTCTTATTTTGGACACTTTGAGGATAAAAGTGGACACTAAAAATAAATTGATTAAAATTATAGATTTTTATTCCAATATTTGATGAATAATGAATTCTATCTAAATATTTGTTCTTTTTGGAAGATTTTAACATTAAATACGTTAAATTTTGAATATGATTTGAGTTGAAATTGCTTTTTTTGAAAATTCAGTGTGAGTACGAGAAATATGACTGAACTTCGTGTTTACTTCAGTCTTATTTAGCTGTGGTGAAATACTAACAACGTTTCCTCGCTTTTCTTGAGTGATATTATTGAATATTCATTGAATATTGTGTTGATTTACGTTAGTAGTGATTTGTACATTTGACCTGAAGTGAGATTTGCCTTGTGAATTATATTTTTCGTGTGAAGAATGAGAAATTTTTTAAGACATTCACCAGTGCGGTGATGCTCCTTATTTTGGACAGGTGTTTTTATCTCGAAATTTCGTGAAGTTTTAGCATTTGTGATGACTAGGTTGGACAAATGTCTGGAGAAACAAAGAAGCATCATCTCTACGAAAGAGATGTAGCGAGAAATGCCTTGAAAGGCTCCCGGAAAGGGCAGGGAATGAGCGAATCCGCACGTACTTGGAGCACCGAAGTCAACTCACTTTAATGAATGATATGGAAAGTTTCCGGGCTTCTTGTGACATTCTACGTTTCCCTTACAGAAATAGGAAAAGGACTTGGTAAGATTGGTTCATGAAATGATGAACAATGGGCATCTTGTTGAGGCGGATTAGCTGTCCAAATTTACAGCCAAGTTGTTCAAATTAATAACCAAGTTGTCCAAAATAAGAGTCAAATACACCTCTGCATATCAATTCATTTTTAAAAAAAGTTCCTAAAAAACCCTTCTGAAAAGAGAGTAATAAAAAAGCCAATTATTATTGAAAATATCGCACTTCAAACTTGGAACATCGATGCTTATAAGCAGACTGGACAAAATTGTGAGCCCTTACCCTATGTGTCTCAGCCAAATTGTGCAATATTTTTGCATAATCGGTTTTCATTCGTCGTTTGTTATATTTTTGTTTATTTCTCCTTTTTTCTTTTATTTTGCTTACTTTTTTCTAAAGATTTATGACAAAAATACTTTGAGTGGGCCTGGGCAGAATCCTTAACTCTTTAACGACGAGAAGGTCAAAAATTGAGGGTCAGAAAAAATCATTTTTTCTAACTTTTTAGAGCAAAATACAACTTTGGAAGGCCGTAGGAAAAATTTCATTTTTGGGTCACCGGTGACCCAATCGTCCCTAAAGGGTTAAACGTTAATCACGTTAAACGTTGACGTTGACGATTAGTGTGACAGTATCCTTAATACATCATCAAACGATGCACTGTAAACATATGGGAAGAAAATCATTCAGTTGACACTAAAGCCTAAAGAATAACATTGATAGCTAAAGTGTGCAATATTACCAAAATGCTATAACAAATTTTATTGAAGTGAATGCAATAATATTAACGCCTAAACAAGAATTAGAATGGGAGATGTACACAACCGTGTAGTGCTAAAATGCCATTGTAGTCTGCCGTGAAGCATTAATGAAGAAATTGCTGCAATTTCATTTTATTCGTCAGTTATTTTTTTCTTTTTTTTTGTGTTTTTGAAAATGAATGATAAAAATACTTGAACGCAGAAACACCCCATCATTATTCATCAGTGCTAATAATGTTGACTGCGGCAGAGTTTATAAATATGACGAAGGCGATGGTGGAAGAAAAAAATACAGTCACATTAATAAATTAATGAGTTTTTGTGAAAATGAGCAAGAGAGAGAGAGAGTGGTTTGCTATTTCACAAATAAAACCAACAAGCATAATATAACCAAGAATTTCATGAGGACTTTCCAACCATATTGCAAACATTTTCTCCTCCAAAAAATTCTATAGGGGAGAAGCGAGTGGGGTGGATTATGAGAGAACATGAGGATGTGTTATTTGACATTTATTTTTATCTTTACGCATATTTTTATAAATAATTAATTCTCATTCTCCCCACTGTCATCCTCTTCCACCTAATAATTATTTTTTAATGATCCAAATTTTCTTTCTGTCTTGGACTATTTTTTTTGCTGGCTTTCTATCTTTTTGCAGATGCCACATTTATTCTCGTTATGCTCTCGCTCTTATGAGAAATGGGGCTATGAAAAGATTAAAAGAAAAACACAAAACATATTCATGTAATGCGTATTTCAGGTTGAAGATCATCCAAAATTCCATCATCCATCCGTTTTCGGTTATGATTGTGTGTAAATGTAATGTTTAATTTGAATGAGTCACCATGAAAGAAACCTTAGGTGAAAGACTACTTTTTCATGTATAGCAACTTTGTAGTTCAATCGCATAATTACAAATTTTATTGAGACTTTACATCCCACCAACATTTGTGCCATAAGTCATCGAAGACATTCGCAGCAGGAGAATTTGTCTCATGTAATATGCCAAGAAAATATCGTGATAATGTGTTCCAAATGCATAAGTACAAGCCTGATTGGTTGATGTTTACACCAACATCAACAGCAATCGTCACAAAATGGGCTGAAAAGTTGGGAAAGCAAGTCTACAGGACGTCTATGAGAAAATTTCTTTGAGTAAGAAAAACACAAACATCCATATATACATTTTTAGGATATATTCACCACTTTTGGTCACTTTAGGAAACCTGAAAATAAATCTGATAATATACTGATTTCTTTAAAAATGTGTAGCTCTGCATACGTTGCTCCTTTAAGTAATTTTCAGTCACGTCATCTTTAGGTCTTAATTAATTGATTTTTTTTAAAGGAGAATGGTCAAATCCGGTCCCGGAATCGCCACGAACGGGACCTATGTTAATGGATAGACATTGGTATAGGTAACAACTTTTGTTCTGGAACCAATGTTCTAAACTATGGAGGAAAAATTCTAGAGCATAAAAATTATTTCTTAGAAGGAATAATGGTCAAAAGTATATATGGGCACCGATTCATCTTTATCCAGAGATGAGAGTAGGCGCATTTTGCAGATACTGGTATAAAATTAAAAAAAATATGGGGACCCAGGACGATAAACGCAGGGAGTCCTTGTAAAAAAGCCTCTATCCTTTTGAAAAAATCGCTCTTATGACAACGAATTACGCAAGAACGAGTAAAGCGATCTTGATGAAATTCGATATAGGGCCAGTGTATTACTTAAACTTTTTATCCATGCATACTACCCCCTCCCCCCACCCTCCATTTCGATAGCCCCCATACAAAATGAGAGCATTTTACTTTATAACTCCTTTCTGAGAAGAGGTATTTTCATCAATCCTCACGAAGAACTTTTTGATCGAGCTTGATTGAATGAAAAAAAAAATGAATAAGTAATAACGTTAACAATTATTTTCCAGATTTTTTATATTTCATTTTTCGCCTCATTGTGATCTGCTGGTACTTGAACGATAGAAAAATATTCTCATATAATCTAATTGGCATTAGTGGTGATTTTTTTTTTGATATTGTAATCAAGGTTTTGGAGTTGCTTCTCGATTTATTGTCTACAGAAGTTGTACTAATATGAAATTCAGTGGATTAATAATTATATTTGTGTGAAGGAATTCTTTCTATATTGGGACTATCAGACAGGTGGGTGTTGGGATGGTACGCTAGTTAAAGAGTCTTCCCTAAGCTTTGTTCCCATGTCGAATTTCAGCTTTTTACCTCCTCTCAGAAAGGAATTATAAGTTAAAATGCTTTCGTTTTATATGGGGGCTACCAGAAGGGATGATGGAAGAAGGGTTCGGTATGTATGGTTAAAAAGTTTTCTTTAAGCCTTGTTCGCATGCCGTATTTCAGAATTGTACCTCTTCTCAGAAAGGAGTTATAAAGTAAAATGCTCTCATTTTGTATGGGGGCTGTCAGAATGGAGGGTGAGGGGAGGGGGTGGTATGCATGGATAAAAAGTTTAAGTAATACACAGACCCTATACCGAATTTCATGAAGATCGCTTTAGCCGTTATTGAGTAATTCGTTGTCAAAACAGCGCTTTTTCGGAAGCATAAAGGCTTTTTTACAAGGACTCCCAGCGTTTATCGTCCTGGGTCCCGGCAATTTTTCAATCTTATATCAGTACCTACAAAATGCGCCTACTCTTGTTTGTGGCGATTCCGGGACCAGCGCCCATATACTTTTGACCATTCTCCTTTAATATATTAGGTGAGATTCTTAACAATCTCACCTACTATAATCCTAACAAAATTTCATGTCGTCCGATCGACCTCAAACTTGGCCAAAATGTGTTTCAGCACTTCCTGATCACGAATATATATGTGGCTATTTTACGTTCCCGGCCGGCCGGCCGGCCGCTCTTTGGAGCTTAATAGCTCCTAAACTAAAAAAGATATCGACTTGCGGTTTTCGGCAAAGGTTATATATCGGGTGAAAATTGCAACTTGGTGCATTGACCCCCCACCCCCCACCCCTCCTTCCGCCATTTTGAAGACCCCCCTTTTTTTGTTTTCTCAATAGCTCCGCCCCTATGGCATTCAGCGGACTCAAATTTTAGTATGTTATAGCTGGGCCTTAGAGCTTTCCATCAATACCAAACTTAAGGTCCCCCGACCCCCCTGACCCGAGCTATAAGGGTCCAAAAAAAATTTCTTAAAATGGCCATAACTCCGGTTCTAATTGTCAGAATTTAAAAAGTGAGGGCTTTTTGGAAAGCTCTCATGAAATGCCACTTCCCCTTCTAACATCGTAAGTTCATAAAACCACCGCTAGGGGCGCTATTATTAAAAAGAAAATTTTTAAATCTTAAAACTTAAATAACTCAAAAATTCCATTGTGCATCGGGCTGAAATTTTAGTATGTTGTAGCCGTTGATTGTACCTATCAAACAAAAAAAACCTTAAGTCGATCTAAAACCCCTGACCCGAGCTATAAGGGGTCAAAGTTCGAACATTGACCGGCCTCTATCTCCGGTTCTAACTAACATAGCGACCTAAATTTTACCTTTTTGGTTTCGTCTCAATGAGCACTTTCAGATGGAAGTTCAAAAAGTCACCACAGGTGGCGCTGTGATAGCGTCAAAATTCATCGAAATTCAAAGTCACTTTTCTCAAAAACGGCATTGTGCAAAGTAATGAAATTTTAGTATGTTGTACTCCAGTCTAGGACGTTTCCAAAATGGTGCGTATGTGCGCTGTGGTTTCAATAGAACCGGAGATATGAAGGGTCAAAGTTCACGAAATTCAAAAAATCATATCTCCGGTTCTATGTGACCGATTTTGATGAATGAGGGCTTAAACGAAAGATCTCACCAAATGCTACAACTTTCTAGAATATTTGAACTTCGTGGGACCAACACCAGGGGCGCCACAGTCGAAAAACCAATTTCAATATCACATAACCTCAATTATCTCAACTGTCGCTGAACCGATTTTGATGATTACTTCAACATAATTGTAGAGCACATTTGTCTCTACATTTCGTCTATACATCATTTTCCGATCAGACTACGCTATCACTCCGATTTTGCCGTTTAAGTGTGAAAAAATTGATTTTTCCAATAATAACGCTTTGAAATCACTCAGATGCCAATTTGACTGCCTCTACTCCACAAAGACACTTAAAATATGGTTTTAAATGGAAAGTCCCACAAAATACAACAATTCTTTGATATAGTTGAAGTTCAACAAATGACTACTTGGGGCACTCTGGATGAAAAAACAAGTTAAGAAACAAAAAACCTCGCTTATCTTGGCTTCTGAGTAATCGATGAGATCATGTTCTATAGGAAAATTATAGAGAACATTCTGGTCTACATTTCACCCATATATCACTTTTGTGCCAGTTCATCCAAATCCTTGATATTTTGGTTTAAATACAAAATTTGTATAATTTCACGAATTTGATTCAAGATAACTAAAAGGCGTCTCCCAACTTCAGCTCTAAATCGAATTTGCATGCACTCCGAGTTAGCTCACGTTAAGAATCTCACCTACATAAGCCGGTTAGGATTATCTGTCCCTTTAATTTTGAAAATATCTTAAAATTAAATTTTAGGATTTATGAAGTAAAATTTTAATCTATGTAATAAAAATCTAGGGAGAAAAAATTATTATAATTAACGGTGGCAAACTGTCCTATACATAAATGCTCGAATTCGTGTCTTGGGTGCTATACCTCACAAGAACTTTTTCATCTTTTGCTGAAAGATTTGATCCGATTTATAAATTACTCAAAAGATTGCTCAAAAGATTTATTACTTGATAAATGGGCTCTCTAGTGTCTTTTTAACCTTTGACCTTGAAAAACCGTTATTAGGAATGATTCAACGATACTTTCGTATATGAACGAAATGTCCGCCTGGACAAGCTCAGGTAAACCCAAAAACATGTTGAAGTAGAAGGTAAATGATGTACATATTAATGGTCTCAGGGTTGACTTATGTAAGGTCCCTTGAAGGTCCCAAATCTCTATCTCTAACTGTTTGGTCGCTAGGGGCGGGCGGTAAGTGCCAAACGGATGGACGGACGGACGGACTGACGGATGGATGGATAGACGGAAAAGCAGAATAACGTCAAAAACCTCAAAATTTCAGATTTCCAAAATCCTACCAAAATATGACCCTTTAGGTTTAGAGGGTAAGGATATACGTTCCTCAGCTAAAGTTCCTGTCATTACTATGAATCCCCAAAGACTGAAAGGTGTGTTCATATCCATTCATGTTCTTGAAAGGTGTGTTCATATCTCGGCACCATCGCTAATATCAAACAAAGACTTTTTAGCTAAAATTTCGAGCGCAAAAAAATCCCGAATGGTGAAAATCCTGACAGGGTCGAAATCACTCTGAGGATAATGTATGGAATATTTTGCTAGATAGAAGCGTTAATGCAATCGTGGGAATAGGGTAAATGTGCCAAATTTCGGCATACTTGAATTCAAGCGCCAAAGTCTCAAATTTGAAATGCAATATTTGTAATACAAATTGATTTTTTAAATTCTTCTTAAGAAGTGTTACTTGGAACCTTGTAAACAGTTTATCGTCTTTATTTTCTCTAAAATTACTCTTAATACATTTTAAAATGAACAAAATGTAGACATAGCTTTGGAGGCCTATTTCGGCCACCTTCATTCTCATGGTTCCTTGCCCTTCCGGAATTCTTCCAATGTCTTTTTCAGCTCATCTTGTTTGTCGAAGATTTGTTATTTTATTGCATTGTATAATCTCTAGACAGAGTATGCAAAAACTAAAAATTCATGGAAATTTCAGAAATAAAAAAGTGGCCGGAATTGCAAGCTGGTCGGAATTTGGTACACTTACTTTAGCTTTGACTCGTTAGAGATTTTGGCTTTCCAGATTTTGAATTCTGGGACTATGATAGGACTTGTTTCATATCCGGACATTCCGTCCATATACAAAAATACTGTTAAATCATTTCTAATGATAGTTTCTCAAGGCCAAAGCTTGAAAACGCTCTAACTCCAAAAGATTTATAAAGCACTTATTCTCTAACTTTTCACAATGAGAACGTATTTCTCAAGCGAATAGTATCATATTTGGGCTCAATAGAAAGGTCTTGGAATTTATCTTCGAAAAGTCTTAACCGCTTCCAATCATATCAAATCCGAGATCCAATGTATTACTCCTAAACCATTTTAGATTACCTTTGAGTGATTTATAAATCGCTACTCTGATTTATGAATCTCATAAATCGTAGATAATGTGGGAGATCTTCTGAGGTATAATATTTAAGTTAGTAAAGCAATGAGACTTTTTATGATCTATTGTTTATAGTAACTTCCCATTATTCTGCAATTTTGACAATCGTAACTTGACAAATTTTTGAAATTTTTTAATTGGCAGAAAGGGGTGAATCTACCTTTGTAGCACTTGTAACTTACAAAGTGACTGAAAACTCCAAGGGCGTTAAACGGTGAAACGACTCACTTTATGTACGATTTATGATATGGATTGACTTTTATGAAAGTCTGTAAAAAAGTCTAAGTTAATATCTGTAACCGTTTGATCTCTAGACTCCCTGAAGCCTTGGCAGATTTTACGATTTATGGATCCACAGTGAGATTTCCTTTTCTCATCACAAATTCACATTGAAAATATTATTGAAATATATTTTTTGGGAATTCCTTGTGTACATTATTTAATATTAAAAGATAAATTTAATAAACTACAGTATAATTCTGAAATCCTAATATATTTTATGCTTTTGTTTTTTTTATTTTAAAGGTAATTTTCCATAATTTTGAATTAAAGAAAATTTTTTTTATTCAGACATATTTTTCTGAGTGCACTTTAACAGTCTACTGATGAATGTCTGTGCAATAGGACCTCAATGAAAGTTGAGAAGTGTCTGAGATAGAGACACATGATATTTTTATTTGAGAATCAACCATTGAATCTCTATGTTACAATTTAATTAAATTGTCGAAATAAATCAAGAAAGTGCAATGTTAATTTACAAAACTCAAGCTTGACACGAAGGCAGACACACAAACGTGCTAAATGACTAGCATTTTGACAATTTAATACAACATTTGATAGAGATGAAAATTTGTGGGTGGTTGAGAATTTGGCATTTTCTTTTGGGACTATTGCACTCACAGTTAGAATTTTTCAGTTTAGCATACACCAAGTGGGGGTTAAACAAATGAAAAGAGTGGATGAGGTGGGAGGTGAAAATTAATAGCTTAGTTGATAATAATAAATGATGCACTTAACATGCTACTGACACCCACGCAGTGGTACTTAAATCTTCTCACATTTCACATGTAGCCACCGAATGGGCCACAGTGGCACCAAAAGGGGCATTTGGATCTCAAATTGAAGATCAAAATAGTCACAAAATGCTTGGAAAAAGAAAGTGCGTGGAGGTGGATAAAATTTGAAATTGTCTGGGAGATTTTCGCGGCATCGCAAAATGTACCCAATTTCATGGTATTTAGCGAGTAAAATAAGCAGCAAATCTCTGCAGCGTGTCTCAACGCCAACACCACATTTCACACTCTTTCACTCACTGCGCGTAATTAAAATAATTAATAAGAATATTTAAGTGAAGAGAAACTGTCGGAGTAGCAATTCTAAAGTCATTACTATTTTAAACATGTTTTTGAATGTTAAATTCGTGGTCTTAAATCATGGAATTATCACAATAAATAAAAAATTAATAAATTTGGTTTAGTACATGCATGTACTAAAAAACATGAGTCTGATATTGATTTTGAAAAATGTGGCTATTTTTTGTTGTAAATCTTTTTCTACTTTCGTACATGTTTTACGTCATTAATCTTCAAAATTGCACCCGCACAAATTACGGTTTTGGTAAAATATTCATTTGACTTTCATATCCTAGTCCAAAACACAATACATTTTGTAATTATTGTATAAACATTTTTTTTGACATTTAAGTAAGAACGGATGACAATTAGACCTAGTCATCTCGCTTACTCTCATGGGCAGTTTCGTAAATATGTTTGCAAAACAAAAGTTATTGTGCGTGGGGCATAATTCACCCCTCAATAAAGAATATCAACCCTTTGTTCTTTAAAGTTTTTAAAGAAAGCATAGGGAATTCCCCCCTCTCATTTGAAAGAATTATACATTTGCTTTTTTTTTCAATCTTTGCAAAATAAAACAATAGGAAATCAAAGAAAAAAATAATGGGGTAATTAAGAGACAATTTGGAACCATTATCAATTTGGAACACTTAAGATTTTCGTACTGTTTCAGATAGCTAGTAAGGGACAAAGACAGCAGTCCTGAACGAATGCCTACATATTTGACTAAGCATAATTTTTATTCTTCTCCTACCTTTAAAAAAAACCTTTCTTTTCGTCTTTATTTAAGTAGCAGTTCCTTTGAATAATAATAATAAGATTTTTTAAGATGATAATGATAAGATGATGGTGATATTCTAAGTTTTTTTTATTATAAATTGATAGATTATCATGCGGTACAATTAAGTCATCTTATCATTTCTTGAATATTACAAATTCGGTGGCAGCCAAAATCTCGAAAGCCAAAATCCCGAACGCCAAAGTCCCGAAAAGGCCAAAATCCAGAAAGCCAAAATCCCGAATGTTCAAAATCCTGAAAGGGACTAAATTATATAGAGGAAAATGTTGAGAATAATTTCCCAAGACACAGAAGATTTCCCTTTGCCTCTAGCAAGCACGAGTGCAATCGTGGGAGTAGCTATGACACTTTTAAGAATTTGGGATTTTGGCTTTCAGGATTTTGGCCTATTCGGGAATTTGGCTTTCGGGATTTTGGCTTTCGGAACGAATGATTTCTCACTTATATTTGGTTTTAAAACTTTAGATACTGTTTCCGTATTATCAATGCGGCATTAATCGTGATTAATATTTTTTTTTAATTAGGTTTCTGCTCAAGTCATCCTCAAATCCACAAATAAATGTACTGTATTCCCAGTAATGTTATTAATCTATTAATATTTGATCCTATAAAATATTTTAGTCATATCTCTTGTATCTCGTATCGCGTTGTCTGATTGGATAAAGTTTCAAATGCTTGTATAGGCTCTAGCCAATCAGGGAAAATGACAATACTAAATTATTTTTTTGAAATTAAATATTTCATTATGTGTACAATGTTCATTAATCCTACAGACTTTTTGCAATATGGTTTAATTACACTTGAAATTCAATAAATCCAAGGTGTAAATTTTGTAGCTGTATATCCTTTGTCCAATTAGTTCTTGAAGATTTGCAATAGGAGAGCATTCTATCTTCTAACAATTTCGTATATTACTCAAGAAGTGCTAACAGAACTTGGATTTCAAAACTCTACGCAGACACTCTTGAATAAAACAGAAAAATTGAAAAACAGTAAATTATATTTCTTCTAGATCAAATGAACATAAATCACATTATCTAATTACTATGTGTGCCTCATTGGTTGAACATGAGAAGAATTAGAGCTCTCTTGGATAGAAAAAAAAGTCTCCATGGTGTGTAATTTGACGAAGGAGGCAACCATTTGAGCGAGAGAGGGACATTTGCATGCCTGTCAATAATTTGATATTATTAACAATTGAGTTCCAAGTCAAATTGCGAAAGTTTAATTCGCGTACTTAATTGCCAATTACAAATGCGTCGCTGTTCCAAGAGATCACGACACAGAGTGAACGTTAGAAATCCACACATTGCTCTTTAATTTGAATATTAAGTGTAGTTAATGCTAAAAAGGTACAGAATTGTCCAGAGAGCATATAAGAAGGGCAAAGCGTGAGGCCGTATTTGAATGACTGTTGTGGCCAAAAAAAGAGAAAGACGGAATTTCACTTCGTGTCCAAAAGTTTTAATTTCTAATTTCTTTCTTTCCATTTTGTCCATCTCACTTCTCTAATCAAATCATTTATTTGCTGAGTCTCATAATGATTTTTACCATTGCAATTTGCATGCCAGATCATAAATATAAAATGAACGTACAAGGAAATTGTGGTTAAATTTGCCATCGACCCACACGGAATTGTTTGGGCAACATTTTAGAGTCTATGCTTAAAAGTCATCATGGAGACTTAATTGGAAACATTTCTTATGGCAATGAAATTTTTATGGGGAAGTGAGAGAAAAAGATCTTAAAAGATTCTGAATTCAGACGAACTTGTTCTAGATATTAGGATTGAATATTTTAAAAATTCAGTTAACGATCTAAAATTGTCCTCTGAAACGATATGGGAGGATGAGGCAAATTATCCCGTGATATAACAGGAAAAATTCTTTAATGACAATCAATTAATGCTTATAATTGAGCAATATTTATTTATCACTAAATTAAGACAAATTTGAATAGGCTAGTTTGATTTTATTTTATTATTTATTTTACAAAAAAAAGCGTTGGATAAAATTGTTGATCAGATACAACCAATAAATCAACGTTTGTAAGCTATTCTTAAAAATAAAAAATACATTGTTTTGTAAAATATCCCTATCTCTGAACTAAATAATTAGAAATACCCCTGAAGAAATAAGCAGCGAAAATTTTAATTTGATCAACAAGATATAAAAATTTGATGATTCAATTTGTAACTTAAAAAATATACTGAAATCTTTATGGAAGTTTTGACAAAGGGAAAACAAAGCTGTTTCATTTTACCGATTTTACCTGAAAGCATCTTAAATTTCAATTAGGGTAAGTGTGCCAAATTCCGGCCAGTTTGCAATTTCGGCCACCTTTTTTGTTCCTCGAATTTCCATGAACTTTTAGATTTTACAAACTCTAGAGATTATACAATGCAAAAGAATAACAAAAAATGTAGCTACGACAAACGAGATGACGTGAAAAAGATATTGGGAGAATTCCCGAAGGGCAAAGAACTATGAGAATGAAGGTGGCCGAAATAGGGCACCAAAGCTATGTCTATATTTTTATTCATTTTAAAATGTATTAAGAATGATTTTTGAGTAAATAAAGGCGGTAAATTCTTTACAAGGTTCCAAGCAACACTGTTTCAGAAGAAAGAATTTAAAAAATCAATTTGTATTTAAAATATTACATTTCAAACTTGAGACTTTGATGCTTGCATGCAACTATGCCGAAATTTGGCACATTTACCCTATATAAATTAAACCCATTTTTAAAAAATTATAATATTTATCTTCCCAAAATTAAATATTTTACTGATTAGGGGAAACTAGGGCACCACCAAACACGGGGTAGCACCAAACACTAATTATTTCTTAACTACTTGGACTATCTCAACCATTTCTTCAGTAGACAAGCATCCCTATAGTGCCTATAATTTCCTATAGGTCTTGTCCTTAGAAGTCGAATATCTGATTAAAAAATCGTAGTGTTTGGTGGTACCCCGTGTTTAGTGGTGCCCCAGTTTCCCCTAGATTCAGATTTTTAATGCCCCCGGTACACCTTTTCCTTTTATTAAAAATTTATTTTTATTATTTCTTTATTATTTATTATTATTTATTTATTTTTATTTTATTTATTTCCTTTTTTTTAATTTCATGAAAGCAATATTCTTGACTGTTTCTTTCTCGAAAGATTTGCATAAGTCTATCCCATATTTCCTGACTCAAAATTTGGCTGAACTAAATTTAATTTAATATGATATTAAAAATAAGAATAGTGCGAAAGAGTAGGACAGACATATGCAAAACTTTCAAAAATGAAAGTGATGTGAATTTTGACTTTAGGAAATTTTCTTGATCTAAAATGTATTCCATAGTCATAAGTCCGGAGCCCATGCATCTTTTGGATTAGAAAAACTTCTACATGTCAAAATTGACGGCCTTTTCTTTCTTAAAAGTTTTGCATATGTCTATCCTATTCTCTCGCACTCTTCTTCTTCTTCTTCTTTTGAACATCACAGAAAATTCAATTTAGTTCAAACGAATTTTGAGTACCAAAGAACGCTGTAGACATAAACCAAATTCTGGTGAAAGAAATGTAACTAAATTTTAATTTCAAGAAATTTTCGTAACCCCAAAAGTCTGCCAAACTATTACTTATCAAATTTATATTTTATGGTCGTGGTACACCTTTTTACTTAAGTAAAATTCAATCAGTTAAAATATTATCTCTTACTCTTTCAAATTATAATGGGATATAAGGGGGGTCCGTGGTGCAATCGGTAAGAGCGTTCGGCTCTTGGTCAGTGTGACCTCCGGCTCGAGTTCAAGTCCCGCCCGGTGCAAACTGTATAGGTAAACATTGTAAGCTAAATAATAAATCTTGTAAACTGAACTATGTACAAAATGGCAATAAAAGCCCGGTTCATCGAAATAAATAAATAATAAAATCAGGGGTGACATGATAACGTATTTTCGATACTATCGACTGTCGATTCTAAAAAATTTAAACGATAGCTGTACTTCCTATAGCTGATATAGATATTTATCAACAGTCGCATTCTTTTGAGAATGTTACAATGAGTGGCCCAACAATGCGTAAAAAGTCGACATTCATTTAATCTAACAGATATAGATTTTTCGATACTATCGATTCGATAATGTTGAAAAGTTATCATTCTACCCCTGATATAAATTGTCTTTTTCTGTCAAATAAAAATCTAAATTAAAATCGAAAATGGTTTTGAAGTGTTACAAATCACTTTATCAAAAGTTTTCACAGTTGTTTTGAAGCTTTGAAAACAATTGTAAAACTAGTAAAATTATAAATTGAAACACTCAGTTTGTTTCAATTTTATCCCATTCTGAAATTAAGCCACATCTAAAAAAAAATTTCTTTTTTAATTATTTTGTTATTTTGCTTAAATATTTTTCACTATAGGTATAGGTATTATATATTAAGGCATTATTAATCTCAAATTTTATTAAGAAAATTCTATCCATATTTGAAAATTTATAATTAATTGAAATGATTTAATTACCAATACAAAATTGGCCTTTCATTTATTAATAATTTCCATTTATTAATAATAAGAATTTATACTATCTTATATTGCTATATTTTCCAATATGTTCCATATTATTGAAAATTATTCAACAATAAATTTTGCAACAATTACTCAAAAATTCATTTAGATAAACTCATTTCTGTATATTTTGGATTGAAAATCAACTTTTATATGCTTATGTGTGGTATAAAAATTCTTGCACAACTCACTTAAAGTTAAAGTGAAATTTGTTTCAGGACGTCAAATCAAAATTGAGCCCACTTAATGGGCATTTAATGAAACTCTACACATTAAAGACTGTGATAATCGATGGAATAAGACATTTTTAAACTCAAACGAAATCTTTTGTTTTATGGCGAAGAATCTCAGAAAAACAGGTCAAAAGAGCGCCAAGAATTATATATCTGAAAATAAAATGTTTAAACTGAGCAATAAAAAATGATAAATGCCTGATTAAAAGATTTTAGTAGGGAGGCATACAACAGAGAATTCCAGACATAAGCAGAGCGGTATTGGTGCAAATTTTATTGCCATTAGAAATTACTGAAAATTTTCGTGAATTAATCTCAATCAAGAGGATTTTTGAGTTTTTTTCTTGTTGTACATTTTTTCCAAGACTATCGTGCTATTAAGTTTAGATGCTATTAGGGAATCCCTGGGTTAAATATTTTTCAACCCTTTTTGGGAATTAAATGCGAGCGGTTCCTTAGGACTGCTAAAAAAAAAGAGTGGGAAAGAAGGTACATATAAAACTCATATAACTTAATGTGCCTTTGATGATTTCAGCTGTTTGCTACATTTTGCCATTTATATTGTACAAATACATTGGCAGAAGCATAAAAGGTACGCCATAATTAAATATTACAACAATATGTACCTCAAATGTCTGGCAATGTGTAAGAGTGGAAATTATATCGTGAAAAAATAACACACAGAAATGTGTATAATTTGAGGCCTATAATTATTTCGTGGCGGTAATTCGAAACCCTCGCGTTTGATTCACTCTTTCTCACAAATACACCAAAAAGTTTCAGTAGAGAAAAAAAAATACATCTCCCATCTACCCTGAAAATTTACTCCCTGCCTCATTTCACTTCTTTAAGCCTTATAATTAGCGATTAAAATATGAGATTAGTCATTATGAAATGGCCGTATATTCGTCTCGTATATACAACGTCAATGTCGAAGATGAAATTAACAGCCAGAGAAAATTCCAGAGGCCAAAAAGTATGGACTGACCCTTTTGATGTTACAACTTAGATTTATAATTATATTAATTACTTGTTCATTTAATTACTTTCCGTTTTTAGTATGTGGTTAAAGGTTTTCGGACGTGGAATCAGTTCTGTGTGGCTTTGGGATAAAAGTTATACCATAAATTTTACAAAGCAAGAGGAATTGTATTGATTTGTTGTGTTAAAGAGTTATTCGTTTTCTTGTAATTCACAGATATAATTTTGAAATAAAATTTCGAGTATCGCAATTTAATTCGTAAGAAAAGCATTGAAGTCGCAAGTGGAAGCATTCTGCAAAATGTTCTCCACTTCTCGTTGTTTCGATTTTTACCGCGTGATCCTTTATTAATCACAGCAATTATATCTGCATATTCAGGCCAATTAATGACCTAGGATCAAACTTGTATTATCAGAATCGAGAAACAAGAATAGCAAACCGCCAAAATCGGCGATTTCTTTTATTGTTTTGTTTTATAACGGCTCCGGAAGACAATTTAGATCGGGAAAATTTCGTGAAGTCGGAATTCACATTCTTTTCTTCAAACCTATTGCATTTGTCTATCTAACTCTTTCACACTCTTCTTCTTCTTTTAAACATTATGCCAAATTAAATTTACCTCAATCGAATTTAAAGTGCGAAAGAATGAGATAGACATATGCAAAACGTGTGAGAAAGAAAGGGATACGAATTTCGACTTCATGGAATTTTCCTGATCTAAAAGGTGTACCAGATCCATAATGATCTGATCTTGTTACACCGGAATGGACTCAATTTTCACAATTGTGAAAGACAAGGCAGTAGCACGCAAGAGCAAACACTTACCAATTACAAAACGACATTCCCAAAACTAAGAAGATCAATATTAAAAAGAAAGATTTAAAAATTGTTTTTCATAAGTTACATTACAGCAAAGAACACGTGAAAAATCTAGATATTTTACTTAATTTAACCGCTCAAATTTTAAATAAAGGTATTTTTTACAAATGACTCAAAAAATCTCAAGTCAAATAGCAACATGATAAGAAGCCTTTTTATAGTTGTAAGAACGATCAATTTTAGAAATAACCAGGGGCATAACATTTCCTATGTTTCCCATATATTTCTAGCGAGCCGAAAAAATTTTTGAGTTTATTAGCTGTTTTCTGTCATTGTAGAATGAATTAGTAACAAATACTAATACATAATAGAAGCCAATTTAATAACGAAGAGGCAACCGAAAACCCTAAATTGGCAATCTACGTAGTTTTGGAGATATCTCGTGAAATGTGTACGAAAACAGAGGAAAATTACACTAAAACTGGTCGCATTTTTCAGAGGTAATGCCACTCCCCCTGGAAATAACATAGAAATAAAATAAAAATACCGGGTTAAAAATAAGTTTTTTCCTAATATTAAACCTTACAATAAGTTGAGTTAATTCTATCTAATATAGATCTATCAGATCTATCAGATGCTATCATATTTTCTATTTTCGAATTGAAGATATTATACGTATAACAGCCAGAGGGTTTAGTGAATTTTATAGAAATTGGTTATTTACAGAAAAAAATTTAAATCAATCGAATGTGATTAAGCAAAGCACAGTATTACGACCCAGTTAGAATCAGGCTGATTATCTAGAATATGTTATTTAGCCTGTGAAATTTGGTAGCACAGCTTTATCCCAAAAATTCATACATTGAGAGCTTGAGATCATTGATTAAGAGGTCTTCTGAATAAATTCCTTTATGTCATTCTTTAACGCCAAATTTTACATGCTAAATATTCTCAAAGATCAGCTTGTGTCTATTCGTTCTAATTGGGCGTTCTAATATTTTGAAATTCTCGAATTCACAAAAATTGTCATTTCCCACTTATCTAAAGTCATATCGGTTTACCATGTATCTATTTGAACTAGTTCACAATGTATAAGAAAACTTTCTGAGAGTTGAAAAAATGTTTAAGAAGAGCTCATTTTTCAATTGAAAGATATTTTTCTGATGATTTATGAACTAATTTAAATAAGAGTAAACCCGAATGAACGTAAAATTCGTAATGAGAAGAATAATTCCATTGATAAACACATTAGTTTTTTAATAAACATTTAAAATACATAGCCATTATACATTATAAATCATTTAAAGTAATGACACGAAAAAAAGAAAAAAAGGACAAAACACTTCTACAAAATGTTTACTTATGAAAGAGTGGGTCACTAAAGACGAGAAGCCGGTATCTCTTACCGTTTAGCCTGCATGTCCTTTGCTGGATTAATGATAAACTATATTAATGTTATTTCATTTTGCTTATCTCTTTAAGGATAAGTGCTTTAGGTAATTTTATATACTTTAATGACTTTAGGATCATCGAAAATCATTAAATTTTTTTTTAAACTATTTGGAGCACAGAAAAATTACAATGGCCAAAAAAAGCTTTTGTCCACAAAGGACGAATGGGACACCGGTGTCGCAAAAATAAAAAAAAAACTATTTTTTCGGACTATTTAGAAGACAAAGTAATTTTGTATAGTCAAGAAAAATTGTTTTTGTTTTTGGGACACCGGTATCCCACTCGTCATTAAAGGGTTAAAGCGTTACACCACTATTATTGCTCAGTTTATTTATCGAAGTTAAGGTTTTGAAAGCTCAAAATTATTCACTTATTTGAACCTTTTAGCAGCGAAAATTAATTTACAGTTACACTAATATTTCTTAAAATTTAAACTTAAATTATTTTCAATCACATTCAATAAAAAAAACAGCTCCTGTTTTGTAAAATATCCTCTTCATTCTGCAAAATACTAAGAATAAAAAATCTCTTTGGAGTTTGATTCATCTGACTGATGATAATGTTTGTCCCTCTGCTCTTGGGTATTGTATAATTAAATGTAAATCAGATTAAAGGGAAAATTTTCGTATAATACTTTTTCTCTACTTGTGGTTTATACGACTCTGTGAAGACCAACTGTCACTGAGTTGTATTGTAATTATTCTGATTAAAGTCCATTTTCTGCCTCTCTCTCTTCTAAAGTGTGTAAAATCTTGTTGGAGGATTAAAGTGTGAATGTGAGGGAATAATTCAACAATAAAATACTCAAGACCGCTTCTTTCCTTCTTGGATTTTGCCAAATGAGAGTGTCTGTCGCGACAGAAAAGCAAGTATAATATCATTTGATCTCATTATATTCTGGTGAGCTCAACTCTTCACTCCCAATTATGCTAATTTCTGGTTCCCATCTCTCACCTCCCCAGTTCTCTTCATAATTCCAACAAATGCAAAGAAGTGGCAATGAGAGAGCCCAAGAGTTTGGGTGATTAATCAGTGGAGGAAATTTTATAATAAAGCAAAAGAGGGTCGTAATGATGGTGGTCTCTTGTTTCGACTCATACATACTCAAGCTCATACAAAAAAAATCTCACCCCTTCGAAAAATCCATCCTTTTTTCCACCAGTTGTTCAAGTCGCAAGTATAATTACACGATGCATGCAAAATTCTAGCTCTTCAACAACTTTTACCGAAAATTCAATACACACACACACATACACAATCACATAATTATAAATTATAATGGCGAATATAAGTTCTTTGGGACTGACTCACAATTACCCTTAATTTATTCTCCAAACCCTCCTAGGCTCACCCTTTGTTTGGCTACTTTTATTTCAACGCAATACAACGCATCGATGCTCAATGGAAGAATAGTCAACGGAAATAGGAATGAAAGAATTGGGTGTTAAATCAATTGCAACATACTGTCAATTAATTTATTGCAAAGCACTACACTAAATTGATTCAAAACTAAGCTTTGGGAGAGGTGTCTTACACCGAAAAGATTTCGGATTTCAAACAATTATTAAGAAAAATTATACTGTAATAAACTGAGAGACAGAAAAAGTTAGATAATTTGATTATTTTTAATTTATTTGTTTAATTTTACGTAGAACTTTTACCTTTAGCCTTTTTATGCATTATGTGCCATTTTGTTTATTATTCAATTTACAATGTTACGAGGGTTACGAGTAATATATCCCTTCAGAAGGTTTCAATTTGTGAACAAGATGGGACTCGAACTCACAACTGCGAAAATCGAATAAAGGATCCAACATTCAAGTGACTCATCGCACCTATATATTAAAAAAAAAAGTTTGATAGGACAGACACGAACTTGAGAGTCCGAGAATTAAGTAAATTCTTATTTACTTCCGTCTCTGTTTTTAAAATGTTTGAAAAGGACTAAAACAATTTTAATTCAAATTAAACACAGGGTAAACAGGTCTAGCATGCACAGTACACTATATCTGTCGATCATCCGATCCTCGAGACTGATCGGCACGATCAGCCGATCACGGAGAATGATCGGCATGATCAGTCGATCCTGGAGAATGATCGGTACGATCAGCCGATCATGGAGAATGATCGGAACGATCATCCGCTTAGGGAGACTGATCGACCCGAACAGCCGGTCATGGAGAATGATCGGCACGATCAGCCGATCATGGAGAATGATTGGAACGATCATCTGATTAGAGAGACTGATCGACCCGAACAGCCGGTCATGGAGAATGATCGGCAAGATCATCCGCTGATGGAGAATTATCGGCAAGATCATCCGATCAGGGAGACTGATCGGCCCGATCAGCTGATCATAAGGAATGATCAGCACGATCAGCCGATCATTTAGAATGATCGGCACGATCAGCCGATCATGAAAACTGATCGGCGATGATCACCCGATTATTATTATTCCTGTCAAGCTATTTGTATTAAAGAGCAATGTATTTTGCATTGTCATATCTAATAGTGAAAGAATTTGCTAAGTGCATTCGCATAATGTGGATGTACTCGTTAGATGCTTCTTCCGTGATTCCAGAATATTTTGGGCAAAAACGATGCATTATACGTTTTACCATATGTTAAAAATTTATCTTTTCAGGCATTCCGTTATTAGCATAGGGCATAACCTTAACTTACGCTTTCGAAACTTAAACCAAAGATATCTCCGTCAAAGCTGATCGTCTTCCTAATTTCAATTATTGCTAATACCAAATCCCCTTGCATTAGTCTTGAATTATCCGATCAGAGTTATTGATCGAAATCTATCAACTGATCTGTTACGTCACGGTTCACTCTTCGATCATATTTGTTTACATCTCAAAATCATATTTAAAGTTGAAAGAATTTCGTGCTATTTATACTCCAAAAAAGAATATATATTTGGGTTGAATACACTATTCATTAACACTAAACCTAAGGACCGTTTTTGTTCGTTTTTCGGTCAAATGAAAAACCGCGGTAGGGTAGGATACTCAACAAATTTGTCTTGGAAAAGAATAAAAAATTAAAATCTAAACACTGAAAACATATTACATGCATATTTTAAGAAATTAATAAGTTTTATAGTGACATTGTACCGTTCAAATATGTGTTAATTTTAAACCGGTCAATTAGACCGGGTCGTGGTAGGTTTAGTGTTAAATATTGGAAGAAAATTCCCATATTTTTAATAAATTTATTTATAGTGTCTAACTTTACCCTCAAACTGTCCAAATTTACAAGATGCCCCAAATAATAAGTACTTCCCCTACTAGAGACGTTTTTTTGCCAGCTTGTTTTTCAAAATTTATCAGTACAAGGGAATAAATCAATTGTTATTAGAAATATTATTCCAATTTTTTATAGAACAAAAAATAATTTAATTCACCTAAAAATCAAATAAAATTACTAAATGTATTCATTTTTTAAAAATTTAACAAAAGATCCTGTTTTTTAACTCTTTTTTTACTGCAAAACAACTGCATAAAATACTTTAGAATGTGCACTAAATGGTTGGTAAAATGCACTTTTTAAAATTAATTGGTTTTCAAAATGTAGAGTTTATTCGTTTGCAAAATAAATCAATTTTTGACTGTAGAAAAAGGTAGTGAGGTATCTCATTACAACTCTGTGTAAACTGCAACATAAATGCAGAAAATATGGGTTGAAAAATCGTTAATACTCTTTACGATTCAATGCTCCATTTATAATTATGCCTTTTTTTTTTAGTGATGTGTGTCGTCTCTTGGGCAAAAATAAAACACCAATATTACCCCTTTCTATGGTTTTTTTTTCAACCCCTTTTTACGTCCAATTCCCACACTTTTACTGTGAAAATTGTATGACAATCAGGGAGACCCTTCTCCAGAACCAGTTACCTTTAACAGTCCGAATTAATTGCTGAGCGAATTCAGGGAGCACCCTTCTTTGAGACTTTCTTGGTGGAAGAATCACGCTTCTGTCATTCATCCATCCAAATGCGATTCTTCTGCAACTCTTTCATGGCATTTCAAATGAATTTTCTCCCATTCACAGATACATGTAATGTGTGAATTGGGTGGTGCAAAAATAAGGGGTGGATTCATGGCTTTTGTTTTGAGTCACGCACTCACCAGAATAAATGAGTTGCACCTACTTTATTAACCCTCAAACCCCTCTCTTATTGCAAAAATTCACCCTACCAATTGTATATAATTTTCGAGGATTTACTATTATGCACTGCAAAAGAAAGTTTATTGATCGATAAATTTTTGAATATGAAATAATCATTGATATTTATCTGATTGCACCATTCGAAATTGCACGTCAATTAAAAAAACACCGTATAACGCAATAATCTTGAGAAAATTCCAATTTTACTGCATTAATTTCCTCTCATTGGAACTTGGGAAAAATACCACAATTTAAATGAGTAGAGAATTGATTAATTGGTCGATTTAAAATGAAGGATTTGCTACTTTTTTTTTCAAACAATGTAAAAAATCATCGTGTAACCTACAATTTTGTCAAGGATATAGCAAGCAGAAAGATTTATATATTCTCATTATTTCCAATTAGAAATTAATTGTTTCCGACAAAATGAGTTATTTGTCTAAATTCAGTAATACTCCAACTAGGATTGTTATTTAATTTTCGCTCACTAAATATGAATTTAATCAAATTAGAACAAAAAAATAATTCTGTAGGGGAATGTGCCCATGCTTTGCACGATAATGACTAAATTTTTCCTATGTTTTTCAATAAATGTGACTCATCGCACCTATATTTTGAAAACTTGAGGAAAGTGTCCAGTTTTTTAAATACATTGCAGAGTCACATTTATTCAGAAACATAGAAAAAAAATTAATCATTATGTAGCTTGGAACCGTGTAAAGCATAGGCACTGGGCACTTTCCCCTATTGTGGTGTGTTATGAAAATTGTAAGTTCTCGGAATGTTTTTTTTTTAATAAACTGTAAAATTTTTAATTTTATAATCTGTTGCATATTTCTTAAGAGGATCACAGAATTCAATTTGTTTGTTTTTGAATTATATAGATTTTCGAGTACTAACATTTAACGTATCAGGTTTAAGTTCATTTGTTTATGTAATTACGTTAAATGTTTGGATCCAGTACGATTTCATTTATAATCACACAAATTGAAATTGTAAATAATCTTAATTAAAATTTTCTAACAAAAAGTTAATTACTAGATATTTACACATTCAGTACTGGTTGCAACCGGTTCAAATTTACTAAAGAGCGCAGTACCTTTGGGATGATCCATTTTCGAATTCTTTTTTTTTTACGTTCTTAATGAGTCTGACGTCTGACTCATGGTAAAATTCATTAAGAATAAGAAAAAATGAGTTATCCGAAACTTCAGTCGTTCAAGGATACCGTATTTTCCTCTACTTGGAATTTCGAATTTAGTGAAAAAAAATTTTCGTAATGCTTCCGTGCATTTAATCCTTTTGAGCAATCTATTAGCTCAATTTTCTAAATTTAAGTATCAATAAACTTTGGAAAATACTAAAACTCCATAATTTGACATAGTCTGATACACATTTCATTACATTCATATCAAGCAATAAAATAATAAAATTTCAACTTTGTAATAACTACTAAGGGCGTTATGCACCACTATATTAGTTCCCATATTTCTTCTGTAAAATACGAACTTACCGTAAAACTTTTTTTGAATATAACAAAATTTTTCGTATCGTAAGAATTTTCCTGATTTGTAAATACTTGTGGGGAATTAAAAACGCAAATATGCAACAAAATTACAAAGTTGTAAAGTTCTAGTTAAATAGGTTAAAAATGGGGGAAGAATTAAGATTACTAACAAGCTTTTCTTTTTCCGAAAGAAAGTCCTGCCGAAGTCTATACGTTTAGGACATATCAAGAACGGGTCCCGGTCGAAATCCCGAAAGCCAAAATCCCGAAAGTCAAAATCCCGAAAGCCAAAATCCCGAAAGCCAAAATCCCGAATGGGCCAAAATTCTGAAAGCCAAAATCCCAAATTCTTAAAAGTGGTCATAGCTACTCCCACGATTGCACTCGTGCTTGCTGGATGCAAAGGTAAATCTTCAGTGTCTTGGGAAATTATTCTAAATATTTTCCTCCATATAATTTCATCCCTTTCAGGATTTTAAAAATTCGGGATTTTGGCTTTCGGGATTTTGTCTTTTGGGATTTTGTTTTTTGGGATTTTGGCTTTCGGAATTTTGGCGTCCGGGATTTTGGCTGCCACCGATCGAGAACATCTCAATTTTCTAATTATTAATCAGTTCTTTTGATCAAAGCTTAAAATAATCTCAAGATCTTTATTTTGTAGGTAATTTGATCAAATTTGTACTCTTTTGACACATCGTTTTTCTACATTAGTTAAAACCAGTTATTCAAAACGAGTATAAATCGTTAAGAGGCCAATAAAATTGCCTTTTATGCGAAATTTCTACACTGAATAAATTTTATAAAACACTGATTTTAATAGTTTTACAAACGATAGATAATCTATTTTAAATACATTTTGGATCAGTAAACATTATAAAATATTTGGGGGTTAATTCCAAACAGTTCCGTAACTACCGATCTTTTTTAGGATCTTTTTGACACAGTTTAATTTTAGTAATTTGATTAATTATAATTTTATTGTAATATTATATAGTGTATTTGTAATGGTCTATACACACTAGAGAAATGTATGACCCATATTTTGATAGATTTTCCTACACCAGCGCAGGCAATTTGTTTTAATATGGACAGTCGAGTATTTTTCGCTAATACGTAGAGGCCTAATAGAAAAATCAAATTTTCTGTCGAAAAAATTGCATCCTGTATCCTTTCTATTTCGAATAACGTGCAATTGACTTTGTCCACAAAATCATAATAAAAAAAAACTAAAGATCGTTCAAAATAAATCATAGTTCATCGAACTAAATCCCCTCCCTGAATAATTTCCCAACTGCGTTTTTTATGCACTGCCCTCATTTTTGCCGCAAAATATTTTCCTCCCTTTTGTGAGAAAGTCATGATGCCTGAAATCCTTCTGTCTCTTTTCAATGTGCTCTATCGCTGAAATGCATCTCTTTGACTAGGGGATGTAATTTTTTTGCATGATTAGGGCTGCAAATCAACCCCCAGTCGATATATTGCAAATATCGAATTTCAACGGGGAAAAGAACGCTTGCCATTCATTTTGACGCTCGAGTGCGATTAATTATTTTTTTTGCATCATCAATAATATCACCCTTATGCTTTCGATTTTTTTGTTAACACTAGTATTCTAAAGTTAGTTTGGCTTTTCTGGATTTACAGACGAGTCGGGATGCGAGTCTGATATGGCTGAGGGTTGCGAGGAAGCGGCTGAAAATAGCAATAGTGGCAGTGGCGAACCCATTGCGATGCTTGGGGGCACTGTAATGCCCTGTGAATCATCATCGGGACCCACTTTGGGTGTCATCAAGCGTGAACTGGAGTCAATCCAGTCATCAAATACCAACAACATCATGACACCATCATCCACATCGTCATCACCAACGATTCTGCAGCAGCAGCCAATCAATTTGAAATCAGAGGTGAGTCCACTCTCTCAATTAACCTGCGAAAAAAATTATATACTAAAATTAATCATTTGCCGAAAATATGATTGATCATTAATTTCTGCCAAAGAGCGTGATCAGAATTTATCAGGGTGATACCTTTTTTGCCACAGGGGCTTTGTTCATGTGTGGCAATTAATTCTTAGCTTCATTGCATCGGAAAGTGAAGGTTGAAACGCGGAAAGTCAAAATTATGTGATAATGGAAAGGGTTAAATATTATAGAGGAGGTTGGGTAGGTTTCAGAGGTCGAAAATATTAAATTTTGGAATATTAAATAATTAGAATATGGCAAATATGCCGTATACGGTGTATATTTTCAAATAACCCAAAAAGAAACAAGCTAATCACATTTAATATCGTCGGCTCCAAACAAGACCATTGTAAGTCTAAAATACAACTTTTCAGGTGATAGGTATAAATTTTGACAGCTAATATTGATATTATTAATTTCACACCAATTTATTATAATTTCAACTTCTGAAACTATTTTATCATACTTATTTTTATTATATTTTCTAGTTGACGTTATTTTTAAACTATTTTAAATAAAATTGTGAGCAAAAGTTCGAAAATTTTGTCAAGTAGTTTTCAGACTTTTTCTGGTAACATTTCCAGAAGTAACTTAATTAATATAAAATTTTGTAGAAATGCAGATTTAAGGTTAACGCATTCAAAGATACCATCTTTTTAAACTACCGTAAGTAAACTTACAATAGTTTTGTACGGAGCCGACGATATAATACATAATCATTTGGCATATGAATTTAAGAAAAGAAGACTTCGGCTACTGGAAACTGCTCCATCTTTCTCTAATACAATATATTTTATATTTACAAGCATAAAACTATTCAAAATTATTTTTTCTGAAAAGAATTGAGGAACCGCCTCTTTTAATTTAAGATACTAAGAAGATTTTTAAACTTATGAACTTATATTTTTAGAATAATAATGTAGTTGCAAAATTTTACATTTTACCTAGAAGTTAGATTTTTTAAACTTTTAAATTAAAAAACAAACCCCGCCCACTAATTTATTTAGGCTACACCCCCTTTAAGAAAAAATATAAAGTTCGATACCTTCATTATCCATTTGACAATGGAAGTATATTGTGGTATGTTCATGGTGTAGACTAGCCACCCACTAAAATTTATTAATTCTGAAGGATCTAAGGATAAAGCCTAAAATAGTTTTAGACTTACCTCTAAGAATATTTATCCAAAAAATGTTATGTAGAAAACCTCTAATCGATAATCTTAAAGTTTGAGTGTATAATAACTTGGGTTGATCCACTACCGTTAAATTTTCCGTTTTTATTCTCAAAGATCAATCTAAATTTATGAAACTTATTTAATAATCTAATAAAATACAAGTAATATCACTATTTTTTCATTAAACTATCTTTTCTATAAGGACAGGTCTTCAAATTATGTGAAATAGGGTTCCATTAGGTCCTGTTCTGATACGATTTCTTAAAGTCCCAAGAGGTGTTCCTTCGACCCTAAATTAAATAAATTTCAACATTTGGAAAAATTATCAATAGGGATTTTCTATCGGAGAGGTATTTGTGCTCTTTCTAGGTGCTATTTCTTGTCACAATTTTAAGGTTGGATTCCGCTTAAACAAATTACAATAGACTCTCGCTAATTCGGCTCTTTTAAGATCTGGCTACTTTTTAATTCGGGCATCAGTTAAATTTGAAAAGAGTTTATTGACATTTTTTAAGTTTTCGAATGAAGATAATATTCTGCATGTTTCGTCTTAGTTATGATGTGATTTTGCATTATAAAGGGGGTTTCATGAAATTTACCATAAATACGAATATGTGAACTTAGTATGAGTATGCGGAAGAACAAAAAATCGTTGCATTTCAAACAATTTGATGCCCGTATTTCTCTCTTATTCGGATGACATTTCGGTCCCAAATGCCCAAATTTAAGGGAATATACTGTAACAAATTTTTAGTCCTTTGGGTTGAAAACTGAGACAAAGAGTCTTTTAGAGAAACGCCCTTCATGAATTCATAGTGGATAACGTACATATTTCTGAGATTCAAATTCGACGTCCATTTATGATGCCATCCACAACAATAATGCTTCCATCTATCGATTTACAAAAAAAAATAATACGATATTAAAAGTCAATAATTGACAGTTATGCCGATCACGCTTTTACTTAAGAGATTGTAAAATCGTTTTCACTGCCCGTTTAGTTCTTAGACCGGTACCAAAACATACACGTATAGTTTATTTATGAATAGTATATAGCTGCACAGTAAAAAAAATTACAAGGATAATCGTTGGTTTGCTTTTTTACCACGATTATTCTTGTAAAGTTACACAAATTATGTATTTCAACGAAACGTGTAATCTGAAATTGTGTAAATTAAATTTTATGTAATTTTAAACCGTGCAATCAACTGGGAATGATTACACAGTTTTGTATATTTTCTTACATGTTCCGTGTAAAATTATACAGTTGTCAAATAAAATGTGTACAAATTACAGAGTTTTCAGACAAAATGTGTACAAATTACACAAATGTGTATTATAGTACACAGGATTACATGTTTAATGTAAAATTTACAATGAAAATCATGGTAAAGCAGCTAAAATTTTTTTACTGTGTGATTTATTAAGTGAATTACAAAATTATAAAATTATATTTACTCAAAAATACATAATCAATAAAATTTCTAATGCTGATTCTTATATAAAAACTCATACCAGTTCTTCTAGCCCTATAATCAACCCCAATATTTTAACGAAGACACCCTAATTTACCTGAACTTTGAAGGGGTTGCGAGGGATTTTCGAAGATTCCCATCCCACTATCTCAAATATATATCCATCTGCCAAAGAAGCTTCTTGGGAAATTCGTCTTAGCTGATAAATGGTTGGAAATTTGGAAAGGTCTGCGGACAGAGTCCCGGAAGTTGTCGGACAGTGAGGTGGATGAATTAGTTGTGTCCATCCCGTTGTTATAAATTTATATTAACTTCCACATCGACAAGTTGAGGCCTTGAGCCAACCCCCCATTGCTCCCATTAAGATTCCTTGTGGAGGACTTATAGTAGTTGGGGTCCGATGTGGACGGTGTGTATTAATTGAGCTCCATCTATTAAATTATTCTCTATTGTGGTGGCGCTCCAACTATGACTTGTGTCCATCATCTTGGCTCAGTCTGTGGTACTAGGGTGAGTTAGGAGTATATGGGGTGTATTGAAGGGATGGACTAAGTGAAGAGTGAAACTTTCATCTCACACTCTCAATAGCATCGTGCAATGTACATGATATTATTATAACAACGTCTATAATATTGAAAGACGAAGACATAAAGTCCCAACCTTCAAATGGTGGTCAGTTGTGCTTCTCCTGATATATATATGTGTGGAAAATTTGAGGTGGTATGGTTTAGGTGGGTATAGTGGATGGTGAAGAAAAGAGGAACTTTGCCTGGTTCTCTCTCTTGGAACATAATGAGATCATAAAGTTTGTCTAATCAATAATGGAGGAGAACAAGTAAGACGGAACTAAAACTAACTAACACCGCTGGTCATCCTTCCGTTTGTCTTCTAATAATACACCCAACACCCTTATATCCTCATACCGCCTAGTACTCAGGGGGTATGGTCCGAGAGATGTGCAAGTCCGGAACTCTACTCAACTCATTAGAATCTCTTGGAGCAAAAGGCGGAAGATTCTGGTCTGCTTTCAACCCCTCTCCCCTCCCATTCAAAACACCCTTCAAACCCCATCACCAAAACCCTGGACTCTGGGGTTTTTGGGCGGAAAACATGAGTGGGTGGACAATGGTCAGCGTAAAATAACATACCATACCCCTTCTTTTGGAAGCATCCCCATGCCCTTACCCCTTAAAAGTACTCCAAACTAGCCCTTCGTCTTAAAATGTAGGACGAAAGGCATTGTTGTTGATGTTGCGGGCTAGTTTGCTGTTATTACAAGAGAAACCCATGGGTTTACCGTCCATCCATCAATGTGTGGCTTTAGTCTTATTTAATACACACATAGACCCCTTCATATATAAAAGTCCATGTTATGAGAAACATCACCAATATTGTAAGTGGACGATGGCAGAGTTTAAAGTTTCTCTCACATCGTCTTGTTGGCCAGTGTTTCCTAATGCCAGAAGGATGTTTATGAACGCTATATTAGTTGTGAAGTTTTCACCCCCAAAACCCCAAAATGCAACCAAAGAAGTTGATGGAAATTTGCCTCATACCCCCTTTTCTTACACAACAGGAGGAAATTTCATTATAAATTGCCGACATTGCATGTTTTTGCATTTAAAATTATCACGTGAAATTCGTTCCAGTATTGTTGAGCTTTACTCTTCATTGTTAATTATAGATTTTAACAGTTATATTTATGAATTTAAATTTGACAATGACAGAAAATACCATGACATCGAAAAAAAAATTATGTCTCCGATAAATATCACATTTTAATCATAATAATGCATTTCCTTTGCATGCTATATTCCAGAGATGTGCAAGAACCGTTGAAATCGAATAAACGTCAAAATAAGTTTGTTCTGGTAGCGCTTTAACCATTGACGTACATGTTTCATTTTGGGATCGGGAATCTTCGTTTTTTCCATTTTGTTTTTTACACTTTTGTTTTTCCCAGTTTGTCTTTGGAATCTTTGTCTTCGGTAATTTTTGTTTTTTGGAAACTTTGTCTTTGGAAATCTTGTCTTTCATACATTTTGCACAATTTTCGTAAATTTTGTCCATAACACATTTTGCACAAGTATATTTTATAACTTTCCAAAAATTTCCCTAATAATATATGAAAGATAAGATTTCCAAGGACAAAGTTTCCAAAAAAAAAAATTATCGAAGACAAAGATTTCAAAGACAAACTGGGAAAAACAAAAGTGTAAAAAACAAAAATGGAAAAAACAAAGATTCCGCAAACCGTTTCATTTGACGTTTATTCGGTTTCAACGGTTCTTCCACGCTTGTACTATATTGTTTCCTAACCATATGTTCTTAGTCTAACTTGGATACTTAAATTCATGATTAATGGCTCCAGTATAAATTTTAGATCAGTCAAATTTCATTAAAACCAAATTCGCGTCCTTTCTTTTTCATAAGATTTGCATAAGTCTATTCCACTCTCTCTTTGGTCTGGTCTTAAATATCCAGACCAAAATTATCAAATTTCTAGTATGTATTACATTAATTCAAAGATCCTTTGATGCCATAAGTTCATCTGGGTTATCATTAGTGCGAGTGGTATTTATTCTAAATAAGTTGGATATAGAAGACCTATGTAAAAAAAATTAGAGAACATCAATGATAAAATTCGGTCAAGTTTGGCCTTTTATAGCCCGGATCAGAGAAGTTGAAGGAGAAGCAATAAGTGAATTAATGTAATAATCGGTGTGATTATGTGAGTCTGAGTCTCCAGTCTGAAATCCATATAAGTATGAGGACCATTTTACAGAAATTACTTATTACAGACCCAACAGATGTCTTAGTTATCAACCCGTCAAATAATTTCGTCAGATATCTTTAAGATTTCGGCAGAAAATTTCTACATCTCTGCCGAAAATCTGCCGAAAAATCTGTAGATATTCCTACGAATTTTATTTGGGCTTAGGATAAAATTCGTCAGAAATTTTTGCAGATTTTCTGACGAATCCTGGTGCATACTCTCACGAATTTGACAGACAGCTGTGTCTGAAAATATGGAATATTTTTCACTGAAATTTGCAAAATTCAATAGAGTTATTCTTGGTGATATCACAGTGTTTATATAAAATAAAGAATTCTGCGACGCCGTGTTATAAGTAGAGAATAGTGAAGCGAAAACTTTAAGCAGAGTGTCGACCTAAATTTCGTGTTTTTGTATCATTCCATGGGCGATTTTTAAGAAATTAGTATTTTTGCTTGCATCTTTTTAGTTATCTAAAATGTTCAATCGGTAATGCTTGTTAAGTAGAGCATACCATTTTCTTTGTAACTTCTACAGTTTCTTGATAAATCAACAATATTCTTGTTGAGACAATGGAGACTATGCAGATTTCCTTTGCAGAAATTCTGCCGAGAATCTGTAGATTTTCAGCAGAATTTCTGCCGAAGATCTACAGATTTTCTCTGAATGTACTAGAATATACCGTTACAATTCAAAAAACCTCCGAGTAAAATCGGCAGGTAGAGCAATGATTTGACGGGAAGGAAATACAACTACAAATCCGTTAATTGTCTCCCTTTTGGCTACGTACGTCTGTACAGGTCTTTACTGAATTAGTCCTGATGGACTCATCCAAATATTATAATATAAATTTTAAAGGGAAAATGGGGAATTGAAGTTGAAGGTATCACCCATCTTTCAACTTCTTTAGAGCGACCTGTCCGTGGCACTGATGTTTACTTCCAGAAGTTATGGTGTTGCCATTAGTTTGGACTAAAGAATTGATTAAATGGATTAATTTCACATTTTGAACCACAGAAGGTGAGATTGCAATGAGTATCATCCAGCTAAAAAAAATCGATCGATTTTATGAACCGGTCTTAATGCATTAATTAATTCTGCTTAGTTTAGAGCTGATTAAGAACTCTCGAAGTACTGCTGTAAATTACTAATTACAAACTCATGAGTTCTTTTCAAATAATAATGAAGCACAAACTCTCCTGGTAGTAAAAATTCTCGCTCAATTGACTACATTTCCTTCGTAAGCGGAGAACTCTTGGGGCGGAAAAAGGTGATTCCATTGAGAGGTGCACAAATGTGCAGTTGTGGCGCCAAAAATGAATCCTGGGGGGTTGCATGCGACTCTCTGAGTGTGGTAATTAGTGTACCCGCGAATTGGCGCTCAGTGATTTTGTGCTTTTTGGTTGGGTTTGGGGGAGTTTGTGTGGAAGCACAACACGTGCTCAATTGAGTACATTTGGCACTTGAAATCATTTTAATCGGCTAATCAAAATGAGAAATTATATGCAAAATTTACATATTTTGATGGATTCACGTGTCCGTAATTGGTGGCTTTTGACGGTTGGCGTCTGGCGATGTTGATGAATGGCCTACAATTCGCTGTGGCGACATTCGCTTTTGCCCAGGCCCAATTGTCCTGACGATTTTTCGAAGTGGGTATTTTTGAGACTTGTGTAGAGAAAATAGCTGAGATTTCTCAAGGGTTGGGTGATGGATATGGGTTAAGGGAGATGTGTCGAGGAAAGACACTGATTTAAGTTCTCAAACCCCCACACACCCATCCTCAGTACAGTAATTCATTTGACCCTTCTGAACATACACACATGGACTCCATCTTCCTTGGCAAAGAAGATAACTAAGTGGCAGGATTTGCTGTCACTCTCACCCAAGAAATGTTTGTCCGAGAGTGACCACCACCCTGGATTTACATAAATAATTTCAGTTTTCAGAAAATAATGTGAAGAGAGGGAGAGGGGAGTCTGAGAGTGGATAGTAGTAACTTCTGGACTTTGTCAAATAGCTCACCATTAATTTTAAGTACAAGTTTAAGGATAATTTTGAAAATTTTATTCACCATAGAACACCCTCATTTATTCAACTCCGAACATCCTCTTTATCTTGAGATTAGTTTAAATGAGCTTAAACTTAGGGTTTCTTATATGGAGAATATTCTGAAAATCTATACTTTTTCTCTTTCTAAATCTCAAAGCAAGTACTATATGAAGATATTATGTAACTCTTATTATACTGGTACTTTTTCCTTGTTTTTTTTTTAATATTACGCACGGAGATAATATTTGAGCTCTGGAGTAAACTCCATCCTTATAAAGAATCTTAGATCGGACCTCGTATAGGACGAATGTTTAATTAAAGTTGCGATTTTAAAATTTCATGCTTTTGTTACACGGATATTATAAGATTTTTAGAAAGTCTGTAACTAACCATATTAACTTGCTCCTTTAGTGGGCGTGGTATTACGAAATTTGCTTATTGCCTAGGATTGCCATCAACCTAATATTCTAAAAGGCGGGCTTCAGACCTAAGACTTAGCCATCTGGCTTAACTCACCTTATTCCTAATCAGGCAGGGTTTTTTTTAGAAAATTGTTGTTTAGGATTGGATTATAAGGGCAAATGATTCATTAGATTTTGAAAACTCAATAAAATTGCTTGTTATTTAGATTCTTGAGACTTTCGGGAACTGGGCTAAACCTCCAGTCTGAAGCCGGCATAACTTAAACGAAATTAAACGTATTCCCGAAAACTGATATCAATATGATTCCTTTCATTAAAATTCCAATGATTAAATACCAATATTATTTCTACATTTACTGTCTTAGAGGTAACTTGCGGAACTACTTCTAAAGTGATTTGGTTAAAAGATGATACAGTAGCATTACGTTATTACTTATGAATATTATACACTCGTGGACAGCTTGCATAAATCTTACTTTTTTACTTAAAATAGATTTCAGAAAATCATAAAACCGGTATTTTATGATGTTATTAGTAATTTGTTATTTTTCAAAATCTGTTTTAGGTAAAAATTTAATATTACTGACAGCTGTCGATAAGCCTTATAAGTGATAACTTCACCCTTACTATCCTATTAAATATTAAAAACATAAAATCTTACTTTGGATATAATTGCTAATGAGGGTGTGGTCTAAAATAAATTTTTGGAAACTTTTTTTGAAACAGGTTATACCAATTACACGGAAAAATTTACATTACTTTGTGGTGCATGTATTTTATAGATAATCAAATTTTGTGTAAACCGTGTAAACGGTGTAAGCAAGTTTAGCATTGAAACAGTAGAAGTATAACAGGATGAAATTTTCTTGTACTAAATCGAAACTATTTATTTATTTATATCTTCCCTAAGCATGATAATTTCCTCATCACTTATATTAACAATTCTTGAAACAATATAAAATGCGTAGGCTGTACAAAAATTGCTGACTTAAGTGTCTAGTAATGGTGTTATTCCAATGAAAAAATGAGCATGTTTTTTAAGCACATTACTGTTCTCAAGTACTAAAAAGACCATGACTGTTCCCACATGTTATTTCAATTAATGTCAGATGGCATTGTAATCGAGTGAAAACTTGCACGGCGGGAATATTCGAATTCGGATTTCGGTTGAGAAATCGACAAGATTAATTTAATGTTCTCACTTTCATAGTATTTTCTATATTTTCTGTATTATGATTGACAAGATGTAAGGTTCTTCTCTTTATACAAAAACTTCACATTTTCCCCAGTCCTCGTCCTGTTTCAAAATCACCAAAAAGTCATGACAGAAACCGACACAAAAAGAAAAGTTGAACCGAAATCCGAATTCGAATATTCCCTCCGAGCAAGCTTTCACCCGATCACAATGGCATCTGACATTCAGTCAGTGTGGAGTAACCTGTAATGTCAACTTGGTGGCGTGCTGCAGTTGGATGGCAGGGAGTTGGCAACTTTAGCCTCAACCGCGGGTTTTCCCAGGTTTTCCATGAGTTTTCCCGTGAATTCTCAGTGGTGAAAAGTCAGTGAGCAGCATTAATATTCTCTACTCATTATTTTCCTTGAAATGACGTATGAGAACAGACATGGTCTTTTTAGTACTTGTGAACAGTAATGTGCTAAAAAAAACATGGTCACTTTTTCATTGGAATAGCACCATAAGTTACGATAATTGCTGATTCAAGCGACGATATGAATTTCCTCTTCTCTAATTTAGCATTTCACAAGACAACCTTATGGGATGAGTAAAAATAAAAGTTACGAAATCCAATATTTAACCTCATTCGCTAACAAAAATTTCGAGCATAACAGCCCAATAATTAACTAAAATCCAAAAATTAGAAAGGGAATGCATCTCCATGGAAATTCACATTAAATAGCAATCTAAAATGGTCTTTTAAAAGATATCCCAAATGGTAAAATATTTAGAATGCAACGATGATTTATAGCTCAATAATTTTGCGCATTGGAAGATGCTATTTGGGGGCCTGAGTGGAGATCTCATGATGAATAGGGGGGCAATTAAATGCCAAAAATGGGCTCAAAAGAATAAATTCGCTTATAATAAGAGGTTCTTATGAACACCATCAAGTGGATCTCACTTCTATTTATTTATTTATTTTTTTTAATATTTACCATTAAAATGCTCAAATGTGTGTGAGTGTGTTTAAAATTGCCACCAACGCATAAGAGAGTCTATCAAATAAATTATCACACTCACAGCTTTTAATACATTGGGGCATCGTGAATGGAAAATGATCATGAGAGTGACAATTGAAATTATTATTATTAATTAATTAATTAAAGTGGGACATTTTATATTTGGACTTGTGTAGGCATCTTGGGATGATTATAGTCTAGACTAAATGACTGTAAAAGAGACGCCAGGAGAAAAGCTTTTCATGAGATTAAGAGATTATTAAAATAGTTTTTCCATCTTCAATTATCGTAGTCATTTACTGCTGTCTTGAATCGAGTTAGATGAGTTTTCAAAAATCTATAAGTCGATATCTCCTATCGTTTCGTCAATGGAGTATAAATACCTCCCTCTTGTGGTGAACATTTTCAAATATTTATTAGTGTCTCTGTTCGGCAAAGTAGCAATTCAAGTGAATGTGCAAAAAAATATATGAATTTCCCTCGTTTAGCAAGAAATTAAGCAACAAAACAGGAAACAGTTAGTGTTCTTTCCTCCGAATTTAACATTAATTCGCCACTTGAACTTTGGTGAAATTATGACAATTACCAGGAATTTTTATGTGAATTTTTCACTAAAGGCACAAGCATAGAAAAGAAGGTAGACGACAAGAGCAAAAATCTAGGGACTCATTTACACCTCCACCCATTTTGCAGTTTTGTGTCCACCTTAAAATTTATGAGCATGTTTATGCATACGAAAATTAGCTTTGTTGAAGGAGGGTTTGATGGTAAATTCATGGAATGGTGTACGGAACTTGGGAAGCGTCACACCCTTTCACTTCCCAGTAAATATCGCTGAAAGACGAATAAAGGGGTTGAGGTGCACTTGGGGTTCTATCAAGAATTCTGTGTCTCTTTTTGGCGTCTAAGCAGCTCTAAAAAGGGCGGTAAACACTCTCAAATCGCACTTGATGTATCGCAAAGAAAACCACATTCACACACTGGACCTCCTGCTGAAGATAGTACATATATGTGTACATATTTTGGAGAATGAGAAGTAAAAACATGCTCCACAATATGAGCACTTATGTACAAACTGACCACTATTAATACTGAAAATGGAGCTGAGAATATGTAAAGGCAAACACTCTCTGTATAGTCTCTGTTTGGTTTGGAAGTCAACCGCACTTTTGGGATGGATCACCCTTTTGGCCCCTGAACTTGCCATTTAGTCGCCTTAGAAGGTGCCATAAGAACGGTTCTTAAGGCTTTCATTATATTTTACCTTTTGTAGAAATTAGATAATTTTAAATGAATATACCTAACTATATTTCAAGAGCAAAAATATCAATTCAAATAAGGAAAATCGTTATAATTTGAAAAGTTTACGTTAAACAAAAGAGAAAAACCTAAATACCAAAAATACGGATGTACAGAAAGCCTGAACAAGAAAAAAAATGTGAAAGATCCCACAAATGTTGTGTTAGATACCCAGGGAATAATTGTTGATGGTAATAATTACATGGTAGCAATATTAGCACAAAATGTTAGAGGCTATTTTAAGTTTTAGTAGCGAGTCAAGCGTGATAAATTGTCCTTTAGACAATGCTTCGTTCTCTCTCTCTCTCTCTCGCTCTTGCTATCCTTCTGTGGATGTTTCTAGTGCCGAAAATGTCACACACACAAGCCACCCACCACCTCCCCCGTTCCCCAAAATAGTTTCACACGTATCTCCTGTGCAATGTTGGTCCCTCAATCTACCGTGGACTGGATTAACATGGAACGGAAGATGGTGTGTGGCGATCCTGCTTTTTGGGATGCGAGACAGCGTGAAATTAGGTGGGTTTGGGGGGGGTTGGGTGCTCAAAAGCCCCCAATTTGCCACCCGCCGAATGTAAATGAGAAGTTTCCCGGAGATATTCACTACAGCAGCACAACATTCATCCAGCCTCGAACAATATCTCATTCGAGGATGAATTGACAATGGAAGGAAACCTAGATGGTGGTGTGGATAAGCCCTTTAATGAGATTGATCTCCATAAATTGCATTATATTTTCAATGTTGGCCAAATGAAAGCAGGTCAAATTGCCAGAGATGGCGCTAAGGGTACTTGACAGATTGAGGTTATAATTACAAATTGACAAGTGAACTCAGACATTTAAGATATCATACTGTAATGGACATGTTCACTGTTCACTTACATATTTTGATAAAATAACACACTACAGTAGACCTTCTCAAATTCGGGCATATGGGACCGAAATGTCAGACGAATTAGACAGAAATTCGGGCGACAAGCTTTTTGAAATGCAACGATTTTTTATTCATGTGCATATAAATATTGAGTTTACACACTCATATGTATAAAGTAAATTGCATGAAAATTCCTCAATAATGCAAAATCACATCAAAAGACAAACCATGCCAAATTTGAGCATATTTGATTCATTTGATAATCATAATCAAACTTGAAAAATGACAACAAACTATTTTCAAATGTAACCGCTGCCCCCGAATTAAAAAGTAGCCCGATCTTAAAAGAGCCAAATTTGCGAGAGTCTACTGTATATCATTATAATATTAAAAAACGGGTGGCAAAGCGTCCCAAATTTTTGCGAAATGCTCGAACTCGTGACTTTGATGCTATACCTAAAATCTACTTTTTACCGGTTGTAAACGAATTTAAACCGATTCATAAGTAACTCTAAAGAATTCCAAAATAGTTCTAAGAGCAAAAGAATTGATTTTCGGACAAAAATTGCTTATCGGATCATAACAGGTTCATTATCGGTTTAGAACCGTTGTGAACCGATTTATAAATCACACAAAACAGTGCCTAGTTATGGGTTTCAAACCTGTTTATTACCAGTTCAGAACCGATTGCCTCTGGTTCAGTTTTACAGGAAATTCCAAGACCTTTCCAACAAGCCCAAACATTACCCCATTTGCTTGATAAATGAGGTCTCTAGAGCCTTTTTAACCTTTGGCCGTGAAAAACCGTTATTAGGAATGATTCAACGGTATTTTCGTACATCGTCAAATGTCTGCCTGGGTAATCTCTAAAACATATTCAAAAATGAAAAAAATACACAACGCGTTTTTGAGAAATCCAAAAAAAAAAAAAAGTTTTGGATGGGGTGCGGACGGTGAGGCGAAATGAGGGGTATTTTATTTTAACGATTCTTGGGTCGACTTATGGGGGGCGAGGGTCAACCGAAGATCCCGAGTCGCTATATTTAACCGTTTGGCCTCTAAAACGGATGACAGCCGGACTGACTGACTGACAGATGGACAAACAGAATGACGTAATTTGTCACAAATCGTCTGAAACGCGAAGATTTGTTGAGAAAAGTAGTCCCCGGGAGGTGGTAGATGGAAATTTTGGAGGGTAAAAAAATCGATCCGTGGAGTTTGAGCAGTAATAGAGAGAAAACTAATAAATATTGCGCTATTGCGCTTTTTCCCTACATTCAATTGTCTTCATCCCTTCAAGAAAATATTATATTGTTATAATTTTGAGAAACTATCATTTTGCGAGAAATTCTAGTCTGTCAGTTCATCAGTTCTGACACCTACAGAATGGACTTAAGAGAGTACACGTTTGTGTATTAAGGCTCCTCGATAAATCGCTTAGAACCCAGTATGCGTTTTTTATAAGTAAGTTATAAAAATCAGTTTTTACAGCTACCCTATGTTAACTTCTGCCCCAATTTCCCGTAAAAGCGAATTTGACAATTTATTTCAAATCTCTTGTTTAATAAAAAAGATCGTTATACGGGCTCCAGACTAGAGTCTTATGGCTGAGACTTAGCGTATAAGTCATAGTTTGAAAAGATCGAGTTGTGGCTAATCCCAAAAATTTGGAGACTTACTTAAGACCGGCTTCAGACTTAAGGATTAGCCCAATTCCCGATGGTTTCAAAATTCAAAATAGCAATCAATTTTATTTGTTTTTCAAAATCTAATGGATCATTTGCCCATGTTGACCAATTTTAAGTGATAATTTTCCAAAAAATCTTGATTAAGAAGAAATTATAGAAGTTAAGCCATATGGCCAAGCCTTATACCGAAAATAAACACAGGCTGATCCTGGAGAATAGTCAGCTCGAAAAATTTGGCGGTAAGGGCTGAGCCCAAACTATCATACACTGAGGATTTAGATTAAGGATTAGCTTTGCATTTTGAAAGAGTTCGTAAGTGCAATATCAATGGATTTTTCGTACAGGAAGGAGCACTCTGACCTTCCCATTACTTCAATCTTAATGCATTTTAAGATTTTGAAACATTGCATATTATTACTCTCCAGCTTTTTCATCCAATTGACATTTCGAAAAGCACCAAAAACACCCAAAGTGAAGCTTTTTATTTTCAGCACCTGCGCGTAATTTCACAAGACCTCGTGAATTTAGAAGATCAGACTGATCCTCCAAATTATGGACTGATCCGTGCGTGTATCGACACCAATCCTCATTTATCGGGCTGATCCCTAAGCCGATCCCTGTGTCTATTTTGACCTTTAGGTGAAGCCCGTATAAGTCCTCGTTGAAACGAAGGTTTATTGTTTTGTTAGTGGCTTATCGATGATGACGCATCCTTGCAGTGACACAGTGAAACATAAATTCAGTCATTACAGAGATAAAAAAAATTATACACGTATTCAGGTAGTGTTTTATGATGTTTTGAACCAAAAGCTGAGATAACAAAAAAGAGCAAAATGAAATTTCTCCACCATACTCGAGAGAGAAATAATTTTGTGCATAAACGTTTGACAACGCACTTGGTTTATGTTTCCGGAAAATGCCATTTGACAACCCGCCAGATTTCAATGTTGTCAGAATCTAAGCACTAAGCCTCAATTTAGGTCTGAAAAGATTTCTGGCTCATACTCAGTTAAAAAATAAAGCCATCCTAGTGAGGAACTGGCAGTAGTTTCAGATCTAAAGCCGGCCTTAGTCGTTGTCTCTTATACGGGCTTCAGACCTAAGCCTTAGGGCCTTGACAGACTTGAGGATTAGCCAAGAAATGGCCTAGCGTAATTATATGCCAAATAATGATTTAACCACATTTCTATCATTTACCACTAAGCCGCTTCTCGGCTTAAGTCGTAAGTGTGTCAATGACCTTAGCCATCTGGCTTAACTCCTCTAATTCCTTATCAGGCGTGATTTTTTGGAAAATTGTTGTTTATGATTGGATATTAAGTGCAAATAATCCATTACATCTTAAAAAATCAATAAAATTGCTTGTCATTTAGATTCTTGAGACCTTCGGGAACTAGGCTAAACCTCCAGTCTGAAGCCGGCATTCCTGTTTAAACTCCAGCTCGGAAAAAGCAAATCATTCAAAATTAAAAAGATATATATATATATATATATAAATGACCAGATACTTTGCCAAACTTTTCTCTTACAAAAAATAAAATCTTAAGCCAAATTTTTGAAAATACTTAGCATTAAGAAATTAAAAGTTCAAGCATTGTTCGAAGTGCCTTTCCCTTCGTCAACCCTTCCCGTTAATTTTTCTATTCGTGACCGACTCTCGTAAAATTCCAGACATACAAATGATAGTTCTAACTAGAATTTCCGTTTCGATATAAATCGGTTCAGTTTATTGAATAATTATTCCTTTCCCCTGTAACCTCTCATCCATTAAAAGGATCCCCTGAAAAAAAAATCTATAAAGTATAGAAATTGCTGGTATTTTTCGTTTGCCACGTGAGCAAACACTTCCCGTCACACTTTTCCCGCCATATCTGGGTGAGTAAAAAATTATTTAATGCGTCCCTCATAAATGATAATTAACATTCACACAATTAATTTTGTGTAGCACAGTGACGCTAATTGCAGCAACTGGCAAGTTGAGCTGGGGCTAAAATGAAGAAGTATAGAGAAAAATAGTGGAAATAAAAAAAATGAGCACTGAAGTAATTAAAAACATAAACGCAATTTGTATCGTCATATTGATTGCTGAAGCAAACTGACAAGCTCAAATTCTAAAGTGCCCACAATCGTGAGTTCAAAACACTTAAGTAAGAAAGTGCACAATGGTGCAATCGGTTGGAGGTTATAATTAATTTCCAATGAGATATTTTATTGCACATCTCAATACGTGCATAATGAGAGATATTCTCTGACTTGCACTATACGCTCTTCAACCATAGTCAATATCAATGTTTTCGTGACGGATTTCTTCCTTTGTTGAGTGGCGGGAGACTTCGTGAAGAGTGCTCGTGAGATTAGTTCTTGATTAAACATTATTAGGAACTTGTTAATTTATGCAGATTGAAGACATTTCCTCGTAGCACAATTAAATTGAGATTAATTTAGAAATTACTCTTTGTGTCAGTGCCTTGAGGAAATTTGAAGGAAATGGAAGAAAACTGACGAAAATAGACCTTAACCTTTTATTTCAGTACCTTATTGGCGTAGGGGCCATGTCGAAACTCTTTGCGAAATTCGAAAATTTAATTAGGGGAGAGTGGGACACTTTAGGCTATTGACATTGAAAAATTTAGCTCATAATAAACATATAAGTAAAGTTTGTCACACACTTTTCTCTTCAAAATATTGTGCATACTCCTCACAAATCCATAAATTTAAACAATCCAAAACATTCAACTGTTCAAAATTATCCACATCGAAAAGAGAGGAAAATTAAAAGGGGAGAGTAGGGTACACTGAGAAAAAAGGGGGTGCAATTAACTTTCTTTTCTCGTAACTTTAACACTTTCTAGGTGTAAAAATATATCAACATTTTTTAATGTTAATTTTAGACCTTTTTAAGGGTAAAATTAACATGAAAAGGGTTAATTTGACTCCTAATACACCTGAAAAGGGTAATATTTACACCGATTTCGGATCAATAATGCAGGGTAAAATTAACATTTCCGGAAAGTTATTTTAACTTTTTCAGATTTCTCTCAGTGTAGTTTCATGTTTGAATTTTATATTCAACTTTTTTTGAGACACACAACAGGCAGGATCTTGGAAGGAATACCACGGAGAGGGCAGGACAAGTAAAGCATTTTTCTAATAAGTCAGTGGAAACTCTAAAAATATAAATGGAATATTACAATTTACTTATAATTCATTTGCTTACTATTACAGCTGAAAAGTCACACCAGTAAAGATTTGGTCAAAGTATTGTAGTGTACTACTTGACCTTTGTAACTTGTAATAAATTTATAAAGCTTTAGAAAACTAAATTTATTTTTAAAAAACTGTACAAATGAGCAGTAGAAATATAAATTTGGTCAGCAAAAAATCGGAATTCGATCAGTACTTAATTTAGAACTTCAAAAGTCGTTTGAAAAAAGAAAAAAAGGTTTTCATTTTGTATACACAGAAAAATATTTAATAAAATTGTTCATAAATGTTTGTGAATTCCAACTGGGAACGTAGGAAATTCTCGTAAATCGTATAACTCACAAAGAAGTTTGTAAAAGTTTGTATTTTATTCACAAACATTGTTCGTAAGATGATCATTTGCCGATAATTTTTTGTACTTTTACAAACATTTTTTCGTAGATTTTTGTTTAGCTGGCAAAAATTTACGAACAAATGACAACATTTTACGAACCTTTTTGGTGTATGAACAAATATTTACGAACAAATGTTTGTAAAAGTACAAATAATGCTCGTCAAGTGATCATGTTACGAACAATGTTTGTGAAAAAATACAAACTTTTAAGAACATTTTTGTGACTTATACGATTTATGAGCATTTCGTAAGCCCCCAATAGGAATTCACAAACATTCACGAACAATTTAACAAAATATTTTTTCTGTATTGTGCAACCAGTACAACCAATTTCACTTTTTGAAGACGATTTTGGGTCATCGGTGACCCAAAATTTTTTTTTCCTACGGCCTTCAAAACATATATTTTGCTTTAAAAAAGCAGAAAAGTAGAGTTTTTCAGACCCACAATTTTTGACCCTCTCGTCCTTAAAGGGTTAAACGTAAATTATAAAAATTAAACCCATTTTTGTATAGTCGCTTACATTTTTTATTTCCCAAAATTTGACATTTCACTGGCCAGATTTACTTTTTAATTTGCTTTTTTGTCGTTTATATTAATTTTACTTGGAAATACAGTGTTATCAAAATATTCACAAAAAGATAGGGGAGGCCGGGCAACATTGATCTGGGCTACATTAAAAATGCTACTTTTTCGCATATTTCTAAAGGAAGTTGGTCTTAACCAAATTTAATTTAGATCCTGAATTGTCTTGTCTATCTGAATTACATAAAGTTACATCCCAGTTTCCTTTGGAAATACGCAAAAAATAGTGTATGTTGACCAACTCAATTTTGCCCCAACTTCCCCTAATTGCCATTAGAATTTCCAATTTATTTGGACTTGGTTAAAATTATTGATTAAATTTTTTGTTGATGAAGCTTTTGAAGCTTTTCCAATGCATAATATTATATAAATTGATTTCAATAAAAATATTTCATCTTTGTACAAAACTATCTCATTGACTTATGTAGAACTGCCCCTTACGCATGTATAGCAATTCCAATCCGGTAACATTTTAAAAATTATTATAAACACATATTAGCCATTATGAACAATGCATCTATTTATTTAAAATGCAAATTGTAAAACTGATAAGCATTCAAAAAAATTGAAGCAAAAATTTCAATTGAGGTGTACACCTCTCCCAATAACTATCTTTGCCTTGTTGGTCACATAAGTATTTTGTAAATTTCGCGGTATAAATGAGTCAAAGTTTAACGAAAGGAGATGAGAATTAGTGGGAAAGAAGGTATGGAATTGCAGAATGAGACTGAGAAAATGTTGTTGAGCCGATTGTCTGGCGGATGATTCACGGGAAGAAGGGTAGAAATATAATTATTGTGAATTAAAATGCCTCCTGGCAGAATGATTTTAGGGAATTAGTTTTAATTCCTCATTGCTCGATTTTCAGCCGAAATATCGCTCCTTTCAACCAGAGATCCCCCAAAAATTATATGATAAATAAATACCTGTCGGACTGTTGTTTTATTATTGCCATCGCATAATTTTGCCTCTGACTCTCCTTGGTTGTTTCTTTTTGCCATTGAGAGAATTTTTACATACAAACACCCTCAGAAAAAGGTATATAACATTAAACAGCCACTCAAGCGTCCAACAAGAGCCGACCAAGAGATAATTACACTTTGATCAAATAGGGGAGTCATTAATTATTCCCAGATATTTTATCGTTGTTGCCTTTTTACTCAAATACACTCAAACCGGCCACCAATATTAACTTGGTGTTGGCTTTCGTTACATTTTGTACCTTCAATGTTGTAATTTTGCTTTAGTCTTCCCCCTTCCCCCCTTGTGCCCCATCCCACCCTCTTGGCCATTGCATGGTGGAGTTCCTTGTGCTACAATTTTCTTTATTTGCACAAATAATTATACTGTATCACTTACAGAGGCACAGCCAGAGCCACATGAGACGACTAAGACGTATATTATCGAAAAAGAGTGAGAATAAAAGCATCGTCAGACCCTTGGAATGAATGATGATATTCCTATAAATGCTAAATACTGAAGTCAGAGAATACGAAATACCAGTCTTTCATTTTCTGTTTATTAGCGAGAAAATTTGCTAATTTAGGGGAAGGAAATGTTAAAAGATTGGGGAACAAATGGCTCTGTTAACCCATTAACGTATCCTTAACAATTTTTATTCGAATAAAAACCAAAAATCTTATAAATAGTAATTTGATGATCTCCTTTGAATAAAAATCAGTGAATTTAAAATTAAAATAGTACAGAACAATTTATATTTTTATGTATTAAATTATGAATTTAATGTCTAAAACATGTTTTGATTAGAAAAAAAATTTTAAAAAAAATTAATATCAAAATAGGAAATAACATTGAGAAGAGGGTAGAACTACCTTTTTGGTGTCATAACTATTACACTTTTTCAGGGTAATTTCTTTTTAATAAGGGTAACTGTAACCCCTAATACATCTAATATTTAGAATGCCAGGGGTGTATTTAAACCATTTACAGATCATTATATTACCCTCAAATTTCTCTCAGTGAATGAATAAATGACATAAATATATAATAAAAGTTTACAAAATTATTTTAACCTTTGGAATAAGCATATGAAAAATTAAAAACTTTTTCAAGGGTTTTTAAATTTGTTCTAGATTTTTATTATTTTTTTTAACTAAGGAAATTATTTCACATTATCTACTAAGAAATATAAAAAGTCATTGAAAATAAAATAAAATAAATTGTCTATTGTGCAGAAAATTATTTTAATATTTCTTTCAATAATTTAATTATTTTATAATTTTTTCGTACTAACAACCTAACTCAATGTAGAAAATTTTCATCTAATGTTTTTTGAGTAAATTATTTGATTATTCAAGTATATTACACAAAAATCTGCCCAAATGAAGTATTTTGACGTAAAACTTCTTACAATGTGTAGAGGCCATTACACCAAATTGTGTTTAAATTAGAAACACTGAGAAAAAAACGGGGGTGCGATTAACTTTTTTTCCTCATAACTTTAACACTTTTTAAGTGTAAAAATATATCAACATTTTTTAATGTTAATTTTACACCGTTTTAAGGGTAAAATTAACATGAAAAAGGGTAACTTTAACCCTTAATACTCCTAAAAAGCATAATACTTACACTGATTTCGGATCAATAATGCAGGGTAAAATTAACATTTCCGGAATGTTATTTTAACTTTTTCGGATTTCTCTTTGTGAACGTATAACTAATTCATCTACCATTGCAGTTAGATAAGTGGAATATTAAGTGTGATTCTTATATTGTTTGTTTTGTGTAAAGTTAAACGTAAGTGTAAAACATTAACTTTTTACACAAAAATACGATTTTTTGTAAAATCACACGAATTCTTTGTACGAGTTTTACACATTACAAAATTACAGTGTCCAAAAGGTACACAAAAATTGCAGATTTGTGTATTTAAACAATATTAATTGTGTAAAACCCTCTATATTTTTTAACGTTTTAACTGAGTTTCTTATCGTAAGCAAACTAATGAAAAATATCGTATTATTCGACAGCAAGATACACTGTTTTTTTTTCAATTTAATTTCTGTAAGACATTCTAACATTAAGAGAGTAGAATAATTAAATAAATTAGAGCAAACACCTCTCGAAGATGATTCATACGTAAATTTTGGTAATTTTAATCAAGAGCACCACCCACTGACGTCATGAAAATAAGGTGTTCATCATTGACCCAATTTTCTAAAGAGGAATCAGCATCCGAAAGTGAATGTGAATTGAAACACTTAGAAAAGGTGCAATTACTGAAAATATTTTATATAGAACCCAATTGATCGCTGAAAGGTTCTTAAGCATAAACTAAAGCGTGTACTTGTGCTCTATTTTTCATTTAATACAAAAAAAATGCTATTGGAGTGCAAATATGCAATTTTCAAGCCACCAACTGCAATTAATCACCCATTGAGGTGTGTTAAAATTATAATTGTTCTCCAAGGAGTTGCCTGTACAAATCAATCTTATTCACAGTGTTCCTCGGAAAGTGCAGAAAAATCCGCAAAATTCAATAAATTGTAATTTGAAGTTATAGAACAACTGGAATAGGTGAACTAGCTCAATGCTAAATGCTTATCATTTGCCGCCAGTGAGAGAGAATATAAATTTTATCCAGATGGAATTGAACACGTGCACGTGATTCTATATCTTAATTGCAATTCCTTCGACGTAATCAAACATAGGCGCAAATTATGAGGCGCATATAGAGCTCTCCATTGACTCACCACAAGACGCCGGAAAAAGCCGTGCGATAAACCTTTGAGAAATTCACCAATTGGCAGGAAATATGTTTAAAAAAAAAAGTCAAACAGTGAAATTATTGTGAGGCAGCTTTAACAAAATGAGATAACACTTCAAGAACCCTCAAAGTTTCGGTTGCAGTGTAAAATCCATTGAGGACTGCTTCAGCCACTTCTTTGGGGTATCAGTCTCACACGAAATCCATTGGATCAGCAGGTGGAGCTGAGCGATAGTGGCGCAAACAGCTGGCGCATGTCCAGGGCGTGATGTTGAGATGCTTGTCTCACCAGCTTCAGCAGACACTCTTTGGATAAATTACTCCAAACACAGAAAATAAATTAATTTACACCCTTTACCCCGCATTCTTGGCCCAAAATCAATTCATTAAATTCGTATTTCGATGAGTAATTAATTTTGTTTTTTGCCAGAATAAATTAATTGTTGCAACATGAAAATTATTAACCCATTATCGCGAAAAGTGAATAAATGAAGAGCACTATATGTAACTGTTACAATGGTCTAAATGCAACTGACTTTTTACCTTTCAAAATTTATTGGCCCTTACTGTAGCAATGACACTTACAGGGTTAATGCACATCTTTCTTACTAAAGTAATACTAAATTTTAAAATTAATTTGCGACATGACAAGAAAATTAAAAAAAAATCGCTTTAAGCTTTAAGGCAGAATCACATTGACAGTCAAATGCTTACCGTATTTCGTTAATTTACTGATTTTTTTTTGCAATTCTTACGCAAATTTTCCATTACCGTATTACCTTATCTCATACTCTGTGGCACTAGGCAAAAATAATCGAAGAAATTGAAGATATAAAACGAAAATGCGATAAACGTTGAGCAAAAAACTGTAAGAGAAATTAATTATACAGTTTTTTGCACATCGTTTATCATATTTTCGTTTTACTTATACAATTTTCTTATATTATTTTCACTTAGGGCTACCGAGTATGAGATAAGGTAATACGGTAATTGTGAAATTGGGCAACAATTGGAATGCAAATGCGTAAATTAACAAAATACGGTCAGGCTTTGACGGTGACGGTGAGCATTTTATTGTCAATACGATTCTGTTCTTAAGGCTGCTCTCAAATATCTAGGCAATCTAAGGCTACAGAATGGGGTTAAAGTATCTTTTCAAATCAAATATTTCATTTAGTGAATAATGCTTGATGTAAACCATTGAAAAAAAAACCTTGGAACAACAAAAATTATACAAAATTATTTCGGCTAAATTATAAACAGAACGCTACTTAAAATTGATGTCGTTGTTATCTTAAAAATTCAAACTGAATTCCGATTTTTGAAAATATCTTTTCGAGCAATATTGTAAAAATGAAGAGAACACTAAGAAATTGTTCAACTATTATGGTACTGTTTCAATTAAAGATAGATAGATAGATTGTATAGCAGCATGGTACGATCTGTGGCCTGCAGACATCTAGGCTCTATTTAAGCCCTTTATGTCTACCCAACAAACCTTACTCCAATTCTTTTAAAAACTGATTGAACTGCAGAACATCCCGAGCTGCCGCTCTTTTGACATCCTCCAGTGTCAGCACTTCTTTCTTAAAGATCTTGATTCAATTAAAAGTAAGCATACTTTTTCAGCACTTTACTGTTCTCAAGTGCTTCTGCATTATCGACTTTTCTTTGTGTTGGTTCTTGTCTCATAGGGGTTACAAATCACCAAAATAGTCGTGACAACGACCGTCAGAAAGGAAATTCAATTAAGCAGAAGCAATTGAGAACAGTAAAAATTAAAAAAAAATATGTTCACTGAGAGAAATCCAAAAAAGTTAAAGTAACATTCCAGAAATGCTTATTTTACCCTGCAGTATTGATCCGAAATCGGTGTAAATATTATGCTTTTTAGGTGTATTAGGGTTTAAAGTTACTCTTTTTCATGTTAATATTACCCTTAAAAAGGTGTAAAATTAACATTAAAAAATGTTGATATATTTTTACACCTAAAAAGTGTTAAAGTTATGAAGAAAAAAAGTTAATCGCACACACGTTTTTTCTCAGTGTTCATTTTTTATTAAAATGTCACCATTACTCAGTAAGGGGAATTATATTTCATCGTATTTTTATCTTTTGAAAACGATTCTTAGATTTCCCAAACTTTGGCTATGAGAAATATTTTAGAATGATATCAAAAAAAACTGCAAGTCGATAAGTCTATTATCGTTTGACCTCTGGCTCTGTAAATATTTATTTCTAAGTTGTATATTTATGCTAATAGATTAAGATCTAAAAATGTTGATTATTTTTTTTTAATTTCAGCAATAAAATAGAATATAGTGTGACTTTGATAGTCTAACCGGTCTAACCGTTACAATTAATTCTGTGTATTTAAATTTGAAAAATATTAGAAACCGTCAAAAGACGCTCTGATTTAATGTAACTTGCTTTAATTTTCTGATAAGTCGACCTCTCCCCTGCTAAGAAATCAATTTATTTACTAACTTTATTGATATTGCGATACGCTGCATAGTATTTCCGCGATTGTATGCACTTTCTGCAAGGCTCATCATCAATATAGCATTTCTGAAATCCATGTGAAATTTCTCTCATTAGCACGATAGATAAATGTATGAGGCCCAATTGCACCCCTGATTAGGTTGAGGAACTCATAATGGAATGAAATATAGTCTTTCGAGGCACGATTTACAATCAAATCGCGAGATATTGGGATTAGTTTTCACGTGGTGCGTTGGGGAGTATCTTTTGCAGAGGAGAGCAACAAATGCAAAATGCAGCAATAAACCGTGATGTTGGATGATGTTGAATGTGCGTCGGGAAGTGATTCCTTCTCTTTGCAAGATTTCAACCTTAAATTGCGCATCTTTGGGATTTCTTTGAATATGTTGAATGAGGAGAGCAAAAGAAGTGTAAAAGCCAGCATTAAAATGAACAAACACATCGACACCCCAAAAGGCTGGCAATGTGTTGTGTGTGACCTCAGGGGAATTTTATAATCACGATTAAATATTTTTTTTCTCCCTGGTTTTATGCCTCAGTCATTTATTATTAATGTGTCCATTAATATGCTCTCGCGCATATAAAATTATTCTTCCACCTGGAATTTGGTTTCAAATCAACTTGCACGGATGGAGGTGGGTTGTATTTGAAAGATGTTGCCGCATTTTGTATTCTATCTCCTCAGTCTTTTCTCTTTTCACGATTTCTTTTACACCATTTCTTCCTCACTGCCATTCACGCGGTGCCGAAACGATGAGAGAATACGTAAAACCATCAATATCGTACCCCATTCATTCACTTTTGCCAAAATATTTATTCAGAGGGAAAAATATTATAATTAGTCAAAGTAACAAGCAGGTTCTTTTTTAGGTAGAAAAATTAAAAATTTTATTACTTGGAAAGTAATTTATCAAGTTGCAATTTGTTTTTTTTTTGTGGTTGTACTAAAATTGTACTAAAAGTTTTTAAACACTCTCACCCCTTTTAATTACACTTTGTATTGTTATGTCATTGCAGGTATACAAAATTCTATCAGTTTAATAATATTTTTGGAAATACTATGAATATAACTTCACTTTAGTACACAAATTCTAACACTGATCTTTTATTAAAAAGAAAACATTTGATTTACACGATTTTTTAAAATAAAATTTAAATAAAAAGTGGACTTGAGTTTAATATTTTTAGTACACAATACTGGCTTGAATCCATACTATGCTAAAGCCAAATTAGTAATAGTTATATTGCTAGGGATATGTTTACTTCTACAGAGAGCTTTATAGTTTAGTCCAAATCTAATGGGATTTAATTATAACCACAAGAATAATTTTAGTAGAACTGCCCCAATTATCTTTCGCTCTCTTTGACTATCTTTATTTTTTTTATTCAATAAAGAAAAAATCAAAAAAATCTTATGATGTACTAAAAAAAGAAAGAATGCTTGTATCCAGGGTTATGCCCTTGTATAGCATTAAAATTTCTATACTGACAACACAAGAAGTTCCCAAGTTCAAAAGACTATTTAGAACTATCGTAATTTTAAGATACTCTAACGCGAAATGGAGCAGTTAACGTGTACTAAAATTAAATTTTGATTGTTCACTAAAAATTAATAAAGAACAACTGATATTCCGATTCTCATGACACATGAAAGTGATTTTATCATTTTTAGTACTCATGTACTAAAAATATAAATATTCAAATAGCAACATCAAATTTAACTATTTATGATTTCACTTTTCAAATAATTCCAACCATTCACTTTGATATCTTTCAATTTAGTACACTTTACTAATCTTGGCATAATTTTTTGATTTGAATTTCTATGAGTGTACTTCTTGAGGTGATTACTAAAAGTGTAAATTTCCTCGACGGGCCGTGCATTTCGGAGTAAGTGGAAGGGGACGGCAGCACTTCAGCCAAAGATAAAGTATATGAGTGAGAATGAGTGCAAAAAGCGATTAAACGAGCTAAATATGCACACAAATAGATGTTAATTGCACGGATGAAAAATGCAAAAGAGAGAGAAGGAGCCACAATAGCAAAACACCCACGATCTAGCCATATGCAATTTTGCATATAATAATGTTTAGGGATCTCAACAATAACAGAAATTATTCTTTTCAGAGAATCAACTAAAGAATATCAATTTCTTTGTACTCTTTTCCTCTATTTTGAGTGCATTGTTGGAGATTATGTTGGAATTCTCAGAAATTTTATTAGGTGAACTATACAGCTTTCTATAAATAAAAATCGATCACTTAAAATTTAAAACTAGAACATTTAGAGTAAGTGTGCCAAATTTCGGCATAGTTGCATGCAAGTGACAAAGTCTCAAGTTTGAAATGTAATATTTTTAATAAAAATTGAATATTTTTGTTACTCTTTTATAAGGAGTGTTGCTTGGAACCTTGCAGACAGTTTATCATCTTTATTTTTTCTAAAATCATTCTTAATATTTTTTAAAATGAATAAAAATGTAGACATAGTATTGGTGGCCTATTTCGGCCACCTTCATTCTCATAGTTCCTTGTCCTTCCAGAATTCTTTCAATGTCTTTTTCAGATCATCTTGCTCGTCGAAGCGACATTTTTTGTTATTTTTTTCATTGTACAATCTCAAGAGTATGCAAAAACTAAAAATTCATGGAAATTCGAGGAACAAAAAATATGGCCGAAATTGCAAGCTGGCCGGAATTTGGCACACTTACCCTATCTGTTAAAAAGGAATTCAATAAAATTTTCAAATAACTCAAGTTTATCGGTTATACCTTTTTTATAAAAAATAAATTTAAATTTTTATATAATAAATTGTTCTCGTGATATATTAATGTGTTTTTTATATTGATGGTTACTAAGAAAATGAATTTTATTTCAAAATTTATTGTTATCGCTCAATTGTGATTTTTGCGGTCAAACTGGACAAATAAACAAGATTACTACTCTCCATGTTTTACAGGTACTTATTCCACTCTTGTGAGAAATTTGACTTAATTTACAATCTAATCTTGTGTGTTTCAAGGGTAATTTATTTATATTTGTTTGTCTTATTATGTGATATTAAATGTAAGAAATACCCTGTGGCCTCTATAGCCAGACTCCACTAATTTATCGTTTTTAATCTTTTATGAAGTTACATTACAAGAGATTATTGCCTTGTGACTGTATTTCTTGAATCCTCTCCTCCTCCATCCAACTCCTTCGTCATCTCCATCTTCTTCTCTCACCTTTTTGTCATGCTCATCGTCCCATCTCACTCAGTACCATGTTTCTTTGGTTCAGGCGACTTATCATTTATTGCTTTTTATTATGCGAACCAAACGGCAATATTATATGCATCTCATTAATTATTAATTACAAATACGCCCACATTTTTAAGGCGACTGACTGGCACACCAACATTATACACTTTGTCTCTCACCATTTCGCACCATTACCTCCTTGCATGAGTATGCTGAGATGTTCTTACATTGGTATTAAGCTCACATTTTAACTGAGAAACATACAACAGCACATTGTATTTGCCATTTAATGCTATAAAATGACCCACAAGGGGGGATTAACTCATCAGTTTGAGGCAGTTTTTAAAGCAAACCTCCCTTTGGAAGTCTATTGAGATAATTGTTCTACAATCTTATGTTGTCCATGTTACATACTTAGCGCAACAGGAACAAAATTTTTAAAATATTTTATATCCAGCTTTGTCCATGTTTTTACGTTGTCAGCATATAGAAAGAAATCATTCATTTTCATTCGCAAGAAAAGATATTATCTTATATCATCTGGTCCTTCGAGCCGGATCGCCTGTAAAGCCGACTTCAGACTGGAGGTTTAGCCCAGTTCCCGAAGATCTCAAAAATCTTAGTAACAAGCAATTTTATTGATTTTTCAAGATCTAATAAATCGTTTGCCCTTAATATTCAACCCTAAACAATAATTTTCTAAAAAAAATCATGCTTGATGACAAATTAGAGGAGTTATACCAGATAGCTAAGCCTTATGCAGAAAATAGACACAGGCTGATCCTGGAGAATACTCAGCTCGAAAAATTTGGCGGTAAAGGATCAGCCAAAACTATCATACACTAAGGATTTTGAATCAAGGATTAGCGTTTACAGCGTAAATTTCTATTAAATCTCCACATTTTAATTGCTGAAAGACTTCTTAAGTGCAATATCAATGGACTTTTCGTACAGAAAGATGCATTCTGACCTTCTCATTATTCCAATCTTAATGCATTTTAAGATTTTGCAACATTGCGTATTATTAGTTTCATTGTTTTTTGGCAAAAAACAAATGGTCAGTAAAAAGTCAAAAGTGGTCAGCAAAAAATTAAATTTGATCAGCAAATAATTCGAAACAATCAGTAAAAATTACCAATTTTGTCAGTAAAAAAGTAAAATTTTGTCAGCAAAAAGTAAAATTTTGTCAGCAAAAAGTTAAATTTGGTCAGTAAAAAGTTAAATTTGGTGAGTAAAAACTTCAAATTGATCAGTAGATGTATTCGAGTTGATCAGTAAAAAATTAAAAATTAATCAGCAAAAAATTAAAAATGGTCAGTAAAAAGAAAATATGGTTAGTAAAAAATTAAAAATGAGCAGTAAAAATATTCGAGTTGATCAGCAAAAAATTAAAAATAAGCAGCAAAAAAATTTTAAAAAAGCATTAAAAAATTAAAAATGAGCAGTAAAAAATAAAAATGGTCAGCAAAAAATTAAAAAGGAGCAGTAAAAAATAATAATTGGTCAGTAAAAAAATAAATTTATTTATTTACTGCTCATTTTTAATTTTTTGTTGACCAAATTCAATATTTTTACTGCTTATTTTTTAATTTATTAATGACCAATTTTTGTTTTTTACTGATCATCTTTTACTTTTTACTGATCATATTTTATTTTTTACTGATCACTTTTTACTTTTTAATGATCACGTTTCATTTTTTTGCTGACCACTTCTAATTTTTTAACATCGTAACATAGTATAACATCATATAACATCGTAAAAGATAGTTCAACTCGAATAACCGGATTACGTTAATTTGCAATATGAAACATTATTTTTGCGATGAATAATTTACACCAAATACTTTTTTTGCTTAGAATTCTATAGAAAGAGCAATATGGGAAACTGGGGCAGTCGTAAACATGGGGTAGTTATAAACACAGATTTTTATTCCTACAATATTTAAACCACATTTAACCAAATATAATGCAACTATATGATGCAAGGTCACCAGAAGAATTTGAAATTAAAACCCCATCTTTGATTTTATAAAAAAAAAATAATGTCTAGAAATCTTTCGTATGATTGAATAAAACTAGTTTTTTGACAATGCTTCCTATCAGTTCTATCTATATCGTCTATCACTTGTCAAAAGGCATTGTAAAATTCTAAAAGAAAACTTACTATTTCTCAAGATCATTTTACTTGCATTGCATATAAATTCTATGCAATAGGTCTGCGAGCCTTGTCCTTTTTGAACCGTTTTTAACCAATATCACGCGAGGGTTAAAACTCGACGATTAGTCTTTTAAGGATCACGAACAAATATAGACACCAATGCAAAAATGTCTAAAGTTGAGGTGACTAAACCAAGCCTTTTCTTGAAAAAATGCAACTCTAAAAAAATCCTATTTAATCCGAAATTGATTGATGGGGCTAAGAATTTAAGGTTAGAATTATTAATTTTTTTTAAAGGTAATTTCATCAAATATTCTGTTTGAACCCAACATTTACCCTTCATTACTTTACTCTGTTTCCATTTTCCCAATTTGCCACCCCTTGAAATCCATGACTATATTAGCGATTCCTAAAGGTATGTATTGTACGGTTATACTTCAACTTATGTAGATGAGCTATAATTGTAAAAGAGTTTTGTGTAACATGCATTAAACACTGACTCCATCTCGATACCGAATGCCGTCAATAAATTTAACACATTGTGGTGATTTTTGTGTGAGTGGCTTTTAATGATTTTGCAGGGGGAGTGTGTGGGGTTGAGATTGCTCATTAGATTGCCCATTGCACTTTAGCTAATGATATTGTGGCAATGGTCAGACGTCTTTAATTTCACTCGCTCAATAAATGTTGCATATGTATGTGTTAATATATATATATGTATGTTTGGTGGGTTAAAACTCTCTATGAAAGTATCCACTGTGATTTTCAACCTCATTCCTCTCCCCAAGTAATTAAGGCAGTTTCACCTCGGAATTTATGTTCTTAAATTTATTATTTCTGACCGAGAAAATACATGTAATTAGCAATTGTGTGCTGAATATTGCCAGGCGTACACTTATAATATAAAAATGAATTAAATGAGAGGGGAAAGAGGGATACACGCAAAAAAAAAAGAAAACAGAACAAGTGTATGACAAAAAGAATACTCACGAATAGAGTACACGAGATTAACAAGAAATTGTCCAGTAAAAATGAATAGGTGTGAAAAAAGGAAAGGCAAAAGGCGATGGGACAATATTGCAAAAAAGTAGATCTTTTTTATCATTTACAAGATTGTCGATTAAAAAATTTATTGCAATTGTTGGGTAATAAAATTGAAAATTCTCTCTCCATGCTCATTTTTTACATTGAATGTCTTGCATGAATAAAATAGCATGCATATCCTCGTTAATGATGATGATATAAACCATTTAGCCTGGTAAGTTGTTACATACATATTTCCATGATGGTATTTGCCAGGCGATATTCCACCTTATTTAATAATATTAATATAAATAATGATAAAAGTGCAATGCATTAAGAAAATAACTCCGTGAACTCGTAATTTCTTCCCAAAGTGCTGATAATAATTTCCAATGAAATGTATTTCGACATTTTATTGTAATTACCCTCTGGTCTGATGATTGGGAAAGAATGCGAAACTCAAAAAGAAGTAATAAGCCTGTCTTTATATTTAAAGAATATTACTGGGGATTTTTGTGAAGACAAGATGCCTTGTAATCTTTAAGCATCGACTTTCAGTATCTTACGCAGAGGAATGTGAAAATTAAGTCATAAAATCTCTAAAAGTGGCTAAAAGCCGAAATATAAAATGTTTGAGCGCCCCACGATAATTAACTTAATCTGGAACATATGCAAATTGTCATTGTAAAAAAAAACAATGACGATTTTCCGTCAGTTTTGATTAAATAATAACATTACATTTTTAATGCTATATTTGTGCCAAAGTGAGAAGAGTGCAAAAAATCCACTTGTCAAAAGTGGATAAAATCCTTCATATTATGAAAAAAAGATATCTTTTTCATGTGTTGACCACAGAACTTTTCAGTGCAAATTATGTAAAATATTTAATTCTATATTTTTTCTGATTTTTACCTTGATAGTAAGTACTTTAAATGAAAATAAAATGTCTCATTCCTTGTAGGTGCGGTAATCTTTCCTATACCATTTCATTATTGATTTGTGTCAGATGATAAATCACATCTAAACTTTCCTTAACCCTTTAAGGACGAGAAGGTCAAAAATTGAGGGTCAGAAAATATCATTTTTTCTAACATTTTAGAGCAGAGTACAACTTTAGAAGGCCGTAGCAAAAGTTTCATTTTTGGGTCACCGGTGACCCAATCGTCCTTAAAGGGTTAAATAGCTTAAAATTAATACTGTTAAGTTTAGAACAAAAACTCAAAAAATCTACATATATCGTTGATTGTAATCGGTTTCAAGTTTTATTGAACAAACTCAAGCACCGAGTAGTCAAACTTCGAATTTGAAATCCGTTTGAAGGAATCACTCAAAATTACGGCTGTGTAACTATCTTCCTTATATTAATGAAACATCTTCTAAAATAGGTAAAAAGGAAGCAGTCTACCGAAAACCCACCTAAAACAACATGTTGCAATCTCTCACCATTTGATCTCTAGCTTTGATAACAATCAGATACCAAATTTTAGTATAATGTTAGATTTTACAGACTTCGGTTGAAAAAGAAAACTCTATCTCCAAGTCTCTCTCTCTCTCTTCTGAGGTTTTGAGGATTCAAAAATAAATTTTATACTTATTGACTGAAAAAATAGTAATAAATCTTTTTTCTAATTTTTCAGTAGGCAACATTTGTAGAAAAATTTTGACTTAGAATTTCACTTAAGTTTTATTTACGGATATTTATTGCACTTAAGCAAAAAAAATAAAAATAATTGAACTTTAAAATTAAGAAACAGAAAATATAAATCCGATTTTAAAGGCTGATTTACTTTCTGAAATATTTGTTTCGGAATCGACGTATTTCCTTTATTTATTATGCAATTACGGTAAACTTTGGCTATTTAAAATTTATGTCTTCTGTTGATCACCTGCATCTATTCTAATATGCTCGACAGATCTAAGTCTTAAGCTGAGAGATAACGTAATTATAATCAAAATAATGATTTTAATATTCCCATCAGTTTCTCACTAAGCCGCGTCCCTTAGTTTAAGTCGTAAATCTGTCTTGGGGATAAGATTGTAACAAGAATTGCTACGGATCCACACCAGAACATGCTGGAGCACCCTTAATCGCTTGCCTTCGGGAGTGAGCCCCATTGCTCATTCCAAGAGAGCTCCGAATCTGGCGTCCTCCCCGCTTCACTGATGAAAACCGACTGAGGAGCCGATTCGATTGTGCCTTCGAAATAAGTCATCGAGCACTCACAACCTAGCAGAACTATAACGATATTGTAACTTGAAATTAGGCGCCGTTATAGCACCCGTCAAAGTTACCACTCCAGCTGAACAGTGATAGGTACCCTTTGCTTAGAAGAGTCTTCGTCAGGACGGGTTTTCGCCCTTCAAATCCCCTAGGCTCAATAGTCCTACTACAATATTAGCTAAAATAATGTAAGGGCCTTGACAGACCCGAGGATTAGCCGAGAGACGGCTTAGCGTCATTATATTCGAAATAATGGTTAGAAATCAATTTCATAATTTCCACTAAGTCGTCTCTCGGCTTAAGTCGTAAGTGTGTCTAGGGCATTAAGAATCACATAGATACAATTTTTGGTATTTTTACGACTGAAATTGAATTGAACGAAAATTCCATTTGAGAATGGATTTGCACGCATTTTGAGTTGCATACAGCGGTACTAAACCGGTTCATAATCGATAATTATTTTTATCATAAATTAAATTAAGGCGTGTTTTGGGCAATATTTTGAGTGATTTATAAATCGGCTAAAATCAATTGTGAATAGGTAATGAACCCATTTATAAAGTAATAAGTAATTTTGGTTTAAAAATCATTTCTAACACTAAAGTTAAAACTATTTTGGAGGATCTCTTGAGTGATTCATGAATAGAGGTAGAGAACATAAAAACAGTAAAAAAAATGCGAAAGTACTTTTAAGGTATAGGGGAAAGTGCTTTTCCTTCAAACTTTCATGCCTTCGAATAATGTGAATATTGTTTTAGTTTTCCTAAGAAGCTTACACATTTCTATTAAATATTAGTTGACTTATCATCAATTGTTGATAATTCCGTGATAATTTAATGTAAAACTATTATGGAAAACAAAAGAAATTCACATTATTCGAAGGCATGAACGTTCGAAGGGAGAGCACTTTCCCCTAGCAACTAAGTCACAAGTTCGAGCATTTCACATAGCCTGGGACACTTTGCTTATCCGTTTTTAACTGTTCGAACACCAGGAGAGAGCAGTTTTTATTTCATAAAAAAACTTAATCTACTGATGATTCCTTACACATATTATCTGTGTTTAATTTTCAACAAAAATTTGCGAAAAATAAAAGAAAACCACAGCACAAGTTATCGCAACAAAACTACAACAACTTTCAAATCAAATGGCCTGGTTGGAAATTATATGAACGTGAAATCCTCATGAATGTTACAAATGGACACTCAGAGTTTTTTTTTTCAAGCTCACCCTTTCTCTTTGTACCCCATCCCCCATCTCGGCCCGGCATGCGAGTGGGTGCGAAAAAGGCGCATAAATTCAAAGATAAATCCGATTGTTGGAGTGCACCCCTCTTCCTCATTGCGAATTGTTCCATACTCTCGTTGGAAAAAAAAGAAAATCTCACAAACACATACCGTCAAAATATTCCCTGGTGTCCACAATTTCTACCCTAAAATGCATTTTCTGGACTAAAAAAAAATAGGGTGAAAAAATTACAAAATGAGAAAAAATTAATACACCCAAATGATGTGCAAGTGAAAGAGATAGAACCATGCAGAGGTTTCATTAAAATGCTCGTAGTTGGTGATTTATTCTCAATTTCCTATTCCTCCCGCACCAATTTTTTTCTCACTGCCACGGGGGATGAGGGATGCGCCCTTTTTCGTGGACACAAACTGGGCACGATGGGGAGAGAAAAAAAGTGACTGGAAAATAAAAAGAATCTGGCAGACAAAATGGGAGAGAGCATGGAAAGCACGTGAAATAAAATGATACATTGCTGCACAAACGCCACTTTCACAATCTGGACGCGAAGTTAGCTTTTGCACTAAGTGGGTGGCAAAACAGGGGGGTGGATTATGTACATATAAGCCGTATACCCTCTCGCGAGGCATCCCACCCCATCATAGGCCGAGTTAGGTCTCGCGTTAACTGTTCACGCGTGGACACAGTGGGTGAGTGGCAAGTTTAATAGAATGCTCATAGGGCTCGAATTCGAACTATACTAATCTTCAAATTCCTGTTAAATTTGTTTGAAAAGTCAATTTTGTGTTATACCGCTTGTACTTTGGATTATAAGATAAGTTCTTGTCTTCTTAGGGACTAGACAGACCTGAGGATTAGCCGAGAGACGGCTTAGCGTAATTATATTCGAAATAGTGATTAAACTGGATTTAAATATTTTCCACTAAGTCGTCTCACGGCTTAAGTCGTCAGTGTGTCTAGGGCATTTGCCTCAGAACTTTGAAGAGAACGACAATGAATTTCTTAAAGAAACTTATGAACATATCACAGTTGATCCTACAATTTCTAGTGTTATAAAAATCTTTAGTAATTTGAAAGACTCTTCTTTATGTAAAAATACTCATAACTTATAAAATTGCATATTTTAATATATAATTAATATATTAGCTATAAAAACCTACCAGAAAACGTCATATGTAGCCTTGATATAGTAAAATTTTCAATCATGTCTATTAGAAAGTAAAATTTGACCCTTTGGCGAAAATTAAAATTGAGGCCTTTAGTGAGTGACCTATGCAAAATACTTCTTTTTACTTGGTACTTCTGATCATACTTACAGTTTCTTTTTATTTCGAAACAAATTATTAAGTAAGATTCTTCACAATCTCATCTACTAAAATTCCTAATAAAATATCATGTCTACTGATCGGGCCCATAATTTATGGGTAGCTAAAAAACTTCCCCGACCGTCAGTTAATTTGTCCGGTCTTTAGAGCTTGATAACTCCCAAACTAAGAGAGATATTGGTTTGTGGTTTTCAGCAAAAGTTATATTGGGTGAAAATTGTCTTGAAATCTCACGTAACGTCGAAAGATCGTGAAGTCAACGCAAAATTATTATTAAAAAGAAAATACATATCTTGGATCGGGATGATATTCCAAAAATTGACCGACCTATATCTTCGGTTTTAATTAGATAAGATAAAGTAAAATTTTTATGAATGCAAAATTCTGTTTTATGGTTGCGTCTGCCGCCATCTGACCATTACCGGCCTCACCAGGTAAATGGCAAAAACCTTGGATCAGTAGGTTGTATAGGGTAACGTGTGGTATTTCTGCACAAGGTGCTTTTCGGGACATAAATAATATGGGACTGGACACATTTCTGGACACATCAAAAATCCTCTAAATATTTGGTTTCTTATTATTTTTAAGTTCTATGTGAAATTTTAGGCTCTTTGTGAGTGTCACATTCCACTTTTTACAAAACCTTCAGTGTGGTCAATTTTGCAGATGTCAACACAAACAGTGCTTAGTTTTTTTCGATTTAAACCGCTTTACACGTGAAATTTAAACAAAATTTTTATGAAAGAGTGAAGTTTAGACCTTCTACTCAAAGGTAGATAGTCAAGCCCAGTGACATTTATTTGCTTAATAGCGATTTTTGTCTGTCCCGAAATACCAAATTGTCCCGAAATACACCATTCTTACTTCTTCACATTTTTTCTATTTTGAATGCAGTTTTCAACATTTTTCGGTAAGAATCTTATTCTGGATAGCATAAGGAACATAAATATTTGTATCAACAAAGAAAAAAATAATTTGAGAACTCATTAGGCTGTTTGAAATTTGAAAGTACTAAAAAGTGTCCCGAAATACCACACGTTACCCTTTGCGAGAGGATATCAAACTATAAAAATGTACAATAATATTATTTTATAATAACTAGAATAATTTTGCTGGTAAGGAAATGGAAGACACACACTGAGGGAAAACAAGGATGGGATGAAGTGACAAGGGCCTGTACAAGACAGGAGAGCGCGTGTTGCGTCACTGATTAAGTCAGTGAAGGAGAAGTCACTTAGGAAATTCGTCAGAACATTCGTCCTCAACATCATTTTTGCTTAGACTAGGTTATCTGTCCGATTTTGTCATTTAATGCCCAACGCACAATAACTTTTGTTTTGTAAACATGATTTGATATTTCGTCAGTTGGATCAGCAATTGTCGTAACTTCATCATCACGTCATCAGCAGTTCTTGTATACTGTGTGTATTTCGATGTTGTTAGAAGAAGTTCTGAAGAGGCGATGAGGAAGTTACGACAAATGCTGATCCAACTGACGATTTCAGTGTTAGAGAATGAAACATAGATCTAGTCATCTCGCTCACTCTCATAGAAAATTTTGAAAACATGTTTACAAACAAAAATTATTGTGCGCTGGTCATAAATGTAAAAAAAAATATTTTTTCCCCATTATAACGCTGTAAAAGTACGCTGGTACTAATATAACCACTTTTACTTGAAAATATTATTTAAAACAAGGCCACGTTAAGAATCTCACCTACAATAAGTTGTTTATAGGCTTGGTCTTTCTTATTATTTTCCAGCTTTGTGGAAAAAAAATAAATTTTTAATATTGTAATTAAAAATGAAAAGAAGTATTTTTATATGTCATTTACGACCCATTAAGAGTCCATAAAGATTTACAGAAAACCTTTGTCTTATACACAAAATATTAAAAACTCTAATTAATATTAACCCTTTTAAAACTTTGCTGTCTTTCAACCACATCTCAGTCTGTGGATTTATTTATGTCTTTGTAGTGGGGAAAAATATTTTCATTTTCTATGTAATATACTTAAAATAGAAATATCCGATAAAAAAACATTAATTTGTAAAATATAATACTTGACAATATTAAATTGAAGTAAGGTCTAGCGCTCAATAACTTTTGTTTGTAAATATGTTTTGAAAATTTTCTATGAGAATGAGCAAGATGACTAGATCTATATTTCACTCACTATCATTGAAATGTCAAAAACATGTTTACAAAACAAATATTATTATGCGTTGGGCATAATAAAGAAAAAAATAAATTAAAAAACACGCATAACGATAGAACGCTTCTTTTGGCATCCTTTAAATATGATCCAACCTGCTAAAGGCCAATTTATTTGCGGTCTTAAGTAAAAACTTAGGTGAAAGTACCCAAGCTTCGTAATGACTAAATTTTTCCTATGTTTCTCAATAAATGTGACTCCGCAATATATTTTAAAAACTGGGCAATTTAATAAAAAATTTAGTCATTCTGAAGATTAGGATCGTATGAAGCATGGCCTGGACACTTTCCCCTATAGTTTTATTTTATCAAATCATTATGCAATAATGATAAAGTGGAACTTAAAATATTGTATTTTATAAATATATTTTTCTTTGTCTTTTCAGGTAAGACGTTATGAAGTTACCCAAAAATGTCTCATTTTCACCTAAAGCTTGTAAGTAAATTTGATAGCTTTTATTTGTTAAAATCAAATCCAAACTGCAATAATCAGCTATTTTATATTCTCGATAATTTGAAAATTAAAAAAATCAATTAAAAATCACCCTTATGGTATATTTCTGCAAATGGTATATTTTGCTTTCGCGAAACCCTCTCTGAATCGAACGAGTCGCATTTGTTCCACCTTCTTTCTCCCTAAAAAAAATCCCGTCTAAAGGGGTTGGTGGTAGCCACCCGCTAAAAGCTTGGTGGTAGCTTGGAAAAAATATTTCACAAACACACGAAATGATTCTCCATCTCTCCCAGTACCCCCTTTGCACTGAGAACAATATATGGAATTAAAAATTCAATTGTCATTTATCATCGGGCGACCAGAAGAGAACCCCACACGGCCGCCAAGTGGGTGGCCAGAAAGCACACATTTCGGCTGCTTTTTTTTTCGCGATTCTGCGATGATGGGGGGCAGAGGGGCTGGGGACTTGGGGGCTCTGCGGGGGGATTGGAAAACGCATACAGGAAAAATTTTTGGAGGATTTTTCTGCACATGGGCTTTTGGCCACCCCACTGAAAATGAGGTGGGTGGACCTCGGGAAAAAAATCGCTAGCAGCCGAAAACGGAAAACACCAACCCCCCTGAAGCACACACAATTTTTCTCTCTGGTGTGTACAAACGGAAAAAAATTAAACCCTAATTTATTTCGTCCAGTCGATGCTTTTTATATTTTCGCCCATTGTTTGCATTAATTAATGTTTAATCAGAATGCGAAATAGCAGAGAAAAAAAATCGCGTGTGTTTCATGTACATTTCACTGTGAGGGGTTTCGGGGCTTTGGGCCCAACTGTCGACTGAATTGACACAACTCGCAGTTTTTGTTGTTTTTTTTTTTGGGAGAAAGAGGGTAGGGGTTTCGCAGAATCACTCAATGCGGGAGTTCCTCAATTGTCAAAGGTAGGAGTAGCTTTTGTGAGGGATGATCGGAAAATGTCACGGAAATCAATGGGAGATATTATGAGTGAAATAAAAATCAAAATGGATTTCCACTTCGAACTGGTTGTTGTAGGTCCTTCATTAACATAAGAAATTAAACTTTATCAATATATGGGAATTACTTTTCTAACTTGGATCTGCAAATATTGTACGAGGGTTTAAAGACATTAAATAATTATCTATTGGATGTCATGGGCTCGCGACCCCAATAGGGATAAGAGGTTGAAAATGATGATGATGAATAATTATCTAAGAAATGTGTCTTATATTATCAGAATTGCAATATACTCAAGAGAAACTAAAGGTATTGAATTAGTTTGAATTTTATTCGTGATCGTTTTACAAATTAGTCTTACACAAAATGTTCAGTAACTCAGTTGAGTTAATTTGCCTTACCCTCCTTCAATATGTGTCACAATATCCCTAATTATACGAAATTAAAAATCAATTTTAACACAGGTAACATTCCGTCCACATACGAAAATATAGTTGAATCTATTAACCGTTTTTCAAGATCAAATTTTAAAAGACTCTAAGAAGCGTGCTTCTCAACAGAGTGGTAGGCTGGTTGGAAAGGCCTTAGAATTTATGATAAGGCTCAACCGATTCCAATCGATTCTGAACCTGGATTGAACCAATAAATAGTTTTTATCCGGATCAATCTAGAGATTTTTTTTGTTATTTTGGGTGGCTTATTAAGTGACTTACAAATAGATTCATGATAAACCGATAGGGTAACGTGTGGTATTTCTGGACAAGGTGCTTTTCGGGACATAATATGGGTATTTTGGGACACATCAAAAATGCTATAAATATTTGATTTCTAATTAAATTTCAAAAACACATTCCACGTTTTACAAAACCTTCCGTATGGTCAATTTTGCAGATGTCAACACAAGCAGTGCTTAGTTTTTTTTCGATTTAAGTCACTTTACAAGTGAAATTTAAACAAAATTTTTATGAAAGAGTGAAGTTTAGATCTTCTACTTAAAGATAAAAAACCAGGCTCGGTGAAATTTATTTGCATAATAGCGACTTTTGTCTGTCCCGAAATATACCACTTTTACTTCTTTACATATTTTGCTATTTTGTATAAAATATGATGCATTTTTCAACATTTTTCGATAAGAATCTTATTCTGGATAGCATAACGAACATAAATATTTGTATCAACAAAGAAAAAAGATAATTTGAGAAGTCGTTAGGCTGTTTGAAACTTGAAAGTGCTAAGAAGTGTCCCGAAATACCACACGTTACCCTAAACGATTTACAATCGGAGAAACAGAAATTTTGCAAGCTAAAATCCTAAATCAATTGAAATCCCAAATAGTCAAAATCCCAAATGGGTCGAAATTCTGTATGATCGAAATTCCGAATGTCTTGAAAATTCACTACCGTAAGGGGCCTAATTTTTGGTTGGAATCTTATAGTCTATCGTGTCTATGCACTAATTTTCCTGACCATAAAGCTTTTCGAGATTTTGTTTTCGACCCATTCAAATTCAAGCCTAATTGCGCCGGTTGAGCCTTCCAATTGAGTGAAATTCAATCGATTGAAATTTGATTTCTTACTCCTCCAAACTGAAATCAGACATAATTGTCTTTTACTGGCAAATGAAAATTGAAACTAAAATTGAAAATGAAAGTGAAATTTCAATTTGTATTTTTATTTGACAAAAAGATATATTTGTATCTGGATTTTTTTGGAGGGACTGAGAGGTAAAATTTCAATCGATTGAATTTCAATTAATTTGTAAAATATGCCGGCGCCATAATTTTCAGTTTGAAATTTAAAAAGAAATCCTAGACTCCTTCAAGATTCTACTTTAAAATTACATATAAACATTTAAAAAGAATTTAGATAGGGGGACATGGGACACCTTTGAAAGTGGGGCACCTTTGAAATTGAGATTTTTCTCCTATTTTTAAATAAAATTGAGCCTTATCATGATATAATTTAGCTTCACTAACAGATTGAGAAGCTTAATTGCATTATGATATGGCTCAGTTTCACTTAGGTAAAAAATCCCAATTTCAA